>NC_054468.1:183463366-183773505 GCF_017639515.1 Carcharodon carcharias
GTCCTCCAATGTGAAGGTGGGACTTCATCTCCACAAGGACTGCAACATGGTCACTCCTACTGTTATTGTCATGAACAGATGCATCTGCGGCAGGCAGGTTGGTGAGGATGAGGTCAAGTATGTTTTTCCCCACAGGCTGTTTGAAACATGGAGCTGGTGTGTGGAAGAATCAAGAGGCTAGTCATTCCTTTCTGGAGCACTGTACTTTGAGGAAACATTGAAGAAACTTAAGACTTTTTGGACTTGAAAGGAAAGAACTAATAAGGGTTCTCATAGATGGAAACTGTATAGAAAATGTTAATTGTGAACACTGCTTAGGCTATCCAGCTAAGCAGGTGGAACATCTCATGTAATTCACACCACCTAATCTAACTGGAACGCCAGGAACAAAACTTCTTGTCAGTGCCTGAGACGTTGGCCAAGGGCATGGATCTGAAGAAAAGGTCAAAGTAAATGGTGAGCTGGAATGGGGCCAGAGGCGAGAGGAAGCGCAAACTGAGATGGAAGGAGTGTTACAGCCTCTACATCCACCGGGTGTTGAAGCAGATCCACCCAAGGCCGTGTCAGTCTTGGACTCGTTCGTCAATGACATCTTGGAGTGCATTACCTGCGAGGTTTCCCGTCTGGCCCACTACAGCAAACGGCAGACCTTGTTCTCCAGGGAGATCCAGACTGCTGTCCACCTCCTGCTGCTGGGGAACCTGGGCAAACACACAGAATCCAAGGGGACCAAGGCAGTCACCAAGTACTGGTTGCACATAGGATTCACAGGTGGCTCCAGCTGTCTTGGTGTGGGATTACCAAAAAAATAGAGCTTTTGATTTCACAGTGTAGATGACTGCTGAGTTGTAACACCCTCCCTCAAAAGGCTTAATGTTACCCCTGCTTGTTATCTCGGAGTTAATTTGCAATGACCCAATTCCTCCTCCTAAATTTTATGAAGGAAAGCAATGATAAAAAACCTAGATTATCTTTGTAAGTGCTACAATGAGACTTAAATCTGTCTTTGAGCTCAAAGACTGAATCAAGCTAATATAGCTACCAAAATGCAGCTAGTAGCTAATTACAACATTTCCACCTGTGTAAATTTTGTTATTAAGAGTCTTTTGATTTCTTTTTGCTACAGGTTTGTTGGTAATGGTGAGGCAAGTTAAGGTAATAAATTGAGCTTTGTATGCAAAACATCTGAGATTAACAGTAATTTTTGCTGTAGTGTATTGATACCAATAAACTAAATGTATCTATTAGCAACACTGCCTACTTTCAGCCAACTAGGAGCAACATTAACAATCAGAGTAAAGAAATTGCAAGGTGGTACATTGGCACTTTCTGCCTACATGTTGGAGGAAAAGGTATGGAGTACCCATGAGGGATATTACATTAAATCAGATCATGTAATGAAATGTAGTTCTGCATAGCATGTTACTGCAAAACTCGGGCACAAAATCAAGTTAGTTGTACTCTAATGATGTTAAGGGCTTATCTTATGAAGAAAAGTCAAACAGGTTGGGCCTATATCCATTGGAGTTTAGAGGTGATTTTATTGAAACATAACCCTATCAAGTCCCTTCAAGATCTTGCTACCTGTGGGGAGACTAGAACTAGGGGATACAGTTTAAGAATAAAAGATCTTCCTTTTAAGGTGGAGATGATGAATTTTTTTTTGAGTGTTGTTACTATGTACAATTCTCTTCTGCAGAAAGCAATGGAGGCTGGGTCATTTAAATTTATTCAAGGCTGAGTTAGGTAGATTTTTGATACATAAAGAGCTCTAGGGTTATGCGGGGCAGACTGGAAAGTGGAGTTGAGACCACAATCAGATCAGGCATGATCTTATTGAATGTTGGAGCAAGCTTGAAGGGCTGAATGGCCTACTCCTGCTCCTAAGTCCTATGTTCCTATGCACTTTTAAGTTAAACCCTAATAGCAGGATAAGGAGAGGCAGTGGTTAAACAAAGGGCAGATAAGTTTAAGACTGACATCAGAAAGCATGATACAGAGTGATCAACAGGATGGGCCTTTGGGTTTTGTATTCAAGATGAAAGCCCTGGAATTAATTTGAATGGTATGGAGCTGTTAGATTTTTCTGGGAGGTGAATAGGCTTATCACCTATATTTACATTTTGATCTTATTACTATGTGCAATTTTGCTGGTATTGAGAAATTTGAATTTTTCTGAGGACCAGCATCTTCTTTGAGCAACAGAGCCACATTGCCTCTTTTATAATGTCTATTAACTCTTTTCATCTATCAACTATTGTTTTTTGACATTTTAATTTCCAGGGTAAAGCTCATCGTGACCAGCAGTTGATTCTTCTCCGACAGCACTTAGAAAAATACTACAGGAGTCGGGACCGGAAGTGGATTGTTTTATTTCCTGAAGGAGGTTTTCTGAGAAAGAGGCGGGAAACCAGCCAGTCATTTGCAAAAAAGAATAACTTACCATTTCTAAAACATGTAACTTTGCCACGTCAGGGGGCCACTGAAGTCATCCTGCAGACTCTATGTGCACAGCATGAAAATGGAGCAGTTGGTGATGCTAATGGAACAGGTAATTGTTGATCTGATGATGATTGTACCATTAATAAGTCTCTTTGGCTGATGGCTGGGTTATTATTGCAGAAGTTTCGACATGGGGTGACCTTGTTGGTAAAACCAATAATCTCTGGTTTGGCATTTTGAAATAGTGGGTATTAATCCTTGGAGTACCAAAGGTCCTTCTCCAAATTAGTAGATTTCAGTCCTATCATATAACCCATGTTGGAATATCTTTCTATAAATTTCTTGAGTGGGTGATGACATAGTAGCACTTCCATGCTGACTTAAATAGAGTAAGAGAAGATGGGATTGATAATCCAACTGTACTACAGTTTTGTATGTGAGGCAACCTGAAACGGGAAAGTATTACATCTCCGAGGCAATGCCAAAGTGTGAAGATGCAGACTGCAATCCTCCCATTCCGTTCTATTCCAAAACTGATCAGCACTGCAAGCAGTACTACAACGCTTTATGAAGGGTAGCAGGAACAATTCAATAGAGATAGCACTACAAGGTTGTTATTACATTCACCCTGGTTGGCAAACAAAACTGATTGTTCTATACCTCATTCAATGTCTTCAGCTCCCTTGGCAGGAGTGCAAACCTGAGGCAGGCATCATGCGAGGGAAAACTGAGGCTATGTGACCTTCCAAATTGCAATCAAACCTTTCCTTTACAATGAACAAAATTCCATCTTTTTTTCCTGCTGCCAGTCACAGAGGAAGTTTCATCAGTTATAAAAACTGAATGGAGTACTTTGTTTCCAGGCTGACCTTTTCACTCTGGGACCTGAGTTTCATTTCAGGCTAATGGGTGAAATCCAGATTTCATCCGGTTGCAAGAATAATTTTAAAAATCAGTTGTCCTTTATAAAATTTTTATTCTTGTGATATAGGCAATACTGGTAAGGCTGCGTTATCGTCCCAATAAGTTGTTGGTGAGACACCTTGAACTTATGCCATCCTTGGTCCAACCTCTTGTTTGGGACAATTCATGAAGGAGCTCTTTGAAAGATGCGAGGTTTGTATTTTGAAAGTGGATGGAAGCCCCATCCTAGAGTCCTTTCATGCTGATAAGATTTTTCTTTGGATGGGACTAGCAGTTATAGAAGCAGCGCCTCAGAATGGCCAATTTATAAAAAAAATTTGAGCCTATCAGTCCCACGTGATGTTCTGACATGCAACATGCAGGACAGAGAAAAAGTCCATTTGCCTTAGATGCCATAGTTGTTAAATCAGTGATAAAAACAAAAAACTGCGGATGCTGGAAATCCAAAACAAAAACTGAATTACCTGGAAAAACTCAGCAGGTCTGGCAGCATCAGCGGAGAAGAAAAAAGTTGATGTTTCGAGTCCTCATGACCCTTCAACAGAACTGAGTAAAATTAAGAGAGGGGTGAAATATAAGCCGGTTTAAGGTAGTGGGGTGGGGGGGGGTTGTAGGGACAAGCAAGCAGTGATAGGAGCAGATAATCAAGGTGTCACAGACAGAGGTGTTGAAAGTGGTGATATTATCTATAAGAATGTGCTAATTAAGAATGGATGGCAGGACATACAAGGTACAGCTCTAGTGGGAGTGGGGTGAAATAAGACTAACAGGGCATAAAAGGTATAGATTTAAAAATAATGGAAATAGGTGGGAAAAGAAAAATCTATATAAATTATTGGAAAAAACAAAAGGGAGGGGGAAGAAACAGAAAGGGGGTGGGGATGGAGGAGGGAGCTCAAGATCTAAAGTTGTTGAATTCAATATTCAGTCTGGCAGGCTGTAAAGTGCCTAGTCAGAAGATGAGGTGCTGTTCCTCCAGTTTGCGTTGAGCTTCACTGGAACAATGCAGCAAGCCAAGGACAGACATGTGGCCAAGAGAGCAGGGTGGAGTGTTAAAATGGCAAGCGACAGGTAGGTTTGGGTCATTCTTGCGGACAGACCGCAGGTGTTCTGCAAAGCGGTCACCCAGTTTGCATTTTGCCTCTCCAATGTAGAGGAGACCGCATTGGGAGCAACAAAATGCAGTAGACTAAGTTGGGGGAAATGCAAGTGAAATGCTGCTTCACTTGAAAGGAGTGTTTGGGCCCTTGGACGGTGAGGCAAGAGGAAGTGAAGGAGTGGACCAGGGTGTCCCGGAGGGAACGATCCCTACGGAATGCCGCCAGTGGGGGTGAAGGGAAGATGTGTTTGGTGGTGGTATCATGCTGGAGTTGGCTGAAATGGTGGAGGATGATCCTTTGAATGCGGAGGCTGGTGGGGTGATATGTGAGGACAAGGGGGACCCTATCATGTTTCTGGGAGGGAGAAGAAGGCGTGAAGGCGGATGGGCAGGAGATGGGCTGGACACGGTTGAGGGCTCTGTCAACCACAGTGGGTAGAAAACCTCGGTTAAGGAAGGAGGAGGACATGTCAGAGGAACTGTTTTTGAAGGTAGCATCATCAGAATAGATGTGACGGAGGTGAAGGAACTGAGAGAATGGGATGGAGTCCTTACAGGAAGCGGGGTGTGAGGAGCTGTAGTTGAGGTAGCTGTGGGAGTTGGTAGGCTTGTAATGGATATTGGTGGACAGTCTATCACCAGAAATTGAGACACAGAGGTCAGGGAAGGGAAGTGTCAGAGGTGGACCATGTGAAAATGATGGAGGGGTGGAGATTGGAAGCAAAATTAATAAGTTTTTCCAGGTCCTGATGAGAGCATGAAGCAGCACCGAAGTAATCATCGATGTACCAGAGAAAGAGTTGTGGGAGGGGGCCGGAGTAGGACTGGAACAAGGAATGTTCCACATACCCCATAAAGAGACAGGCATAGCTGGGGCCCATGCGGGTACCCATAGCCACACCTTTTATTTGGAGGAAGTGAGAGGAGTTGAGGGAGAAATTGTTCAGTGTGAGAACAAGTTCAGCCAGACGGAGGAGAGTAGTGGTGGATGGGGATTGTTCGGGCCTCTGTTCAAGGAAGAAGTTAAGAGCCCTCAGACATCCTGGTGGGGGATGGAGGTGTAGAGGGATTGGACATCCATGGTGAAGAGGAAGCGTTTGGGGCCAGGGAACTGGAAATTGTTGATGTGACGTAAGGTGTCAGAGGAATCACGGATGTAGGTGGGAAGGGACTGGACAAGGGGAGAGAGAAGGGAGTCAAGATAATGAGAAATGAGTTCCGTGGGGCAGGAACAGGCTGACGTGATTGGTCTGCCGGGACAGTCCTGTTTGTGGATTTTGGGTAGGGGGTAGAAGCGGGCTGTCCGAGGTTGGGCGACTATCAGGTTGGAAGCTGTGGGAGGAAGATCTCCAGAGGAGATGAGGTCAGTGACAGTCCTGGAAACAATGGCTTGATGTTCAGTGGTGGGGTCATGGTCCAGGGAGAGGTAGGAGGAAGTGTCTGCGAGTTGGCACTCAGCCTCTGAGGTAGACGTCAGTGCACCAGACAACAACAGCACCATCCTTGTCAGCGGGTTTGATGACAATGTTAGGGTTGGACCTGAGAGAACGGAGTGCAGTAAGTTCAGAGAGAGACAGATTAGAATGGGTGAGAGGAGCAGAGAAATTGAGACGACTAATGTCACGCCGACAGTTCTCAATGAAAAGATCAAGAGAAGGTAAGAATCCAGAGGGAGGGGTCCAGGTGGAGGGAGAATATTGGCAGTGGGTAAAAGGATCCGTTGAACGGGGAGAAGATTCCTGCCCAAAGAAGTGCGCACGGAAACAAAGACGGCGGAAGAAGAGTTCAGCATCGTGCTGAGCCCAAAATTCATTGAGATGAGGGCGTAAGGGTATGAAACTAAGTCCTTTGCTGAGCACTGAACGTTCAGCGTCGGAGAGGGGAAGGTCAGATTGTTCTTTTCCCACCTATTTCCATTATTTTTACATCTATACCTTTTATGCCCTGTTAGTCTTATTTCACCCCACCCCCCACTAGAGCTGTACCTTGTGTGTCCTGCCATCCATTCTTAATTAGCACATTCTTTTAGATAATATCACCACCTTCAACACCTCTTTGTTCTTTTGTCTGTGACATCTTTTGATTATCTGCTCCTGTCACTGCTTGCTTGTCCCTACAACCACCACCACCACCAACCCCCTCCCCCCCTTCTCCCCCCACCCCCACCTTAAACCAGCTTATATTTCACCCCTCTCCTAATTTTACTCAGTTCTGTTGAAGGGTCATGAGGACTCGAAACATCAACTTTTTTCTTCTCCGCCGATGTTGCCAGACCTGCCACAGGTGATGGATTGGTTGCCAACACTGTATGAATGGCCACAGCTTCCAAGATGCCTCAAGTATTACTGCATTTACCTGTAATTGGCACTGAAAAATGGTCTTTTCAGTATTTTCATCACCATAGAGGTAGATATCGTGTGCTTCCATCAGCTACAAGAACACCAGCTGCTGTGCAACATTGGGCTGGCAAATCCTATGATTGTAACAATTTGCTGTGTCTTCATATTTGGTTGTACGTTTTTGGCAGGAATGCTGTTATGCGGTATTGAGTGGCAGAGTACAACCACCCTCACACCTCCCTGACGCAACACCACAGACCACCTCAGCAGCCAACATAATGTGGACCAAATGCTTGAATGTTCCAACTAGGCTAATCCTTGCATCTTTGGTTTCCTGTTCCTTGATTTTTGCATCTCTCTTCTTTGTTCTCTCATCTTTTTATTCTTGACAAAACTGCTAATGGTTTTGATCCCTTTTGAGGGTGTCCAAATGCTTGCTTAATTTTTGTCTCACCATTGTTAAAACCCTCATTAATTGTCCCCATATCTTTTCATACATGCAGGGTATTTCTTCCACCATTATGTATCAGATCTGCATCTGTAACTATGCCAATGAGCTCACCTCAGAAAATTGGATGAAAACAGCCCTCTTTCATTTCAGGTTATAAAAATGCCATCCAGGTGTAAATAATGGCAATGTTAGAAAATGCAATCAGAAGTATATAATTTTTGATGGTCTTTTCTGCCATTTTCTTGGGAGGAGAAATTTGATTTTTCAAAAGAAACAACCTGTTCAAATTTGAGATCTGAAAGAAATAATAAGTCCATAGAAATTTAAAGTTAGTTGCATATTTCCATTGGTTAACTTGAATAGCCTCCCTTCTGCCACCCTCGATAAACTTGAGCTTATCCAAAACTCTGCTGCCAATATCCTAATCTGCACAAAGTCCTGTTCACCCATCACCTTGTGCTAGCTGCTTATATTGGCTCCTGGTTTACTAACACCTCAATTCTTAAAATTCTCATTCCAGTGTTAAAATCCTCGACCCTCCCTTTGTCTCTAACCATCTTCAGCTTTACCATTCTCAGATCTCTTACGTGTATTCCGACTCCCTTGGCTCCATCATTGGCAGGTGTGTTTTTTCACGGCACAGGCCCTAAGCTCAGGAAACCCTCCCCTAAACCACCCTGTATCTCCACCTAACTCTCCTGCTTTGAGGGTCTTTAAGACATACCTCACTGACAAAGCTTTTCTCACCTACTATCACCTCGTTGGCTCAGTATCAGTTTTTGCCTTATTACACTCCTGTGAAGTACCTTGAGATGTTCTGTGCAAATGAAGGGTGTTGTTGCAGCCTATCTTGAGAAAGTTCCTTTCTCGCCAGAACCTTGAGGTGTGAGGTAGCAGTGAAATTGAATGGGGTGCATCAAAGTAAAGTTAGAAGGGACCACAGCTAACAGAAAAGAGGTAAAAGAGGAGTGTACTTACCAAATTGACACAGGAAAAGCGAGAAGGATTCTTTACACAGAATGAGGGTGAGATAAATAGTAAATAAAAATTCCAAAGTAGTAAACTGGTACATTTCTGCTCTTGAAAAGGGAAGTTTACTTTTTGATCAAAGAATTTTCAAAAAGTTAAAGTTGCAATTAAGATCAGTCTCTAGGTAGGATGTAAACATCAAAGTGCATTTTCTTTGGATTGTTTGCAGTATTTGATGGGGGGAAATGGAAATTGTTAAAAGCTAAAATAAATGGATCAAGGCAAAGTACTCAGACATTGCAAATATGAAACAAAAAACTGGAAACCTACAACGTCAGCATATGTGAATAGAACAAGTAACATTTACATTTTGGGTGCAGGCCATTCTTCAAAACTGAAATGTAGAGGTTGACATGGAAATGAATACAATAAGAAAATCGTGTCCTACCCTGCTTTTAGCCAGTCCTACCAGGAGGCATATTATGTCAGGCTCATCTGTCTTGCGCCGTTCTCACAAGTTGTAGCTTGTGTTATGACACAGCAGTTGGTAAAGGCTAAGTTATTTAAAATCCCAAAGGGAACCTTTAAGTAACTGTCATAACTTATATTTTCAATTGGTATGTTTGAGATGCAGCTCTGAATTTAGAAATGAAACCGCCAAGCCTCGAGGTTTTTTATATAAAATTAAACATTTATTAATTTAACAAGAAATTAAATACATACACGTGTCTACAAATTACTATCATAACAACAATTGAACAAATCCCCAAATTAATCACTCCCAGGTAAATCTTCCCCAAGGCAACAATAACCCATAGACTTAAACAGACACCAGGCAAAGCACATTTTATCTTACAAATTCAAAATGAGGTTCCTTTCAATTTGTTTCCTTTGCACCATTATAGGCTTACAGGCAGCTTCAATCTTACATGCCTCTGACTTACACACACAAAACTCTTTTCTGTATATACCTAGCCTTCCCTTTGAATGTAAATTCTCATTGTATCACCAGGCCCTTTGAACTCCATCACTTCTAGCAATAAAACCCCTTTCACAGTACCAATTTTATTAATAATACAAACATATTGCTTGATGTCTCCTAGCTAGGTGCAAGATTTCACTCCCAGTCTTTGAATGGTTTATTCAATAAAATGCAAATGTACCCTCTACCTGTTTAACATCTCAAAGCTTCCAGACTAGCTGGCTTTAATCCAATTAAGACACACACACACACACGCACACCCACACCCACAGACACAGACCCTACTACAAGTCCAATTTAAAATAATTCCCAATAACTTTATATACATCAATATTTTCATGACACTTGGCTGCAACTGCTCTGTGACATCTGTCATCCAACTATGCCTAGGACAACCCCTCTTTCTGCTGCCCCAGAAACCTGGACAATAAATAAAGATACGTGGAAGAAAATAGAGGTCGCTGAAGTGTAGATGCTAAGATAGATAGGTTCTTGATTGGTAAGGGGATCAAATGTTACGGGGAGAAGGCGGCAGAATGGGGTTGAGAAACTTATCAGCCATGATTGAATGGCGGAGCAGATTTGATGGGCCGAATGGTCTAATTTCTGCTCCTAAGTCTTACGTAAGCTTAAACTTCTGTATACAGACCATAAAACAAATGAAGAGGTGCTTGAAATTGCAAGAGCAAAAAAACTCCTAAGAAATGACATCCAGAGAAGAAAATGGCAGTATCTTGCTCATTTGGTCAGAGCTGAAAAGCTACAGAAATCTTTTCTAGAGGGCAAAGTGGAGAAGAGCAGAAAGAAACATAGAAATATAGAAAATGGGAGTAGGAGTAGGCCATTCGGCCCTTCAATCCTGCTCCGCCATTCATTATGATCATGGCTGATCATCCAACTCAATAGCCTGCTCACGCTTTTTCGCCATATCCTTTTATCCCTTTTGCCCCAAGAGCTATATCTAACCCCTTCTTGAAAACGTAGTATTTTGGCCTCAACTATTTTCTGTGGTAGCGAATTCCACAGGCTCACCGGTCTCTGGGTGAAGAAATTTTTCCCCATCTCAGTCCAAAATGGTCTAGCCTGTATCCTCAGTCTGTGACCCGCTGGTTTTGGACTCCCCCACCATCGGGAAATTCCTTCCTGCATCTACCCTATCTAGTCCTAGTCCTGTTAGAATTTTATAGGATTCTATAAGATTCCCCCCCCCCCCAATTCTTCTGAACTAAGTGGCACTTGCTTAGCAATAACCTGCTCATTGACACTCAGTTTGGTTTCTACCAGGGTCACTCAGCTTCTGATCTCATTATAGCCTTGTTCAAGCATTGACAAAAAAGCTGAGCTCCAGAGGTGAGAATGACTGCCCTTGACGTCAAGGCAGCATTTGATTGGGTGTGGCATTGAGGAGCCCTAGCAAAACTGGAGTCAGTGGGAATTGGGGTTGGGGGGACCTCTCCATTGTTGGAGTCATACCTAGTACAAAGGAAGATGGCTGTGATTGTTAGAGGTCAATCATTTCAGTTCCAGGACATCACTGCAGGGGTTCTTCAGGGTTGTGTCCTAGGCCCAACCATCTTCAACTGCTTTGTCAATGACTTTTTTTCCACCATAAGGTCAGAAGTGGGTATGTTTGCTGATGATTGCACAATGTTCACCATTCGCAACTCCTCAGATACTGAAGCGGTCTACATCCAAATGCAGCAAGACCTAGACAATATCCAGGCTTGGGCTGACAAGTGACAAGCAATATTTGTGTCACACAAGTGCCAGGCAATGAACATCAGCAAGAGACAATCTAACCATTGCCCATGGCATTCAAATGGCATTACCATTGCTGAATCCCCTACTGTCAACACTCTGGAGGTTACCATTGACCATAAACTGAACTGGACTAGCCATATAAATGCTGTGGCTACAAGAGGTCAGAGGCTAGGAATCCTGTAGCGAGTAACTCACCTCCTTACTCCCCAAAGCCTGTCCACCATCTACAAGACACAAGTCAGGAGTGTGATAGAATATCTCCACTTGCAAGCATGAGTGCAACTCCAACAGCACTCGAAGTTTAATTGGCACCTCATCCACAAACATTCACTCCCTTCACCACCGACAAACAGTGGCAGCAATGTGTACCATCTACAAGATGCACCGCAGAAACTCACGAAAGCTCCTTAGGCAGCACCTTCCGAACCCACAACCGTGACCATCTAG
This sequence comes from Carcharodon carcharias, assembly GCF_017639515.1. Lineage (NCBI taxonomy): Eukaryota > Metazoa > Chordata > Chondrichthyes > Lamniformes > Lamnidae > Carcharodon > Carcharodon carcharias. The sequence goes on from NC_054468.1 coordinate 183,474,781, forward strand.
ACGAACAAGGGCAGCAGATACATGGGAACACCACAGCCTGAAAGTTCCTTTCCAAGCCATTCACTGTCTTGACTTGGAAATATATTGTTGTTCCTTTATAGTTGCTGGGTCAAAATTCTGGAACTCCCTCCCTACCAGCGTTGTGCGTATACCTACAACACAGGGATTGCAGCGGTTCAAGAAGGTAGCTCACCACCGCCTTCTCAAGGGCAATTAGGGATGAGCAGTAAATGCTGGCCTAGCCAACAATGCCCACATCCCATGAATGAATAAAAAAAAATTCCCAGGATAATTTCTCCTGTCCCTGTTTCTAAAGGCCCAACGTTTACTTTAGCTACTCTCTCTTCCTTTTTCTAAACTTGTAAAAACTCTTACAATCTGTCTTTATGTTCCAGGCTAGTTTACTCTCATATATTCTATTTTTTCCCTTTTTTGTTACTTTTGTGTTCTTTTGCTGGTTTCTAAATCGCACCCAATCCTCAGATTTACGACTATTCTTTACAAAATTATAAGCCACCTCTTTTAATCTATTACCATCCTTAACCTCCTTAGCAAGCCGCAGATGGATCTTTCTTGCTAAGTTTTTGTTTTTCAATGGAATGTATTTTTGTTGAATCTTTTGAATTGTTTCTTTATATGTTTCCCACTGTTTGTTTACTGCCATACCTTTCAGTCTATTTACCCAATCAACCTTATGCAGCACTCCCTTCACAACTATATAATTGACTTTGTTTAAGTTTATGATTGTGTAATTTTCAAACTTTATACGGAATTTAATTGTTTTATGATCATTATTTCCCATGGATCTTTTGCTGTTGTATTATAAATTAACTCTGCTTCACTGCTCAATACTAGGTCTATATGGCTTCATTTCTAGTTGGTTCCACAACATAGTGCTCCAGGAAATGTTCTCCAAAGCATTCTACAAACCCATCTTCCAGACCATCTTTGTGAATTGGATTAGTGCAGGCTGTGAAAATTAAAGTCCTCAGCACCTATTCATCGCCTTCATTACATGCTCAATAATTTCTTCTTTCATGTTCTGTCCAATGGTATAACTACTGTTAGGGGAGCCAATAAACTACTCCTATCAGTGTTTTCTGACCCTTGCTATTCTTAATCTCCACCCATACTGACTGAACTTCCTGAGTTTCTGAGTTAAAATCCTTTCTCACTAATGTCATTATTTATCATTAGGGCCACTTTTCCTTATCCATTCTTCCTGTTTTTTCTATATGGGATATTTATTTCCAAACCTTGGTCACCTTGTAACCATATCTCTGTAATGGTGATTACCATATTTCCTCATGTTGGCATAGAGTTTTGAAGGCTAAGACATGAATATGGAAGTCCTGTGCCTGAAACCGTCCTCTGCAATTTTCGCAGGAGGGGAATAGGGGTAGGTTCTAAAATTGCACATCTGTGGTTCCCGGAGGCAGCTGCCCATGTAAATGGGCAGCTGCCTCCACTCGTGATTTTGGTGAGGTAGTGTCTGAAACTTGAAGTGTGCAGATTAAACTAGATAAGAGCAAGACTGAACCTTGTAGATTTATTTGGATAGCCAGGGAAGGGAAGGTACTCCTTTGGATATGGTCCCAGGACGCTGTTGGAGGAGATCAGGCACCACATGATTTTGTGTAAAATGTGCTTAGGTTCATTGGAACTGCCCCAGCTGTCAAGGGATTTAACAATGCTGTGCTTTAATTTTTAAAGAAGGTGTGTGGAGTTTTAAAAAAAAAAAAATCAGTGCTTGATACTTCTCTCTGCCTGTTGATATAAGCCTGTGCTGCAATTCTTACAACCTAACATTATCACAATGGATTGCTTGTTAAGTAAGCAGTTTAATGGACAGCTCCAGTGGTTATAGAATAGAAGTCCTTGTTTCGTAAGAGATTAGTTGAAGGAATTTCAATGTATTGAATATTTCTTTCAATCAGTTAGTGTTTTTCATTAAAATAGTGACATCATCAATAGACACAACTTTATTTTAAGTCAGCATGGCTCCTGAGTTTTCTCATGTTGGGTACTAGGTGAGTTGGCATGGAGCTGGTAAGAGTGATGGGGTTACATGGTTTGGCAAAAGTTGGCACTAAGTTGGCATAGAGACCATAAAGGGCTATGGGAATGAGTGGGGCCATGGGTTTGCATAGGGAGTATGATGTATTGCAGCAACTCACCAAGGCTCCTTGAATGGCACCTTTCAAACCTATGATTTCTACCAAAGACAAGGGCAGCAGGTGCACCACTTGCCAGTTCCAGTCCAAGCCCCGCACGATCCTGACCTCAAAACATATGGGTATGTGGGAGGTGGGGTGCGGTGAGGGCTGTTTTTTTGTTTTGTTCATGTTTTTTTAATTGACCAATGTGCTGATTCAGAGGCAGGCTTTCCACCTCTGCACCCAGTAGTCTCCACCTCATTCTGGGAGTGGCGGGCTTGACTTCTTACCCAGCCATCCCCTGACTTTCCGAGCCTCTTTTTCCTGGATCATGTTCGCAGAGCCAGGAAATGTCCCATCTCTGCGCTCCCGACCTGGAAGAGCAAATCCAGACCTAAATTTTTAGCCAAAAAGTAAGGGGATCGACTTTTACATGAATAATATTATCAAGGGGTTGAAATCCACTCTGTCCCATTGTCTTACTGTTGCAGAGTTGCCACTTTGGAGCTGTTTTCTGCCAAACCCATCCCAAAAAGTAACGCACAAGGAGCCAAAAACTTCTTATTATTAAATTTTTATTTATAAATAAATAACAAGCCGCTTGGAGACAGACATTAATTTGTGTACATTAACTTCATCAAATTTATCAAATTTGTCAAAAACAAAAGCCATTTTTGAACTTTATACAATTTCATTCCTTTTTTTTTCATGTCCAGTTGTCTTCACGAACACTATTTTCTCTCCAACTTTGCTCACCATTTTGAATGGCTGGCATGTCAAAATTCATGGGAGTCTCATCCCTGTCCCCACTACAGGCTAATCTGTATCCATTCTTTTGTTGAATGGCTGAAATGCAGTAAACCTGTCATCAAGTTCTGTTGGGAGACACTGTGAAATCTTGGCCTTATGTCACAGTACGAAATTGTTTCTCTTCATAAACTTGGTACACCATCCAGGGCTGGCTTTGAAATCTGCAATGCCTAATTTTTTTGCTCATTTCAGGGCAAAGATTCAGATAGATCCTCGAGAAATTGAGAATTCATTCTGGTGATTTTCATTGACATGGTTTGCAACTTCATTTTCCAACTGCGGGCACATGCTATGCGCTGTTTGCACGTTTGTTCTTGGGCATCTGCCTAAGCTGTGTAGAGTATCCTCCAATCTGTAATGTTTTTCTCCGATATCTTGAATTCTCTAGCTGCTGCATAATTATTTGTCCACTCTGCAGTCTCAACAATGTTAAGTTTGAGCTGGGCTGTGTATCTGCTATTCTTCTTGATACCAGGTTGACCTATTAGAGGGCGGGATTGGTGGGAACACAGTGTGCACCAGTGAGGCAATAGCCTTGACAGCGCGCGTTGATGTGCGCGGACATAAGGAGCTGATTGTGGGGTGCTATTCTACAAAACTACCAGTGAGTAGGTTTCCATCAGGACGAGTTTGACTTCAGTGGCAAGTGGGTGGTAAGTACAGAGAATTAAGTCGGGGGCTAACTTTTACAGAAAGTCAACCATTCCTAAGTATATACGGTGGATCTAAACAATTTATCTTTATTTGTACTGCTGGTTCACCTAATTGTGGATGCTCTGCACATTCAGATAAAGTGTCTTCAATTTTATTTTTTTTATGACTATTCTCTGCATGGACCTTATTCTCTGCACTACTACAATTAAACTTTCTGCCCTTCCTGCCCCCTTCAGCTTATCTTTAACCACATCAATAAACTATCCCATTGCCTCAAATTTTATCTTTGAATTTCTAAATCTCCCTATGCCTGAACCCTCCCTCCCCTCTCTTAGTTTAAAGCCATTTTTCCCTACTCTGATCATATTTCTGATGCACTCTTATGTTTGTACACTCTCTTGTAATGTCTCTTCCTGTTGCACCCTGGTTACCATTACCTGTATTGCTACCCTGTACTATTGCCTTGCCCTTTCTTCCTTTCCCTTTAACTTTTCAAATTTTGACTCATCAATTGTTCTAAAAACCCACCTGGCTCACGAATGTCTTTTAGGGAAAGAAATCTGTCATCCTTACCTGGTCTGGCCTACATGTGACTCCAGACCCACAGAGAAACCCTCTAAGATGGCCAAGGGGAGTTAGAGGTGCTCACATCCCATGAAGGATAAAAAAAAGAACGTACGAATTGAGAGCAGGAGTAGGCCATTCAATAAGATCATGGCTGATTTCATTGTAACCTTAACTTCACATTCCTGGTCGCCCTTGATAACCTTTCATCCCCTTGCTTATCAAGAATTTATCTACTTCTGCCTTAAAAGTATTCAGAGATTCTGCTTCTACTTTCTTTTGAGGAGCAGAGTTCCAAAGACTTATGACCCTCTGAGAGGAAAAAAAATTCTCCTCTGTCTTAAATGAGTGACCTCTTACTTTTAAACAGTGACCCCTGGTTCTAGATGCACACCTCAGGATCATGTATGTTTCAATCAAGTCACTTCTTACTTTTCTAAATTGCAGCGGATACAAGCGTAGTCTGCCTAACCTTTCCTCATAAGACGCCCCATCCTTTCCAGGTATTAGTCTCGTAAACCACCTTTGAACTGTTTCCAATGCATTTATATCCTTCCTTAAATAAGGAGACCCATACTGTACACAATACTCCCAGATATGATCTCACCAATGCCCTATATAATGGGAGCATAACCTCCCTACTTTTGTATTTAATTCCCCTCACAAGAACGGTAATATTCTATTAGCTTTCCTAATTACTTTTTGTACCTGTATACCAACTTTTTGCGATTCACACACTAGATCGTTTCACAACTCTGAGCTTTACAATCTCACCATTTAGATAATATGCTTTTTTGTTCCACCGGTTAAAATGGACAATTTCACGTTTTCCCACATTATTCTCCATTTGCCAGAACTTTCCCCACACACTTAACAAGGCTACAAAGAGATATAGATAGGTTATGTCCTCCTCACAACTTGCTTTCCTACCTAACTTTGTGTCATTGTGAAAGATACTAAATTTATTTTTCAAATAAGCTTAATTAATACAGCATTCTAAAACTGTTTGTAACATAGACTGTGTATTCCTTTTCCAGTGGATGAACATTTCCAGTGTGCGACTATTTTCGTGGAGAGAGAGAATTATGGCACCAATATCTTTTGTTTTTGCTTCTGCTGAATGGAAAGCCAAGCTGCTGGCATAATGCAAGATCTATAGGGGTGACTAGTTTTAAAATAAAAATCCTCGGGAAGCAGCGGCCCTTTGGAGATTTAAAACTGAAAATTCTGAAAATATCCAGTATGCATGGCAGTATCTATGGAGATACTGTGTTCTGATGAAAGGTTATCCGCCTGAAGTGTTAACTCAGTTTCGCCCTCCACAGATACTGGCAGATCTGATTGTTTCCAGCATTTCTGTTATTCTTTCATAATTCCAGTATCCACAGTGTTTCGCTTAGCAACAAGATGATTTAAGAATTAGTAGGGTCAAATTTGGAAGGCATTTGATAAGGTGCCTCATCAAAGGTAAGTACACAAATAAAGAACTTGTGGTGAAGGGGGTAACATATTGGCATTGGTAATAGATTGGTTAGTTAACAGGAAACAGAGTAGGGATAAATGGATCATTTTTGGGTTAGCAAACTAATGATTAGAGTGCTACAGGGTTCACTGCTGGGGCCTCAACTATTTACAATCTATATCAATTACCTCGATGAACGTATGGTTGATAAATTTGTTGATGACACAAAGAAAGGTAGGAGAATAAGTTGTAAAGAGGAGATAAGGAGTCTGCAAAGAGATATACATGGCTAAATGTGTGGGCAAAAATTTGGCAGATGGAGTATAATATGAGAACTTGTCCACTTTGACAGAAAGAATAGAAAAGCAGTACATTGTTTAAATGGAGAAGTACAAATGAATCTGGGTGTCCTGGTACATGAATTCCAAAGTTAATATGCAGGTACAGCAAGTGATTAGGAAGGCAAATGAAATATTGTCATTTATTGTAAGGGGATTGGATTGTAAAAGTAGGCAAGTTTGCTGCAGTTATACAGGGCATTGGTGAGACCACACCTGAAATACAGTGCAGAGTTTTGATCTCTTTACTTAAGAAAGGATATAATTGCATGGAAGCAGTTCAGAGAAGTGTTATGGACAGGAAGGGTGTTAATTTACACAGCCCTGATTTCTCCTCTCACCACCTGTCTGTAAACAGAAAGGTGTTTTGATTTACTGCCCCCTTTATAAGCGGTGGCATGTTCCCCAATTCTGTTTTGGCGTGGTCCAATTTCTGTTAATACCCCACAGCAAACTCGTGATAGGATGAACTCAGAAGGGTTAGTTTATTTGCACACACTCAAAACACGGGAGGGGTTTTGCCACATAGCCCCCATGCACTCATTCAGTACAAGAGGGATAGAGAAAAGAAAGATTTACAGGGCAAAGACCAACGAGAGAGAATTATTGTTTCATGCGAGTTTAGAATCAATGTCCAATGAGGCATTCCTTTACTGAGATCCACAGGCTGAAACCCAATACTGTATAATTCACTTTTCCAGTAGTGTTGATTTCATACGAGGGGATAGGCATGCAGAGATCAATCGGTCTTATAGGCGATGGTACAGAAGCTCCAGTAAAAACAGTGTAGATGGGGTCAGGTAACCAGCCTGGGACAGAGCTCTTTTTGCTGCTATTTAGATGTTAAAATGGCAGACTGATTTTGCAGTATAGCAAGGCAATATAACTGCTTCTACCAGCTAGAGGTTCATGTCATCTGATTCCTACCTCTTCACAGGGGCTTTGACAAGGGGTGTGTATCCCTCATCTGGGTTCTTGAGATGGTTAAACGTTCCAACTGTAAAGGGTTGAAAGGATGGTTGCGCAGTCCCTTGTCCTAGCAGATGAATAGACTCCAGTTGACCAATCTGAGTTTGGAAATGCAGGTGGGCTTTGTATGGTTCTCTTTGAATTTGGTCTGTGCAGCTCACAATGGGTCATTAGTGTCTCTTCAGAAATGAGCGGTATATTTCTTGAAAACTGCCAAATAGCTCTTTTTGTTCAGGGGTCACACACAGTCATAGCTTCAATCATTTTAAAAGATCTTTGTCCAATTTAAAAAATTTTTGAAATAGCCATGATGATCACTATATCTGTTTAATAAAAATATACAGTGTGAGGTCTTAGTTCCCTCACAGAAGGTTCACTCGACTGATTCCTGGGATGAAGGGATTATTTTATGAGGAAATGTTGGGCCTTTATCCTTTGGAATTTAGAAGAATGAAAGGTGATTATTGAACCATTTAAGGTCCTGGGGGAACTTGACAGAGTGGATGCTGAGCAGATTTTTCCCTTTATGGGGGAGACTGGAGCTAGGGGATGCAATTTAAAAATAAGGGGCCTCCCATTTAAAACTGAAATGAGGAGAAATGTTTTCTATGAAATCCTGTACCCCCAGAAAACAATGGAGGCAGGGTCATTGAATATTTTTAAGGCTGAGTTAAATAGATTCTTGACTGACAAGGGAGTTGAAGGGTATAGGGATTAGACAGGAATGTAAAGTTGAGGCCAAAATCAAATCAGCCATGATCTTATCAAATAGCGGAGCAGGCTTAATAGACCAACTGGCCTACTCCTTTATTTACATACAAACTGATGCATCCAGGAATTTGAAATTGAAGCAAAAGATAGAGTTGATAATTTCCTGAAAATGTCTGAGTTTACATGCTCTTTGAAACTCATCCCAATGTAAAATATGGTGAATGCCTTTCTGTCACAGGTCGAAGGAGCTTACTCATGAGAAAACAGCTATGTTTATGTTTGTAATGTTTCATTAGTGTATTTAAATTTGTATAGTTTAAAATCTCTAACCTCTCCACTTGCTCCTTACTTCTGTGAATATCAGGTGTTTACATGAACAGAACAGATTATGCATTTCAGGTTTAACTGGTTTATCTCAAATAAAGTTTACGTAATTAGCTGAGCCTCAAATAATCCACAAAAAGCTTCACCTGTAAATGGTTTACAAATTACAGCATTCTCACAATTTCAAATGTTTTCTCTTGGTATTTCCCATGGAGAATGGTCATACGTTTTCATTATTTTAAATGGTTTGCAGAGTTGAAGGCCTTTGCCGGAACAATTAAAGAATTACTAATTATTATTTGGTTAAAGAATGAAAACTTTTTCTGGAGATCTTTGCAACCTCTGAACCTGCTAATCAAAGTGACAGCATACAAATACTGTATTGTGGACAGATGTCCAAAATCAGAGATACTTACACTGACTTCCTGCTTTTTACGTCTCTCCTCAAACTTGCCATAATTTACTGGGTTTATAATACTAGGCTAGTAATCCAGAGACTTGGACTAATGATCTGGAGACATGAGTTCAAATCCCACCATGGAAGCTGGGGAATTTAAATTCAGTATGTTAAATTAAAATAGAAATTGGCATGAAAAGCTAACACTGGTAATGGTAACCACGAAACTTCCTGGATTCTTATTAATGTCTGACATGGAAGGAAATCTAAGATAAAAACAAAAAACTGCGGATGGTGGAAATCCAAAACAAAAGCAGAAATACCTGGAAAAACTCAGCAGGTCTGGCAGCATCGGCGGAGAAGAATAAAGTTGATGTTTCAAATCCTCATGACCCTTCAACAGAACTAAGTAAAAATAGGAGAGTGGTGAGGCCCTCAACCGTGTCCAGCCCATCTCCCGTGCATCTGCCCTCACGCCTTCTCCTCCCTGCCAGAAACATGATAGGGTCCCCCTTGTCCGCACTTATCACCCCACCAGCCTCTGCATTCAAAGGATCATCCTCCGCCATTTCCGCCAACTCCAGCATGATACCACCACTAAACACATCTTCCCTTCACCCCCCCCGGTGGCATTCCGTAGGGATCGTTCCCTCCGTGACACCCTTGTCCACTCCTCCATCGCCACCTACTCCTCAACCACCACCTACGGCACCTCCCCATGCATATGCAAAATATGCAACACCTGCCCCTTCACTTCCTCTCTCCTCACCGTCCAAGGGCCCAAACATTCCTTTCAAGTGAAGCAGCATTTCATTTGCATTTCCCCCAACTTAGTCTACTGCATTCGTTGCTCCCAATGCGGTTTCCTCTACATTGAAGAGACCAAACACAGACTGGGCGACCGCTTTGCAGAACACCTTCGGTCTGTCCGCAAGAATGACCCAAACCTACCTGTCGCTTGCCATTTTAACACTCCACCCTGCTCTTTTGCCCACATGTCTGTCCTTGGCTTGCTGCATTATTCCAGTGAAGCTCAACGCAAACTGGAGGAACAGCACCTCATCTTCCGACTAGGCACTTTACAGCCTTCTGGACTGAATATTGAGTTCAACAACTTTAGATCTTGAACTCCCTCCTCCATCTCCACCCCCTTTCTGTTTCTTCCCCCTCCCTTTTGTTTTTTCCAATAATTTATATAGATTTTTCTTTTCCCATCTATTTCCATTATTTTTAAATCTGTACCTTTTATTCCTTTTTAGTCTTATTTCACCCCCACCCCCACTGGAGTTATCTGTACCTTGCATGTCCTGCTATCCATTCTTAATTAGCACATTCTTTTAGATAATATCACCACCTTCAACACCTCTTTGTTCTTTTGTCTGTGACATCTTTTGGTTATCTGCTCCTATCACTGCTTGCTTGTCCCTACAACCACACACACACACACACACACACACACACACCCCCCCTCCCCGCCCCCAAGCTCCAACCTTAAACCAGTTTATATTTCACCCCTCTCCTGTTTTTATTTAGTTCTGTTGATGGGTCATGAGGACTCGAAACATGAACTTTATTCTTCTCCACAGATGCTGCCGGACCTGCTGAGTTTTTCCAGGTATTTCTGTTTTTGTTTTGGAAGGAAATCTACTGTCCTTTTCAGTCATGGCCTTTATGTGACTCCAGGCCCACAGCAATATGGTTGACTCATAACTGTCCTCTGAAATGGCCTAGCAAGCCACTCAGTAGTATTGAAATGCTGTAAGAGTAAATCCAGATGGACCATCTGGCATAACCTAAGTACTGGACAAAGCAAAGGCACAACAATTCCAGTTGATCCTGCAAAATTCTCCTCTCTAACATCTGGAGATTTATACCAAAATTGGGAGAGCTGTCCAACAGATGAGTTGAGCAACAGCCTGACATTGTAAGGTATGATTCTGAGAGTATGACTAGGTCCCAGATAACACCATCACCATTCCTGGATGTACCCTGTCCCACCAGTAGGACAGACCCAACAGAGGCAGTGCACTGTGGTAATTAGTCAGGAAAGGGAGTTAACAACATTGATTCTCGACTCCATGAAGTCTCATGCCATCCGCTTAAATGTGGGCGTGGAAACCTCCTGCTGATTACCACCTCCTGCTGATTACCACCTCCTGCCTGAGCTCAGCTGGCGAATGATTGCTCCTCTATATTGAACACCACTTGAAAAAAGCATTGAGGGTAACAAGGGCATTTATACTTTGGGAGTACTTCAATGTCCATCACCAAGAATTGCTCGATAGCACCCCTACTGACTGAGTTATCAGAATCCTTAAGAACGTATCTGCCAAACTGAGCCTGTGACAGGTGGTGAGAAAACTAACAAGAAGGAAAAGCCTCCTTGACCCATCAGTCTACCTGTTGCAAATGCAGCTGTCCGTGACTGTTTTGGTGTGTTATTGCGCTAGTATGTGACTGTCATCCTCTAATTTCACTCAGTCTGATAATCCACAAGTTATTCCATGTATTGTAACAAATAAGTAGCTGTAGCATAATTCAGCAGGTGTTTTGTGTGCTGCTCATTTAGTGGTCCCTTGGAACCAGTCGTGCTCACACCAGGAACGTTGACATCAGAGATGGCATGAAAGGATAAGTTCTCCTATTTGGGCTGCCTTCTGTTATATTAACACATGGGGTGGAATTTTATGGTCCCATCACAGAGGGGGCGGGGTTGTAAAATGTGACGAACCATTCAAAGGACTGGAAAATCCAGCCGGAAGGAGGGGGCTGTAAAATTCTGCCTGTGATCATTTTTCACCAAGTTGCAGATCCGTGCAGCATATTGTATCTATAAAATAAATAATTACCTCTTCAGGCCCCTGTTAAGCAAAGTTGTGAATGGAAAATTTCTGTCCACATTCCCAAATCAGTAATCTGAAGATGCGATTTTTATATAGATCATAGTGGCAGCATTCTATGAATGCACAATTCTGTATGCAAAGTCAATTGGAACAGAAAAATATTATAAATTGAAACTGAGCTTTTTCTAAACAAAACTAAGTTTTACACATTATTATACTTATTTGATCTTTAACAGTAAGTAGTACAACCAACCACATTAATCGGTCATGCTGTCCAGAGTCTGCTAAGCTCTGTATCAATTTACCTCCCACTTTTGCAAACTAAAGCAATCAACCAGAACAATGGTCTTGGGAATGTGCCTCAACAATACCTGAACCATCTCTTTAAAGGCAATGCATTGTTCCATTACAGTTTTGCCTGCCAATCTTTGATTCCAGTTTACCTGGGCCAAATCTGCTCTCACGCCACTGAAATTGGCTGCCCTCTAATTGTGTTTTTACTCTAGATTGCCCCTTGTCCTTTTTCCATAGCTAACCTAAACCTTATGATACTATGATCACTGTTCCCCTCCTGATACTTATCCCCTCCCCTCCCCCCCGACCTTTATTCCCCAGAATCAGATCTAGCAATGCCTCCTTGTTGGGTCAAAACCATGCTGATCAAGAAAATTCTTCTAAACACACTTCAAAACTCTTCCCCTTTCTGCCCTTTTACAGTATTACTATCCCAGTTAATATGAGGATTTTTATTATGATAATTAAAGCCCCCACTTTCATCAGCTGAGGGGGGTCGGTGGTCGGTGGTAATCAACAAGAGGTTTAGTTATGCATGTTTGGTATGATAGGAGGTTTCATGGGTATGGAGTCAATGTTGAGGAATCCTAGGACCATTCTTTCTCAACTTTATACCATTGTAGCACCACTAATAATGGGTCATTCCTGCCTTTGAGTCAGGACACACCCAGGATAGTGACAGAGGAATCTGGGTCATTAGGTTAAATAATATGATTCTGGGCATATGAGTATGTAGGGTTGTCGCTTGATTGCCCACAGTTTTGACACTAATCCCCAAATGTTATGCGAGGAGGGCTTTGCAGGGGTGCTGGATATGCTTCTGACTTATTTGAATTCACTGCCTAGGTCAATGTCGGGTGATCCATCCAGTTTTATTCTTGTTATAACCCTCTTTGTAGTGGTTTCATACAACTGACTGGCTTGCTAGGCCGTTTACGTTTTGATTGATTCACAAGATGTGGGCCTTGCTGCTTAGGCCAGTATTTTTATTGTCCATCCCTAATTGCCCTTGAGAGGTGGTGGTGAGCTGCCACCTTGAACTACTGCAGTGCATGAGTACACCCATAATGCTGTTAGGAAGCGAGTTCCAGGATTTTGACCCAGTGATAGTGAAGAAATGGTGATGTAGTTCCAAGTCAGGATGTGTGTGGCCTAGAGGGGAATTTGCAGGTAGTGGCGTTTCTGGGTATCTACTGCACTTGTCATTTGAAGTGGTAGAAGTTGTGGGTTTGGAAGATGCTGTCGAAGGAGCCTTGGTGAATTGCTGTTGTGCATCTTGTAGATGGTGGAGGGAGTGAATGTTGAAGATGGTGGATGAGGTGCCAATCAAGCAGGCTGTTTTGCCCTAGATGATGTTGAGCTACTTGCGTTGTTGGAGCTGCACTCATCCAGGCAATTGGACAGCATTCCATCACCCTCCTGACTTGTACCTTGTAGATGGTGGACAGGCTATGGGGAATCAGAGGGTGAGTTGCTCTCTGCAGAATTCCAGCCCCCTGATCTGCTTTTGTAGCCACAGTATTTATCTGGCTAGTCCAGTTCAGTTTCTGGTCAATGGTAACCCCCACGATGTTGATAGTCGGGGATTCAGCAATGATAATGCCAAAGAATATCAGTGGGAGATGATTAGATTCTCACTTGTTGGAGATGGTTTTTACCTGGCACTTGTGTGGTATGAATGTTACCTGGCACTTGTGTAGCATGAATGCTACTTGCCACTTATCAGCCCAAGCCTGAATGTTGTCCAGGTCTTGCTGCATGTGGACAAAGACTACTTCAGTATCTGAGGAGTCGCAAATGGTGTTGAACATTGTGCAATAATCCGCGAACATCGCCACTTCTGACTTTATGATGGAGTGGTGATCACTGAAGCAACTGAAAGTGGTCCATTAAGAGTCAACCTCATTGCTGGGTCTGGAATTGCTTAAAAGCCAGCATGGCTGATTTCCTTTCCTGCAGAACATTATGATTTGTCTTGAAAAAAAAAATTCTGGTTCATTAGTTTTGTGGTCTGTATTACTGATAACCTGCTTTCTTTTCCAGATTCGTGGATTAACTGAATTTACATTTCCTGCTGCCTTGGTGGGATTTGAATTTATTTCTCTGGATCATTAGTCCAGGCCTCTGGATTATAATCTAGCTACAACTACAATGCTACTGTACCTCATAACTATGTAAGAACCAACCTGGTTCATTGATGTCCTTTGGGGAAGGAAACTTGCTCTTAGTCACTTGGTAGTGCAGAACTTGAATATTGCTGGAAAGAGAGACATAGTGCTAAAGTTTTTCATTTTGCACTCATCAGGACAAACGCAAGAATGCCAAATTTTAGAATGCCTCGGCCAATCACAGTTGACTTGCCTACCTATCAGCACCCTTTTCTCCTGTCGTATAAATTGTAGTGATCATTTGAAATTTAGCTATTTTGTTTTTGTCCTGGTGAGTGCAAGGTGAAAAGTTTCAACAAAATGTCTCTTTATAGCAATATTCGAACTTGCTATTGTTGCCTGGTCTGGCCAAATGCAACACCAACCATACAGGAGTGTGGTTGGTTCTTAATCATGCTCTGAATTGGCTTAGCAACCCACTCAGTTGTATCAAAACTGCACCACCTTTTCGAGAGCAACTCTGTGTTGGCAATAGATGCTAACCTTGCCAGAAATACCCTTATCCCAAAATTATTTTCATAGAAAGAGACTTCTGCAGGTGCTGCCTATATGCAGCATGATCTAGATAAACCAGACGACGTTCTTCTACGTTGCTTTAGTAGTGTCTTAATCCTGGACTTGCACTGCCAAGCCGAGTACGATCACAGGCTACATTTCATGCTATAAAACCAAAAATTATCGGAAAAACTCAGCGGGCCTGACAGCATCCACGGAGAGAAAGAGTTAACGTTTCGAGTCTAGAGGACATTATTCGGAACTCATCTTCAGACATCTGGACTTGAAACGTTAACTCTTTCTCTCCACAAATGCTGTCAGACCTGCTGAGTTTTTCCAGCAATTTTTGTTTCTGTTTCAGATTTCCAGCATCTATGGTATTTTGCATTTTATGCTAGTTGGCTGGTGGGTTTGGGGAGGTGGGGGAGGCATGTAAAATCCAGTGGGCAGCTTTGCGCTGCCTACCTGTCTGCCCCTGCCCCCACTGCAGTTTTTCCAGTGGCAGGAATGACAGGTGCCCTACCTGCCAGTGGGCCAATTGAATCCATTAAGTAGGCACTACAGGGTCTCATCTTGCTGCTGCTAGAATTTTAACGAGTGGCAGGAGAGGCCAACCCAAAGTGGCCAGCCCACCCTGCACTTTGTGGGGGGCGGTGTGGACCCCCTTAAAATCCAGCCCTATGTTTTATTTCATTCTGAATGGGCTGCAGGGTTATGGGGAAGGGAAGAAGGTGAGATTAGCTGAGTTGCTCTTGCAGAGAGCTAGCATGAGCATGACGGGCCAAATGGTCACCTGTGCTGTAACCATTCTATGATTCTATGAAATGGTAACATTGGTGTTATTTGTACCAATTTACAGGCAAGTTGGTACTCTGCATACAAAACATAGTTTCTGAATACAGACAACTGACTGGTTTGATAAAGTCATGCTCATTTTTGGTCAGCACAAATTATCCACAGTGCATATTCACTCCTACAATCTCAGTGATTTCATCAAGGCCTAGATATGTGCAGAAAAATAAGTCTGCTTAACATTGTTTTTTTATCTCTATTATGTAGTGGAAAAACAAAAAGGTCTCCAGTGGGTCATAGATATTACCATCGCGTATCACAAAGCAAAACCAATAGACATTCAGACTTGGATCATTGGCTACAGAGAACCAACTGTCACACATGTGCACTACAGGTAAGTCTTGTTATTCTTTTACATTTTTAACCTAACTCATGCAGCCTTTTCCCACTGGCTGATTGAAGAACTATGGACTGCCATATATTGGGATGATGTACTTGTTTAATGGCATGCAAGAGGGACCTATTTTTTATAATCTCATTGCCTTGACACTGTAAAAGGTTGTCTTCCTTCTCTACCCCTATCCCTTGATCATTACAAGATGAAACACTTCTTATTCTGTTGTTCACAGTTGTTTGTAGAAAGCTGATCACAAAGCATTCTAAATTATATACCGGTTTCAGACTTCAATAGAATTGGTAGCTTCTTTTGACTCCAAACCTGTAATCCTCAGACGATGAAGTAGTCTGTGCCTGCATGCAGCAAGAGCTGGACAACTTTCAGGCTTGGGTTGATAAGTGGCATGCAACGTTTACACCAGACAAGTGGCAGGCATTGTCTGTCTCGAAGAATAGAGAATCTAACCACCTCCCCTTGACATTCAATGGCATTACCATTGCTGAATTCCCTACCATCAACATCCATGGGATCACCTTTGACCAGAAACTTAACAGGGCTGGTCATATAAATTCAAGACCTGGTCAGAGCTGGGTGGCAAGTAGCAGTAAATCACCTCTTGATTCCCTAAACTCTTTCCATTATCAATAAGGCACAAGTCAGGACTGTAATGGAATACTCTCCACTTCCCTGGCTGAGTACAATTCCAACAACATTCAAGAAGCTTGACACCGTCCAGGGGAAAGCAGCCACTTGATTGGCAGTACTTAAACAATCACTCCCTCCTACAACAGCGCAGTGTGGCTGAAGTGAGTACCCATCTGAAAGTTGCACTGCTGAGCAACTTGCCGAGGCCTTTTCTACAGCATCTTCCAAACACATGACCTTTACCCTCATAATGTCAAGAGGAGCAAGCACATGGGAACACCACCACCTCCAAGTTCGTCTCTTAAGTTGCACACGATCCTTACTTGGAAATATATCACCTTTCCTTCATAGTCACTGGGTCAAAATGCCTGGAACTCCCTACCTAACAGTACCGTGAGTTTAGCTACGCCACACATACTCTAGCGATTCAAGAAGACAGCTTGCCACCACCTTGAGGGCAATTGGCGATGGGCAATAATGCCTGGCCTGGGCCACTCGCATCTCATGAATAGATAATAAAAATTCTAGAATGTTGAATGTTTCAGTTTGCCTTTTATTTGGAGTGTGAATTGATACCCATATAGTTGTTGGTATTGATTTTATTTCTTCTCTTGAGAACACAAATTCACAAGTATATTAGGTTAGTGTAATCTGGAGATATTTGCTAGTACTTTGAGCTTCACAAGTTAACACAAGCCTTTGTCAGTAATGAGTTTGCTTTAGTAACAACTGCAATAGTTACTTGACACAGTGTGATTCCAGTACTGTGTGAATATACATGCTGGAAAGTGGACAATAACTACATTTTAACCACATTTTAAAAAAATGTCTTAACCCAAGTACTTTGTGTATCCTCGAGTTCCTACTTGTCGACTAAGGCTGGAAAAATGTAGATCGATTTTTGATTATTGGGGGGAAGAAAACCAATCAGAAAGAAGTAATTAACAGCACACTTGGAAACAGGCTGCAGAGACCAGCTTCCAGAGCAAACTTTAAATAAATGAATACCCAGGCCCTGTGTCCTCCAATCATAGCCCTCAGCCTTCCTGGAATAGGGAAACTTGGACCTTGCCAATCAGGCCCTTGCGAATGTTAACTCAATGCAGTCTCCCCTGTGCCAAGGCCTAGGCCAAGGGCTGGGAGCTGTCAGCATGACATATATTCCAACGGCGCAATCCTTTCCTTTCCTTCCCCTGACCCCCAAGCAGCATTGAAACAGGCCCAGAAAAGGCCACCGCTTCCTCTCCCTGGGTATGTTAGGGATAGTTGGGGGATGCATCTCATTTGGATTCGAGTGATTGTGATTAAACAGTGGGAGCAGCATGCTACAGACAGAGCTAAGCAATCTCATAACCAGTGGATCAGATCAAAGATCTGCCATGCTGCCACATTTAGTCCTGAATGATGGTGGACAATTAAACAACACATGGGAGGAGGATTTAGGATTTTTCAAAAGGTTCTGTAGTTTGTTCTTTTGAAAGTGTAGACGTTGTCAAATCTCCTTCAAAACCACAGATCTACAAGCAAGCTAAATTGTGATTCAGTTTCGTATCAAGCTGTGTGGAATATTAGCACTGCTTTTTTTATATAAAAGCCTTACTGTGAGATGATTTGTGAATGTGTATTAAGACATGCTGTGCCTGGGTAAGAATCAACCGCAGAAGTAAAATTCAATGCTCATCCTCAATGCTGGCGAGTTCAGCATGTGAGTACAAAAGACAAGGCTGAATTGTTCAGCAATCTTCAGCCAGAAGTGCCAATTGGATGATCCATATCAGCTTTCTTCTGAGCTCCACATAATCACACATGCCAGTCTTCAGCCAATTTGATGCGCTTGTATGTGTGATTACGAAACAGTTGAGTGCACAGGATACAACAAAGACTATAGACCCTGAAAACATCCCAGCTATAGTGTAAGAGACCTGTGCTTCAGAACTAAACACACCTCTATCCATGTTCCATTACAGCTACTGGCATCTACCTGACAAAGTGGAAAATTGCCCAAGTGACCCTTTCCACAAAAAGCAGGACGCATTCAATCTGGCCAGTTATCACTCTCCACTAGCCTGCTCTGTCATCAACAAAGTGACAGAAGATATTGTGGACAGGGCTATTATGTGGCATTTAATCATCAATAATCTGCTTGCCAATGCTCCATATCAGTTCTACCTGGCTAACTTGATTCCAGACCTCATTATAGCCCTATTACCTGGAAAAACTCAGCAGGTCCGGTAGCATCGGCGGAGAAGAAAAGAGTTGACGTTTCGAGTCCTCACGACCCTTCGACAGAAGTTCTGTCGAAGGGTCGTGAGGACTCGAAACGTCAACTCTTTTCTTCTCCGCCGATGCTGCCGGACCTGCTGAGTTTTTCCAGGTAATTCTGTTTTTGTTTTGGATTTCCAGCATCCGCAGTTTTTTTGTTTTTATCTCATTATAGCCCTGATCCAAACATGATCAAAAGAGCTGAATGCCATAGATAAGGTGAAAGTGACTGTTGAATACTCAAAATAAAAGTGAAAATTTTAATCATATGTGGCTTCCTTCAGGCTCAGGTGATGCCAGGACCCTGTGCCTTGATATCATGACAGCATTTTTACCAGGAGCACCAAGGAGCCCTGGTAAAACAGATGTCAGTGGGAGCCAGGAAAGGGAATTGGTTGTGATTGTTAGAGGCCAGTCCACTCAACCCCAGGTTATCACTGCAGGAGTTTGTCAAGGCCTAGACCTGACCATCATCAGCTGCTTCTTCAATAACCTGTCCTCCATCATAAGGCTAACTGTGGGAATGTTGACTGATGATTGCATAATATTCAGTTCCATTCGCAACTCCTCAGATAATGAATCAGTCCATGCCCGCATGTATCAAGACCTGGCTTGGTTTATTAACTGGCAAATAATACTCATATCTTCCTTCACATCTGCTTGTTAGCTGTGCAGACACAGACACCCCTCCATGTCTTTCTCACGTTCGAGCACATACTGGGGAAGGTTTCTGAAGTATACAACAATGATTTTGCTGCACTTCTGCATTATGTATTAATATGTTAAATGTATTATTTGCAAGTTTAACTGGGAGGGGTGGGGGTGCAGGGTTTTGGTGGCTAACCAAGTTATGTGTCAGGCATCCTTAAACTGTGTTGTTTGGACTTCAGGGAGACAAGATGGATATCCACACTAGGAGGATTAACCAGAATAATAAAGACATTGATTTAGGATTTTTCAAAAGGTTCTGTAGTTTGTTCTTTTGAAAGTGTAGACGTTGTCAAATCTCCTTCAAAACCACAGATCTACCAAGCAAGTAAATTGTGATTCAGTTTCGTATCAAGTTGTGTGGATTATTAGCACTGCTTTTTTTATTACTGTGAGATGATTTGTGAATGTGTATTAAGACATGCTGTGCCTGGGTAAGAATCAACCGCAGAAGTAAAATTCAAATCTTCAGTCGTCTCATGACAAAGTAGGAGCTCAAATCCAAATAGTGATGTTGAATCAAAATTGTATTTAGATATCTAAAGATATGTATGTTGAAATTTTGTACTGGATGAG
The DNA here is from genome assembly GCF_017639515.1 of Carcharodon carcharias. Lineage (NCBI taxonomy): Eukaryota > Metazoa > Chordata > Chondrichthyes > Lamniformes > Lamnidae > Carcharodon > Carcharodon carcharias. The sequence continues at coordinate 183,494,346 of NC_054468.1, forward strand.
TCAGGTGATGTTGAAGATAAGCTTCAGCTAGCAGTACTTTTTTAAAATTCATTTACGAGATGTAGCCTTTGCTGGCTAGGCCAGCATTTATTGCCCATCTCTAATTGCCCTTGTGTGGGCCTTGCAGCTACACAGTGACAAAAGAACCAACTGACACTATGTCACTAAAAGATTCAAATCTAGAACATGCTTATCATAAAATGGTTATCATTGTTGCACTCTGAGATGCTTCAATACAATTGTGATACATGTAATATTAACTTCTGTTAATCAAAAACCAAAACACTTAAAATCGCTGACTGGAATTGCTAAGGATGGGAAACAGCAATGCTGACATTGGTAAATAGGTTGGACAAACTTTATGAAGCTGATAACAGCTTCCAGAATTCTGGACATTTCATTACAACAGTGATCAGAGTACTTGGTGTCAAAAAAAACCTGATTTTGAAGCATTCATAAGGCTTTTTTTGCGAAAATATACTTTTAGATATTTTATGAATAACGCACATTACAAAAAATTTCAAATGGCCATTACAGACGGTGCAATGCTATTCAAAATTTCTACGTAAACCATGTTGCACACTGAGGTGCTTCAATACAATTGTGATACATGTAATATTTACTGTATACATTCAGTGTAAGTCATACAGCCCAAGGGGTTCTATACAATTTCCAGCCCCTCAGTGTACAATGGCTGAACGACCTTAGACAGCAACCTTTCCCCATTGTGTCTCTGCGGCGGCTGCCCCAAATTTTAGCACATTCCTCAACACGTAGTCCTGGACCTTGGAATGTGCCAGTCTGCAACACTCAGTCGTGGACAACATTTTGCACTGGAAGATAAACAAGTTTTGGGCAGACTAAAGAGTGTCTGACAGGGAGGGCCTTTCTCACTGCCAGCCAAGCTACATCTTGATGCTTGTTCGAAAGTTCTGGCAATGAGGCATTCTGCTAAATGACTTGACAGTCTGCTTAGGGAACCATCCGACATGGTCCACCGTCTCCTTTTCACGCGTGACCTCTAGGCTGTCAGGTGCAGACCGGTACCTGAGGGAATGGTGGTCAAGGTGTTTCTCTGCATAAACTTTTCCATGAAGGATAGGTGGTTCAGCACGGTCCAACTGCTTAGAGCATTCTGCGGCAACTTGGCCAGACCCATTCTTTGCAACACCAGAGATAGGTAAAACATCAGCACGTAATGACACTTGGTATTTACGTCCCCAGGTTCTAAGTATAGCTTGATGCAGCCCCACACCCAAGTGGCATCAGGACGAGGATGATGTTGGTACGATATTTTTTTTTCCTTTTATTTAGGTTTGTACATCGTGTCCCTGCGAACGTGGTCCATTTTTGACCTCCAGATAAGGCAGAAGATGGCTCAGGCGATTGTCACAGCAGCAGAGTGAGGAATGGGCCAGACTGAAAGTGTCTCACACCTGATGGGCAGGTTCTTACCCACAATGGAGAGGTAGCATCACTCCTACATGCCCAGTTTTTGTTTGACCGTAGCTACTTGTTCCTTCCAATTTTTAGTGCATGCCCCAGTCCCTCAGAACCATATCCCCAGCACATTCAGGCAGTCTGACCTGACACTGAAGAGGACGAAGGATCGGTCAGCCTAGTTCCAAAAGAACATGGCATCGCTCTTACCATGATTTACCTTGGCTCCCGAGGCCAGTTCGAATTGGTCGCAGATGCTTATCAGTTTGCACACCAACAGCAAATTCGAGAAGAAGACAGCGACATTGTCCATGTAAAGGGAGGCTTTGACCTGAATGCCTCCACTGCCTGGGATTGTCACTCCTCTTATGCCCAAGTTCTTCCTGATGGACTCAGCAAAGGGTTATATGCAAAACACAAACAGGACAGGAGAGAGGGAGCAGCGCTGCCTGACTCGAGATTTAATTGGAAAGCTTCCAATTCCACCCAGTGATTAAAAAAGCACAACTGATGTTTGTGTCGAGCTGTTGGAGAGGAACTCCACAATTGGATCCAAACCCCGACTCCATCATGTAGGTCGGCGTTTTTCTGTCAAAGGCCTTCTCCTGGTCCAGGCTGATGAGGCGGTGTTCACACCCCAGTCCCGCACTATTCGGATAAGATTGCCTATCAGAGATCTTCCTGCTGGGTACAGCACAGGTCTGGTCAAGGTGGATCACCAACTCGACCCAATTGGCAATGACCTTGCACAGAATTTTATAGTCCATATTCAACAGTGAAATGGGTTTCTAATTTCCTGCCTTTACCCCCTCTACTTGTAGATGAGGATGATGACGCCTTTCCTCATGGATCCTGACATTCTGCTGGTCAGAAGCATATCCTCATACATTTTGAGGAGGTCTGGGCCAATCCAGTCCCACAGAGCCGAATACAATTCAGCTGGTAAGCCATCACTTCCAGGAGTTTTAGTCTTCTTGAAGGATTCTGGGGGCTTTAGTCAGCTCATCCAGAGTTGACAGTTTGTCCAGATTCTCCCGCGTACTTTCATCTAAGACCTTTGTGATGAAGTTACTGGGAGGCCATGGTGTCTGTAGGCTACATGTCATAAAGTCCGGCACACAAGGATTAGCTGATCCTCAAAATGTCAGACTACGATGACTTTACTGAGCCGTCGTCTTCCTTCAGGCTGCTGTTCACAGAGCTTTCTTGTGTACCTTTTGGAGGAAGAAATGTGAGCACTTCTTTTCCTGCTCCACAGAGCGGACTCTGGACTAGAAGATTATCTTGGAGGCCTCTGAGGCAGAGAGCAAAGCTTGCTGTGTCTTCACCTCTTGGAGATCTTCCTTGATATCGACCCCCTTCGACTGCAGCTGGAGCAGATTCTGCAGGCTTTTCTGGAGTCAGGGAGATTTATTTTCTTCCTCTCTAGCCTTCTGAATGCTTTTGAGCATGGAAAAACTTCTTAATGTTTTCCTTGATCCCTTCCCACCACTGTCGAGGACTCAGTAGTTTCACGGGTCTCCAACCCTTGTAATCCCTTTTGAGTTCCTCCAATGTTTTCTAAGGTCAATAGATTCACGTTCAGCTTCCACGTCCCCCTGCCAATCCTTTGGTCTTCCTGTAAGTGACAGTCAAATCAGAAGGAGGTGGTCAGAGAAGAGCACTGGCTTGACGTCAGTAGATCTGACCGTGAATGCTCAGTACACAAACAGGAAGCCTACCTTGGAACGGATGAACTTGTCTGGCTATGACCAGGTGTATCTACGCTGCACTCCATCTGCAGGGTTGTTGAAGACATCGTGCAGCTTGGCATCTTTTACTGTTTCCATTAGGTTTCTGGACATGGCATCCAATCTACTGCAGGATTGTCCAGCCGTATCACTGATGCAGTTGAAGTCGCCACCTAGAATGACTGGCCTGGATGTCGCCAGCAGCAGTAGGAGCTGCTGAATGATGGCCAGCCACTCGCTGATTCGAGCTGGGGCATAAATGTTAATTAACCAGAGTGGAGCGTTATTGTACAATATGCCTGCCCAGAGGAGGCACCTACCACCCCCCATCTCCTTAACTTTGGAGATTAAGTGCCTCCCCACAGCAGAATACCGAAGCTGGAGGAACGTGAATCATTTCTTCCCGACCAGATCGATGGACCGTGGGACCACCATCGCGACCATTGGCTGGCTGTAGGAGCTGAGGTGTGGTAGTGCACACTCCTGCAGAAACAGCAGGTCAGCTTTGACCTTGGGCAAGGTAATCCAAATTTGCAACACGTAGTAGATTTAAGGCTATGTACATTAATGGACACAATCTTTATCCCCATTTTAAAGTGTTTTGCCCCTTACTGGACCTGTTGTCTTTGACAGTTCCAGTAATTTGGTCCGTTCCTGCATACCCATAGTGTTTGCAAATTGTCTCACTTGTGATGGGTTAAGGAAACTGTCCTGGCCTGCCCTGTTAGAAATATTCTGCGAGGTTTGGATTGATCTAGTACCACTATCATTAACATCCTTTTGTCCATGACATCTCTGGCAATCTCTCCTTTGCTTCCACCTATCACTGGCCTTCTATCCAGTTTCACCTGCCCCAACCTCCCTTAAACAGTATAAATTTCATTCCATCTTTACTTCTCTTTAGCACTGAAGAAGTCATACAGACTCGAAACGTTAACTTTTTTTCTCTCCACTGATGCTGTTAGACCTGCTGAGTTTTTCCAGCATTTTCTGTTTTTGTTTCAAGATTTCCAGCATCCGCAGTAGTTTGCTTTTATATTGGATTGTTCCCTTTTGGAGAAGACTTTCCCATTTATTCCCCCCTCGGGAATGTTGTTGCTCCCGGCTTCTTGGAGCTGGGGTGTGCTGGGGCAAGACTGGAGTGTGAACACCTCTTCCCTGTCTCCACTGTTCTGGAGCTTGGATGTTTTGTTTAGGAAATTGTCACCACATTGAAACCCATGCATTTATTTACAGGCAATTTTCCCTGAAAAACCTCCTGCAGACCACCACCTCCCTCAGGCTGGCTGCCAATTTTTTTTGAATTGATCATTATTTTATTATTTATTCTATTTCATTTGATTGTGGATTTAGTGCATCACAGAAGCTTCAGACATTTGAGATGGATTGGTTTGGATCTAGAGAGACTAATAAAAGCACAATTTCTCACCCATTAACTACAAGATAATGAATTTCCTTGGGACACGGTCCCAGTATTTACACCAGGATCATAACTGCTAATGGCCTTCATTATTGACCTTGCTGAAGTTTGCAGGTTCGGTGTGAGAGAAACACATTTGCATAGGACAGGCAGTTACAAGCGCCATAACAGAATTCTGCCATTGAGGTGGGGTTGTTTTTTAAAATCCTACTTCACTCCAGTGTCTTCAATAGCCTCCTACGTTAGGTAGCTGAACTGTTTTAAGAATTTTTTTTAAATTGCCATATCCTTGGTCCAGGTTGCTTTCTTTGCCCAATGATGGGATCCATTTTTGCCTGCCTGAAGCCCACCTCACTTGGTATACCAGCATCTAGAGATGCACCAGAATCCCATTGAGCCAGTGGAACAGGAAACCGTGAGTTCCACCTCTGGCTCCCTTCCCCATAATTAGGTAAGTTAGTCACTCCTAGAGGTGATCCGTGCTGTTTGCGGGGGATTTGTGCTGTAGAAACGGCAGGGACTGATGGAACCCTTGAGGAATTTGGCCCCCGTGTGTTTATTGTGATTATTGTAAACTGGAAAATTGTATTTGTATTTTCCATAGTATGGAATGTGTGTCCTAAAGCTTTGTTTATGGAAAATGCTTATTGAGGTTGTAGTTGGTATGTGTTTTGAATGTTTGTGACCCATTGTAAAGTGGAGCTTCAGACTGTAGTTTGTCTGTGTGTGGTTTATTTTATCCACCTTAATATCTGGTTATTAACAGTTCCATTGTTAATTTCAATCATGCATTAAAACCAATTTTGAAGGTGTATATTTTTCATCAATCTCTTAGCCATCTTCCTGCTTTTAGAGAGAACAATGTTTTCTTGGCAGAAGTATGCAGCAAGCTACATATTTTCCTCCTCTTTTTAAAATTAGGAAATGTTAACAATTCAACAGTTTTTGCAAAGCAAAAGGGCAAACAGATACTTAAAAAAGCAGCGAGTTTGTTCTTTTTAACTACTATCGGCTGCCATCCTGCATTATCATAACAGCATTTAATAACAATATTGCACTCACAATCTCTCCAGCTTTGTTAACTGAGTAAGTGGAGGAAAGATCCAATTGAAAACATTACTGTAATATATATCTAGAGTGATAGGTAAACTGGTGCTAGGAATGGCAGATTGGGGATGTTCTACTTAACTCATTCTTTGGTCTGATGAATTCCAGCTAGACCTGTTTGGCTAGCTGGTATTTTGCTGTAGTTATATGAGCAGCATTAAAATATGTGTTTGTTAGTGCTGAGCAATTTTAGTTCTGTGTTGGAAAAATGATTGGGAGTTTTCAACTTCTTCGCCCCTTGGCAAAGTACTGTACATGAATCTATTCAGCAGAACCAACTATGGCTCAGTGGTAACACTGATCCCTGAACCAGAAGGTTGTGAGTTCAAACTCTACTGCAGAGACTTAGATTAAAACCAGTTAAAAGGCAGGAGTGGAGAAGAGGTCAAAGGTCATTTCTCACAGCAATTGGCAGTGGATAGTAGTGTACCATCTTATTCTGTCCGGGGACCACCTGTTCACTTTGTATATCAATGATGAAAGAGAGGCAGCAGTGTATAAATTTGCAAACAATACTACGATAGGAAGTATGGTTAGCAATTATGATATTGATAAGCTGGTGGAATGAGCAAAAAATGGTGGTTGAAATTCAGTGTCAATAAATTTTTTTTTTAAATTCATTCAGGGGATGTGGGCTTTGCTGGCTGGGCCAGCATTTATTGCCCATCCCTAGTTGCCCTTGAGAAGGTGGTGGTGAGCTGTCTTCTTGATCTGCTGCAGTCCATGTGGTGTTGGTACACCCACAGAGCTGTTAGGGAGGGAGTTTCAGGATTTTGACCCAGTGACGGTTAAGGAACAGCGATTATATTTCCAAGTCAGGATGGTGAGAGACTTGGAGAGAAACTTCCAGGTGGTGGTGTTCCCATCTATCTGCCACCCTTGTCTTTCTAGATGGTAGTGGTCGTGGGTTTGGAAAGTGCTGTTGAAGGATCCTTGGTGAATTCCTGCAATGCACTTTGTATATGGTACACACTGTTGCTACTGTGCATTGGTGGTGGAGGGAGTGAATGTTTGTGGATGTGGTGCCAATCAAAGAGCTGCTTGTGGGTGTCAAGCTTCTTGAGTGTTGTGGGAGCTGCACTCATCCAGGCAAGTGGAGAGTATTCCTTCACTCTCCTAACTTGTGACTTGTGGATGGCACACAGGCTTTGGGGAGTCGGTAGGTGAGTTACTTGTCGCAGGATTCCTAGTCTCTGACCTGCTCATGTAGCTGCAGTATTTATACGGCTAGTCCAATTCAGTCTCTGGTCCATGGTAACCCCCAGGATGTTGATAGTGGGGGATTCAGTGATGATTAAACATCAAGGGGCAATGGTTAGATTCTCCCTTGTTGGAGATAGTCATTACCTGGCATTTTTGTGGCTTGAATGTTACTTGCCATTCGACAGCCCAAGCCTGGATATTGTCCAGGTCTTGCTGCATTTGGACATGGACTGCTTCAGTATCTGAGGAGTCGTGACTGGTGCTGAATATTGCGCAGTCATCAGCGAACACTCCCACTTCTGACCTTATGATGGAAGGAAGGTCATTGATGAAGCAGCTGAAGATGGTTGAGCTTAGGACACTACCCTAAGGAACTCCTGCAGTGATGCCCTAGAGCTGAGATGACTGACCTCCAAAAGCCACAACCATCTTCCTTTGTGCTAGGTATGAATCTTAACCAGTAGAGTGTTTTCCCCCTGATTCCCATTGACTCCAGTTTTGCTTGGGCTCCTTGATGCCACACTGAGTCAAATGCAGCCTTGATGTCAAGGACAGTCACTCTCACCTCACCTCAGGAGTTCAGCTCTTTTGTTAATGTTTGAAACAAGGCTGTAATGAGGTCAGGAGCTGAGTGGCCCTGGCGGAAGCCAAACTAGGCATCAGTGAGCAGGTTATTGCTAAGCAAACGCTGCTTTAGTAGTGCTACATTTTGGTTCAATTGGCTGGATGATGTGGGAGAAGAGAGGGATTTTGGGGTTCTAGCTCTCTAAATAAATATTGAGTTTCAAGTGGATTAAGTTAATCAGAAAAGCCAATCGAATATTGGGTTGTAGAGCAAAGAGGTATTGCAGAGAAATATTGAGATGTATTATTTATAGAACCTGAGGAAGACCACAGTTGGGAAAAGTGTTTGCAGTTTTGGGCTCCGGACTATTGAAAGAATGCTGAAACAATAGAAAGAGTTCAGCACAAAATCACTAGAGGCAGAATTTTACGCCTCACGGGCGAGTGCGTGCCCAACCTGATCGGGTGTAAAATATCGCGAGAAGAAGCTGGACAAGCGTCCCAACGTCATCCCGCATGCACACAATCTTCAGGTCGGTGGACACGTGGGGGTATTAGAGCTACGCCTACCATCAATTAAGAGGTCATTTAAGGCCATCAAAAACTCAATTGAACCTGATTTTATGTTGCCCATGCAATTTCGCGCTCATCACACGAGCAAAACGGGCAGGCAGGCAACACACATTTTGCAAATGGGTCAGAAGCATTGCCAGTGTGAAGAGTGAAGAATTTGGGAGAGCGTTTGCTGCTGGTTGCTTATTTGAACATGACAGCTTCATCACTTCTGAGCTTCATGCTTAGCATTTCTAGGCTTCATTTCAGGACTCATTCATGTCTCTAATGCCCCTGGAGGATTTTGACCGTTTGGACTCTTCCAGGTATCAGACAGCCTTCTGTTACTCTGTTAATGGGGCTTGTGGTCTCTGCTGGTGGCACCTTCTCTAAGGAGGAAGAGATGGGCAGAAGGCAGAGGAGTCCTGGTGTCCATATGCAGTTTGCAGGGGAGGAAGAGCGCAGAGCCAGCAGGTAGTTCAAGGCTGAAGGGGCTGCAGAAGACACCATTATCCTGCTGCTAGGGTTTACAGGCAGCGATGTAGCTATCTCAATATGTCCAAAGTGCACTGCCAAAGGAGGCTCCACCTCTCCAGGGAGACCATGACCTCTGTTTGACATATGATTGGGCTTGAGATTATTTCCAACTGTATGGATGGAAACCCTATGCCAGTGGCCCTGAAGGTCACAGTGGTCTTGCCTCTGGCTCATTCTACAGGTCAGTGGGGGATTTTGTGGAGTGTCCCAATCAGCTGTCCACAGTTGCATCAAGCTGGTAACAGAAGCTCTGTTCAGGCAGGTAATGATGTTTATTCATTTCCGTACAGACGAAACCAGCCAGGCTGAGTGAGCTATAGGCTTTGCAGTGATTGCTGGGTTTCCCTGCATCCAGGGTGTAATCGACTGCTCACATGTGGTGATCAAGGTGCCAGCAGGTCAGCCGGGTGTTTTCATCAATAGGAAGGGATTCCACTCGATGAACGTCCAGATAGTGTGTGACCACATGATGCAGATTCTGCAAGTGTATGCATGGTACCCTGGCAGCTCCCATGATGCTTATATCCTCAGACACTCCCAGGTGTTGAGGCTCTTCAGTGCTCCAGCCTGACTGGATGGATGGCTGCTGGGTGATGAGGGCTATCTGTTGATTTGGTGGCTTATGATGCCTGTCCACCACCCAAGAACAGAGGCAGAACGGTGTTATAATAGGAGTCATGCCTCCACAGAGGCTGTGATAAAGAGGACCATAGGTCTTTTGAAGATGCGCTTCTGATGCCTGGTCTGTTCAGGGAGAGTACTACAATACCCCCCAGAACAGGTGTCACTGATAGTAGTTGCATGCTGTGCTCTCCACAGTCTGGCACTGGCAAGGGAGGACCCACTGGAGGAAGAGGATCTTGATGCAGCTGCACAGGCACAGAGGATGAATCCAGTAGAGAATCAGAAGAGGAACATGGTGAGGAGAACATTGTGGGCATGAAGGCAGATCACCTGTATCCTTCAGGGAGGCAGGGACACCAAGGACGCCTTGATCCAACACTGCTTCAGCTAGGCTGCCAAAGATCTGCTTCCACCTCATGCCAGAGCGGCCTCCTCCATCCCGGATGTCTGAGAGGACCCTTTCATCTGAACCCAAAGTTCACTCAGTGCCTGTGCATCAAAGTTTCAAGCCACTCACGTCCAGCAATACATACTGGTGTACTCTGCACCAAAAAAATAAAAAGTTGAAGCGCACTCAGGCCATTACGACAAAAACAAAATTTATTTCATTTTGACAATCTAAAAAAATTAACATAACCTTCTCTGGTCTTCATTCCCAGACCAGTAAACATAAACAGAACATTACACAACAGAAGATCACCCGTGACCAGTCTCTCTTGTGCTCATGGTGCCTTAAACCTGCATTTGCGAGTCTTGGTTCCCCCCACTCCCATCTTCCTGGCAGTGGCATTGGAGGTAGCCTGCTGACCCTGGTGTCTTGTTGACCTTGATGAGCTTGGCAGTCGTCCTCTGGCCAATGGATCCTGTGCTGGCCTCCCCTGGGAGGGAGCGACCAGTGCCATGGCTGCCATCTCTCCGGTCATCGCAGCCTCATCAGATGTCACAGTCACTGGCAGAGGGGCAGAGGAGCTGCTGCTGTCATCCAGAGGAGCCCGCAGAGACGACAAGCAGCATTTGTGCCAACATGAGGTCACTCTGGACCTTCCTGATTGCCATTAATGGAAGGGCAGCTAGCTGGCACTTACCATCTGAGGTCATTATTTGTGTGAGGGCCTGCGGATCCAAGCGCAACCCAGGAACCCTTTATTCTGTTCCTGGATCTGCCTCTCCATGAAAGTCACCACGCTGTCAATGGAGGAGGCAACGCGCTCGGCCATGGGGGGTCAGTGCAGTGCTCATGCTCCGCATAGGCTTATCCACAACAGAGACCATGGCACCCATACCTTCATGGATCTCCGCCAGATTCTCCTAACATCTCACTGGACATCCAGCATCTGCCGCCTAATGGACGACTCCAGAGGCTCATGATCTGCCTTTGACTCAGCATTGTCCTGGTCTCCAGCAGTCCTCCAACTGCTGGCGCCTTGGGCACACTCTGCCTCCGCCTGCTCCTCAAGCGAATGTGAAGTGCTCTCACTGCTGTGCTCCAACATTCTAGCTGAAGATCTAATGCCCACCGCAGTGCTGGTATCAGAGCTGGTGCCTGGCTCAGAGCGGGTATGACGCAGGTGCATGTGAAGCCTGGCGGTCCTCTGGCGTCAGGGGTGGTCCTTCGGGGTCCTGTGATTGAGTGCGCGCTGTGGATCTAAGGGAGAACAACAACATGTCATTAGTTTAAGTCATCACACTGTCACTGTGCATGCCAGGCACCCCAGTGAGAGATGGAGATCATCTTTGTGATCAGTGGGGAATCCAGTTTTGAGGCTCCCATTAATGATGAGACTACACAAGCATGTTTGCACCATACGAAACTCTCCTGTGCACTACATTCCTACCTTCATCTGACACCTCAGCCTCTCCGCAGCCGGTTGACCGAGGTGCGTGGTGCCTCTCCAGCTCCGAAGCGTCCTGCTCCGATCTGGATAGGATTAGGTGGTTTGGGGGGCCTCCGTCTGTCTGTGACCTTTCAACACAGAGATAAAAACAAAAAACTGCCAATGCTGGAAATCCAAAACAAAAACAGAATTACCTGGAAAAACTCAGCAGGTCTGGCAGCATCGGCGGAGAAGAAAAGAGTTGACATTTCGAGTCCTCATGGCCCTTCACCAGAACTAAGTAAAAATAGGAGCGGAGTGAAATATAAGCTGATTTAAGGTGGGGGGGGGGGGGGTTGGGTGGGGGGAGAGAAGTGGAGGGGGGGGGTGGTGTGGTTGTAGGGACAAGCAAGCAGTGATAGGAGCAGATAATCAAAAGATGTCACAGACAAAAGAACAAAGAGGTGTTGAAGATGGTGATATTGTCTAAACGAATGTGCTAATTAAGAATGGATGGTAGGGCACTCAAGGAAAAGCTCGAGTGGGGGTGGGGGGGCATAAAAGATTTAAAAATAATGGAAATAGGTGGGAAAAGAAAAATCTATAGAAATTATTGGAAAAAAGCAAAAGGAAGGGGGAAGAAACAGAAAGAGGGTGGGGATGGAGGAGGGAGCTCAAGACCTAAAGTTGTTGAATTCAATATTCAGTCTGGAAGGCTATAAAGTGCCTAGTCGGAAGAGGAGGTGCTGTTCACAAACAGAACTCTCCCGATAGACCGATCGTGTCAGCTTGCTCCTGCCCCATGGAACTCATTTCTTGTTATCTTGACTCCCTTCTCTCTCCCCTTGTCCAGTCCCTTCCCACCTACATCCGTGATTCCTCTGACACCTTACGTCACATCAACAATTTCCATTTCCCTGGCCCCAAACGCTTCCTCTTCACCATGGACATCCAATCCCTCTACACCTCCATCCCCCACCAGGATGGTCTGAGGACTCTTAACTTCTTCCTTGAACAGAGGCCTGAACAATCCCCATCCATTACTACTCTCCTCCGTCTGGCTGAACTTGTTCTCACGCTGAACAATTTCTCCTTCAACTCCTCTCACTTCCTCCAAATAAAAGGTGTGGCTATGGGTACCCGCATGGGCCCCAGCTATGCCTGTCTCTTTATGGGGTATGTGGAACATTCCTTGTTCCAGTCCTAGTCCGGCCCCCTTCCACAACTCTTTCTCCGGTACATCGATAATTACTTCGGTGCTGCTTCATGCTCTCGTCGGGACTTGGAAAAATTTATTAATTTTGCTTCCAATCTCCACCCGTCCATCATTTTCACGTGGTCCATCTCTGACACTTCCCTTCCCTTCTTTGACCTCTCTGTCTCAATCTCTGGTGATAGACTGTCCACCAATATCCATTACAAGCCTACCGACTCCCACAACTACCTCGACTACAGCTCCTCACACCTCATTTCCTGTAAGGACTCCATCCCATTCTCTCAGTTCCTTCACCTCCGTCGCATCTGTTCTGATGATGCTACCTTCAAAAACAGTTCCTCTGACATGTCCTCCTTCTTCCTTAACCGAGGTTTTCCACCCGTGGTCGTTGACAGGGCCCTCAACCATGTCCAGCCCATCTCCTGCGCATCCGCCCTCACGCCTTCTCCTCCCTCCCAGAAACATGATAGGGTCCCCCTTTTGTCCTCACTTATCACCCCACCAGCCTCTGCATTCAAAGGATCATCCTCCACCATTTCTGCCAACTCCAGCATGATGCCACCACCAAACACATCTTCCCTTCACCCCCCCTATTGGCATTCCGTAGGGATCTCCTTCCGGGACACCCTCGTCCACTCCTCCATCACCCCCTACTCCTCAACGCCCACCTATGGCACCTCCCCATACCCACGCAAAAGATGTAACACCTGCCCCTTCACTTCCCCCCCCCTCCTCACCGCCCAAGGGCCCAAACACTTCCTTCAAGTGAAGCAGCATTTCACTTGCATTTCCCCCAACTTAGTCTACTGCATTCGTTGCTCCCAATGCGGTCTCCTCTACATTGGAGAAACCAAACATAAACTGGGCGACTGCTTTGCAGAACACCTGCGGTCTGTCCCCAAGAATGACCCAAACCTCCCTGTCGCTTGCCATTTTAACACTCCACCCTGCTCTCTTGCCCACATGTCTGTCCTTGGCTTGCTGCATTGTTCCAGTGAAGCCCAAAGCAAACTGGAGGAACAGCACCTCATCTTCCGACTAGGCACTTTACAGCCTTCCGGACTGAATATTGAATTCAACAACTTTAGGACTTGAGCTCCCTCCTCCATCCCCACCCCCTTTCTGTTTCTTCCCCCTTCCTTTTGTTTTTTCCAATAATTTCTATAGATTTTTCTTTTCCCACCTATTTCCATTATTTTAAAATCTTTTATGCCCCCCCCCCACCCCCACTAGAGCTATACCTTGAGTGCCCTACCATTCATTCTTAATTAGCACATTCGTTTAGATAATATCACCAACTTCAACACCTCTGTGTTCTTTTGTCTGTGACATGTTTTGATTATCTGCTCCTATCACTGCTTGCTTGTCCCTACAACCACACCGCCCCCCCCACTTCTCTCTCTCTCCCCCCGCCCCCCACCACCACCTTAAATCAGCTTATATTTCACCCCTCTCCTTGTAATGAAAAATCAGTTCTGTTGAAGGGTCATGAGGACTCGAAACGTCAACTCTTCTCCACCGATGCTGCCAGACCTGCTGAGTTTTTCCAGGTAATTCTGTTTTTGTTTTGTGACCTTTCAATGTTGTTGTGGGTCATATTCTCCTGAAAGGACATGGATTAGCGCGTACTCCACTTGCAGCCTGGCCATCTCCACCTGAGGAACACCTTGCAGGACACACCTGAGTTGTGGTTCTTGAGCCGCAAGGCACTTAGTCCGAGCAGCCAGGATTCACCCCCTTGGCCAGCCCTGGCGTCATTGACAGTTGGTACTCAGACTCTTCACAACCCTGAGCTCCATGGGGGGTGGTGGCCAGACCTTAACACTTCCACACATTGATCCACGCCAACACGGTATTCACCCTTCCTGAGCGCAACAGGTCGGTAAACTTTTTACAGCACTGCACCCATGTGCGCTGCACAATATCGTGGCTGCTGACCTGTGCTGCCACCTCCTCCCAAGCTCTTTTTGTTAGGTTTGGTGGCGTCTCCCTTCCATCTCTGGGGACAAGGGTATCCCTACTGGCAGCCACCACTCCCAAGAGGACCACGAGGCACTCATCTGAAAACCGGGGGAGCTGGGTGCCCACCTGACCTGCCCTGCAACCTGGCGTCTCCAGCCACACTTGAGCCCATAACCTCAGTGTTCAGAACGCTGCAAATATCACCTTCCCTGGCAGCCTTCAAGGAGCTGACTGTGCCATTTTAAACAGGCCACTGGGTCCCCATTGGACCCAGTGGTCGACAGGCCCCTGCTTGGCCCTTCCCAACCATTGGGAAGATGTGTTTCACGCTGGGCTGGCCTTAATTGGCCAGCCAACGTCAAATCGTGGTCAGGGGCTGATTGTGGGTAGAGGCCTGTTTCCCAACCAGTTGCGGGCCCACTGATTGCACCCGCCCACCAAGGGTAAAATTCAGGCCTAGGATTCTTTCTGAGAAAAGGCAATACAAATATGAAGACAGACTTTGAAACATTGGGGCTGATTTATTTAGAACAAAGGAGATAATGTTAGGTGTTTAAGATTATGATGGGACAAAGCACTAACATGGACTGGTAGGGCTGAAAGGCCCGTTTCTGTGTTGTAATTTATTTGGGAAGTCGTCATATCCAATAAACCCATAATGAAATGTTAAGCTGACTCGATCATTTGTCACCTCAGATGCTCATTGAGTTACAAGGCGATGAATCAGTCACACGAGTTCTTTTTCTGATAAAACTACACAGGCAGTGTTTCAGCAGTTTCTGAAAATCATGCAGACCCAGGGTTGAATTACTTCCTTGACTTTGTTGAGGACTTTTAATCTCTTGCAATTTGTAGCATTTCATATGGTTTCATTTTGTGAAGCTTGCCCTTTGCTCAGGTTCGAAGCTCAACAACATAATTGAGGAAGAAGTTTCATTTGCTATAGCCCCATGATGCACCTTTAGTGTCACTATGGCGTTGTGCCATCTCTAAAGTTTTTCTGTACTTAGTGATGCAATGATAGTTTATGTATTGAGGTTCACATTTACAGCAGAATCTATTATCCTGTAATATGTTCCTCCACTTGGTGCATTGGTTGCAAAGTGAATCCGTTCAAATTCATTTAATGAGAGAATCATAGGGGCTGATGTAAGAGCTGATTATTTATTTCATCACATGATCAAGTAGAATTAACAGCTTTGCATTGCTGTTCTGCTTCAGGAAAATTCTGTATATAATATATATAAGTTTATATGTTAAGTAGCCAGATAATGCATTAAATAAAACCTCTATTTTCTGCTGTATGAATACTGCTGTGAGTTAGTGTCCTCTTTTGTCATCATTAATCTTTCACTTATTTTGATCAGGGGAAGGTGCCTTATCATGAAGGTTACTGCACAAGATAAGCGCTCATGGTGTTGGGTAGAGGATTGACTAACTAACAGGAAACAGAATCTGACTAAACAAGTCAGTTTCAGGTTGGCAAACCATAATATGACGAGGGTCATGCTGGGGCCTCAACCATTTACGATCTATGTTGATAACTTGGATGAAGGGACTGATTGTATTGCAGCCAAATTTGCCGACGATATAAAGATAGATGGGAAAGCAGGTTGTGAGGAGGACGCATAGAATCTGCAAAGGGATATAGAATAGGTTAAGTGAGTGGGCAAAAGTCTGGCAGATGGAGTATAATCTGGGAAAATATAAGGTTATCCACTTTTGTTGGAAAAATAAAAATAATATTATTTAAATGGAGGGACTACAGAATGTTACAGTACAGAGGGATCTGGGTGTCCTTGTAGATAAAACACAAAGTTGGCATGCAAATAATTAAGAAGGCAAGTGAGATGTGACAAGACAGTGATGGAGTATAAAAGTTGGGAATTCTTGCTGTAACTGTACAGGTATTAAACCATATCCAGAGTACGGTGTAGTGTTGGTGTCCTTACTTAAAGAGGGCTGTACTTGTATTGGAGACAGTTCAGAGAAGGCTTACTAGGTTCATGGGTTGACACTGGCTGTGAAATGAATTCGAGGCAGTTATCATGTTTGACACTAAACTAATCAATTTGATCACTTATGGCATTTGCATTGGCCTTATTTTAAATAGCATTTCCTACACTTGTAACATATTAGTGATCTAAAAGTTGGCTGAATGGTTTCATTGTTCCACAATGGAAGTTTAAGTGAATGGTGAAGGAGGTTACAAAGACCTTTAATACAGAGGGACTTTGTGTAATTTCATGAGAGGGGAATCAACAGTTCACTGGAGGTGTATTATTTATTGATCCCTGGCATCTCTGACTGCATGACATAATGCTGGCCTTCTTTCTGTTTCCTGGCCTTCACCTAAGTGTTATTCATTGGATGATGACAGTTGTGGCTGTTCTGTCTCCTCCAAATGCAAGCCTCTCTATTTGTCATGTTGTGAAACATGCAGTTCAATGCATGATGTGATGGATGTTTTGTAGGGCATATTATAGTCATATAGTATCGCATCCTCTTCTTTAGTAAACACTGATACAAACTACCCATTAGGTATTATTTGACTTATTATTGT
Organism: Carcharodon carcharias; assembly: GCF_017639515.1. Taxonomy (NCBI): domain Eukaryota; kingdom Metazoa; phylum Chordata; class Chondrichthyes; order Lamniformes; family Lamnidae; genus Carcharodon; species Carcharodon carcharias. The sequence continues at coordinate 183,511,078 of NC_054468.1, forward strand.
GATGCAGCAGGTTACTCTGGTAGAAAATGACTTTATGCCTGAAAATGCCAAGTGAGTTTCAATGTTGCCTATTCCAGCAAGAAGAAATGAAAACCAAAGGTTAGGCACTTCCGAATATGAAAAAAAAAGTAATTACCCTGAGCTGTATTTGGGCTACCTTAATGAATAAGCTGAGCTGCTTTTTTTTTTACAGGCCTCCGGAATACTTGTCCATGCTTTCAAATAAGACACATCACAGAAAGACCTAAAAGGAAATACAAAGATGCTGTGTGGGAGGGATTGTGGTTGATGGATAATCAAGCATGAATGTTGATTATTCAGTTTGGGCTGAAATGCAACTTCTCATTCCTGCAAAGTTTTTCATTTATCCTAATTGAATAGTGCACCTGGTGCTTGAAATTATATTTAACTTTAGGTGTTTTATCTGAATATTGCTGTCTCCTTTGGACCACCATCTTGAGAGGTGGTATGTAATTGTAAGCAGGTGCTGCAGCTGTAGTAATTTTCCATGCTTTTCTCCATCTTCTCATCGGTCTTTGGAACTGAGTGACCAAATAATTAATGGGTTAAAACGCAGCCATTTGGGATATATTTTAAACTCAGTGATCCACTGCTGTGTAATGACTCCTTTTAAGTTCAGTTGTGTAGACTCCAAAAAAATCAACAATAACAGCATATGTTTCTTTACTTTACTTAATATTATGATTGATGCTTCCATGATCATTAATTTCTCAGATGTGTACCATTTTGAAAAATAGGCCAAGATTTTGTCAGGCCAACAGGGGTCTTGTCCACTGGTCAGAGAGCCAGTGGGAAATTCCTGTCAGTTCTACAGGGATGTTCGGAGGGAATCAAGTGCTTTCAGGCAATCACTTAATCAACCACCATCATTACCCACAATTGAAGCTCCCCAGTGGTGAAAGTCCCGCCTACTGTGAACTGCTGGCGAATTAGAGGCCGACAGCTTGTCATTGCTGCCAACACTAGTGGGAGCAGTGATGGCTGGTGATGCCGCACCTTCCAGAGGCCCAGGATTACAGAGGGACCCCAGGCCTCAGGTGACTGAAGGCGGGATGAGGGCCATGGGGTGAGGGTCATTGGAAAGGGGGCAAGGGATTGGAGGGAAGGGGAGGGGGCTGGCTTTCATTGCTCCCTGGCTGTTGCTGATTCCTTTGATCTGGCACAGAGTGCCTGATAGTGAGGGCACCCCATCTCCACAAGGAGAGGCCTCTGGCAAACCCGACAGGTTTTGCTGTGTGGCCTTCGAGGGAGCAGAAGACCCATGCAGCCTCCATTTAATCTTTGAGCCACCATAACTTGTGGTGAGCTTCGAGACAATGGGTGTCAATTGGCTCATCAATGAGCCTAATTGACATCTCACCAGTGGCTGGGAATCCCAAGTCAGTGCCTTCCACCCTCCAACTTAATCGGGATGGTTTTCCCATCACCAGGAGACTGACTTGGGGTCTCTCCCATGATTAAGCTGGGCCTGGCCACCATGGTTCCCACTGCAACAGCTGCATAAAATCCAGCCCATAATCTCAGATTCTCAATTGCATTTAGGCATTATTTATTTAAAACGCAGTCTTCAACAACTTACTCCAGATTTTAGCACGACTAAAAGTAATAATTCTCGCTTGTTGACTAAACCTGTTCATACCCACTCGAGTAAGCCAGATTGCATATCAGTCTAAGCTCTTTTAAGCAAAACTAGCTATTCTGTTGATGGAAAATATAAATTATTTAATTCTTAGTTTATTTTTGTTACCATAGTATTTATTTGGATGTATTCTGAGGCACACAGAAAAATCTATTGCACAGGAGTACGTTTTAGGGAGGGAGGTAGAGTGCTTAGACATTTTCTGTAACCAGTGTGTGAGTGCCTACTGAGTATCTTGCTGTATGCAAGCCAATCAAATCGCGATCTTACTCTTAATTTTGATATTGTTCTCTTCTGAATTTTGGATCAGCTGAGCAAACCACAATGGTAATGCAGCAGGTTCAGCTCTGATCCATTTCACTGTAACAGTGGTTATCTGATAACTGGTTCTTTTTTGGCAACAAGCCTGCATTACAGTACACTGACATTTGGGTTCAGTTTGTTGAAATGTTTGATTGTTAAGGCAGTAGGATGATGCTGTGCATTGGGGGGAAGGAGCATAACAGCATGAATTGGAAGGAGACTGGTTTAATATCCCTCTAAGTGCTGAGTTACCAATCTGAGCTGCCAAAGGGTACATTCAATAAAGTTTCCATGTATTGGAAGCAGATTTTGTGGGATGTCCCATTTACTGATATCGGTACAAAAATATTTGGTGAGAATATTAATTATTCATTAATTTAAACTTTGATTTTGATCATAAAAGTGCAGTCAATAACTTGACTTTCCTAGAAAGTTCTTAGTTGGAGTGGAAGTCAGACTGAAGGAATTCAAAAAGAGTGGTTGAAGAAATAGCAGTGGAACTGGATAATACTGATATGATGGACTTGACAGGAATGATTGTTAGAAATAAGTGTGAGAAAAGAGACGGAAGACAAGAATTTTAAAGCTGTGTGGAGGTGAAGGGTGAAGTGCGGTGGGAGAGAAATAATATCTGAGCACAGGGTACAGTTAGTGATACCTGTGAGTACTTCTGTAAGGCAAGTAGTTTGCATGGTCAGCAACTGAGCTGAGAAGGAATCGAAGAAATAGCCAGCCTGTTCTTTCCCTGAAAGAAATTGGTCCGATTAGGGTTCACGCTGGACAGTGGAGAAAAGTGAGTACTCTGGGGTTAGGATTGAGCAGGGAGCTTGGGGCTGGGAAATGCCAAGTAGATGATCTCAGTTTTGGAAACAGCAATCAATTAACTTCTTTCATCAGACTCAGATATGAGAATAGAGAATGCAGTCAATGATGAAGAGGAGGAATTTACGGACCATCTTTGCTGCAACAATGATCTCATGGTTGGCAGCAGAGAGGGCAATATTGTTTGAGATGCTTGATCCCTCTTGTTGTCGTCTTTATTCTATAAGCAGAATTTTCAGGTCCCGCCAGCATTTGGTTTCGTGGTGGGTGGGAGCGGAAAATTCAGAGCGAGGCCAAAAGTCGGACTCCCACTGGCGGGGAAATGAGTTGGAATTTTCCCCTCACTACTTTTATGGCAGGATGATGGCAGATCAACTTTCCTGCCAATCCTTGTCAGGAATGTCATTAGCATGTCATGAATACGCATTAAAAATGCAACTCGCCGGAATCACGTTCTCCCTCCCAATTAGGTGCCACACCCATGGAAAATTAGACCACGACCGGATATGTGGTGTTTAGCTGTCCGCCCTCACTTCACTTGTCACTTCGAGATCAGTGCAACATTCAAAGTCTACTTGCAATAGTGCTGCTCCGGTCCCTTAGCAATGCCAATGTTAGCCCACACTGGTGGGGGTGTATGATGGGGCTGTTCACCATGGTTACCTCAAGTGTTGAGCTGTGCTGCTCACTGTGGTTGCCACTCTACTCTGGTAGGATAGCATTGTGTGCTGCAAGTTTCAGCCAGGGCTGCATTCTAAAACAGAGACCAGCATGGTGACCGCGAGGGGGAGATGACAGGGACATGAGGATGAAGTGGGCTTGCTAGGGTTGGGGTGTGGGGATTGGGGGAATGATGGCAGGCAGAAGGAAGATTTTGGGTGGGGAAACTGGAGCCCAAAATGGAACAGTAGAACGCAGCCACAGAAGGGAGTAGATGGGATTCGATTTGCGTGAAGGGGAGAGGATGCATGCAGATTCTAGAGTACTAAAGTGTGGCATAAGGTGGAAGAGTTGCACAGAGAATCATGGAGTGGGGGTGGGGGAGGTGGTGGTGGGTTTAGGGAAACGGTCTTGTGGTTATTCATTGACAAGCCAGAGAGCTGAGTGAAAGACAGTCATACTCCCTGGACTGACGCCAAGAGGTCGAGGTGAGAGATTAAAGGCAACCATGGGGCTCTGTGGGCTATGCTGCAGGGTTATGCATGGCACGTACATGTTCCTGCTCCAGAGAGGGGCAAGGCCTGTGTGATGAATTGGGATCAGGCACAGCTTAGTATGCAGGGTGTGATCATCGTCTCACAGTTGATGGAGATGGGGGTGTCGGGCTCAGCACTGGACTGCAGATGGGATGGTCATGGTCAGGGGAGGCATTTGTAGCCTGTAAATGGGGAAAATAATAAAGCAGGGGGTAGCCAAAACTCTCCTGGGGTTTGGGGGGTAGGTGCAGCGGGGGTCACTCGGTATGTGACCTTGCACACAGCCTGAAGATGGGGAGGGTTGAGGTCTACGTGGGGCATGGGGATGTCAACAATGACGTGGGATCCAGGGTTCCTGGGGGAGGGGGGAGAATCATTGGACATCGTGAGGCTTCAGGAAGATCGGGGAAGAAGGGTCGAAAGTAAAAATTCTGCACCACCATCTTGAGACCCTGAAGTTATGGCGCAGTTTAAAATCAAAGCTGGAAGATAATCTGAAAGGGATACGGCTGAGGCGGTGTGAGAGGGGCCTGCGGCCAGACTCAGGGGCCCTAACGGGGCACCCTCAGACTGCTTAGAGTAACAACATGGAAATGGAGCCTAAGCTGATAGAACCCAGGAAGAGCTTATTGAGAATGTGCAGTTGGAGCACTTTAACATGAGACTGCAGGAGTCATTGGGTTCACGGTGAAGTTGATCAACTTGAGCATTAACAGAGAGGAATGTGGGAATTGAAGGTGCAGCCAACCACGAAGGGAACACAGCTGCTGGACATCTGCAAGATGTTCAATGAAAGCCTCTAAGGTGCTTTCTGCAATTGGCATGGCTAACGGTCTAAAGGGCACCCAAAAGTGCAGCTTGGACATAATCAGTATACCAGATCAGATATAGGAGGAGTGCATTAGGTAAGGCTGAACATATCCTGGATGTACTTGAGCCTCTTCCAACCTCTTTGGGATTAAGTAGCTGGGGTGGGATCTTGGTCACCTAGGTCTGAGGAAGCGCCTCAGCTGGAACACTGGATTTGGGAAAGGCATGCGCAGCTCTACAGCATGACAGTGGCTTCCTGGTTGTGATTGGGGCATCTACTATAGTTGCCCATTACTCTATATTCTGTTGGATCTCTGTCCACCGGGAGGAGCCTGTGTTCAATGCTACCTTCTTGATGACAGTGATCTGATTGAGGAGGAGAAGGGCCTAGCACAGCTTCGAGCAGAGGCCTGGCCTGAGGATTGTGGTCCAGGGAAGCCCTGACAAGACCTGGAGGATGAGGAGGTCACATCCATCCTATGGAAGTTACTGGTATGACCAAGGGTCTACCGAAGACACTGCTCCTATCTGGAGATGAGCGTGAGATAATGCCACGCACGTCTACACTTATCAAGAGATGAGGTGGCTCATACCGGCCACGTTCTGCGGGAGGAGTTAATGCCACATGGACTGGGAGGACATCCTCTGCCAGTGCCCCTGGTCACCGTCACACTCAATTTCTTCGCCAGTTGGTCTTTCCAGGGATCTACAGGGGATCAATGTGGCATCTCCCAGTCCTCAATACATAAATGTATCAAGGAGGTGAAAGATGCCCTCCTACAATAAGGCTCATTATCATTATGTAAAGGTCACACTGGATGAAGCTGATGCTAAACAGCATGGTGGAGGGTGCAGGTGAATGCTATGATTTGTCAAATGGCTCATCAGCATCCTCCTCTGAGGTGGCCTAGGGGCTGGGGCTTATGTTGCTTGCGCGGGTCTGTATGGACCTGCTTCTGCCTATAACAGAGAGAAAATAGATTTGGCTCATGAACAGGTTGAATACAACAGTGCATGTTACTGTGAATGTCAAGATATGATCAACTCACGAAGGCTTATCCGTACTGGCTTGCTGGGACAGACTGATCTTGCCTTCACAGGAGCAATCTCTGTCCTCTCCTGCCAATTTGGCAGCATCCTCCCCAAATTTGGGGAGCTCCTGGATGTTGGCCATCTTTCCTCCAATCTGGGATCTCTTCCTCTAGTTGTGGGCAAGCTTGGCCTGCATGAAGACAAATAGATAGGATGTGATCAGAAGGGATGGAATAGAGGTTGGGGAGCATGCATGCCTACTGTGTGTGCTGAGCCGCCCTGCCACACACAAGCACATGCACACATGATAGATGAGATGTTGCTGAATAGGCTTTCGATGCTGATACCTCCCTGCTAATATTGTATGAGATTTCTGAACTGTGTGATGCTTTAAGTGCATAATGCCATTATGACTGTGGGAGTTTGGAGTGAGCTGAAGGTTGACTTACCCTTGCAGTGCGGATGAGATCATTCTTTCTCTTCCTAAATTGGGTGGCATTTCTCTGGTGGTTGCTGTGGAGCTGACCACCCCCCCCTCCCCCCCCAGCCAAACCCCTGGCTGGTGAGGTGAGGTTAGTGGACCTCTTGGATCATTCCCTGGGAAAAAGAACCTCCTGGTGCTGCAGGACACCTCTAATGTCATGTCTCCACGTAGCCGTGGCTAAATCCCGGTGCACTCTTCTTTCTCCTTGGGGCTATCTCCGGAACTTCTGACTATGCAGTTGGGCTGTGAAGAATAATGTGTGTTTGGGTGGTTAAATATGGTGTCAGGAGTTTCAACCCCGTGAGGTGACAAGCGGACAAATCAGTGCCCACCCCGCCACATGATTTAGCAAGCAACTCACTTATGCTTAATTATGAGGCTTCAAGCAGAAGATCGGGCATGAGGACCCGACCCACCAATCAGCAAGAAACTCGCCACTAAACCTACCCGCCACTGCGTTTCGTCTCCGGAGCGGAAGATTCCATTTTATGTGTTTAGCTACTGCAGACTTCCATTTAATATGCTGATGGTTTGCAGTGAACTGTTCAGGAAATGGTGCCTGTGGTATTTACTGCAAGTGTTGGGGAGAAATATAGAAAATTAGTACTTATTCTATGAAGTTGTCAAGCATGGACTGTTAGAAGAAACCAGTAATGCTCAGTGTACAAAGGGAACTGGTGTTACCTAAGCTGCATGGTTTGAGTTGGTGGCATCAGAGCAGCGTTTTAGCTTGTGTTCTTAATGATAATCATTTTATTCTTGGCACTTTAAGGACGAAGAATGAACAATCTGCTCTGGAATCTGTTTGAACTTTTTAATTGTTAAGTATTTACAGTTTTATCTAGATTTCAGTATTTAAAGAAAATATGATGGAAGCAAATGTTTGGTGTTTCAGATCATGAATTGTATTATTTTTAGAGTAGCAAATATTGAGAGAACACATTCAGGTCGGGGTATTCTGACCCTAACTTTGGCAGTCTAACCTACAAATCATTTCCAAGTCCTGGGGACTCTGTCCTGTCTATGCTGTTTACTTAAATATATATTTTTTTTTATCATTTTTCATTTGTGTAGCAAAACTTAGCCATGTTTGCAACATTAACCTCCTGCCACTTTGGGTCTGTCTAAATGTCACAGACTTATTATGACCTCTATACATGCCCCACACAGCAATCAATAGCATATCAGCTCACAGGTGCTTGAAGAACTACTCCAGATTGCAAGCAACTTGTACCTAATTAGACGCCTTAAATACTCTCTAGTCTCTTGCTCCTACCACCATGTCCCTTTTTTATTGTATCTGCAATTGAAATAAGTTATTCCATGGCCTAGTCTAACAATGTACTGACTGCTTCTGCACCTGTAATTTCCCCACCAGGAATTTATAATTCAGTCGGAGTTTTAATGCCTTAACGTTCACTAAAATGTTTTAATAACTGAGATCCTCATGGATAAATTGGAGCCTATTTAGAGGGTGTATTGAAGAGATGCGGTTCTATATGTTAGAGCTTATAGTAGGACGGGAAGATCTCTTAATGAGAGTGCAGGGATTAGTTCCTGAATTTGCTGCAAAAATCTTACTAGACATCAAATGGTAAGATTTGCTGTGAAGCCCAGAAGCTTAAAAGTTAAATATCTTTTGACTACTTGGCATATTTTAATACTTGCTATTATAACTTAAATGTATTTGTGAGAATCTAACTTTGTATTTGCAGTCTGCAGTTTTGTAGTTAAAGAAAAGATTGCTTATGAATAAAGTATTCACTGAATGGACTTTGTGCAGCCACATCACAGTCAGGATAGGTGAGGTCAGAATGTGTCAAACCATTGCACACGCTCAAAGGTTGGATTTTTCTCTTTTCACCGAAGAGCTGTGCATATTCGTTTCCTACAGCAAGCAAAAACATTTAGCTGAAATAAGGGATCATTGCCAACTGGAAACCATTTTATTACATGGATAATTAATAATTTAATTACCTTCACAAATTTCTACTGTCTGTCTCTATGCATGCTCGATTCAATGATTTTGAAGAATGCAGCCTGTGGGGGACCAGAGTCATTAATAGATTTTTTTTTTCTACTAAATGAGCAGAAAAGTCTAGGGAAGTCCTATTGATAGAAAATAATAGAATATGTTTTCTTTTATGACATCAATTTTATCAGTTATGAAGACCCTTGAGTTGGATCATCTTCCAACTCTGGTGACTTCAGTTAAAGTTTCAAAGAATGACACTGTACACAGACACAAGATCAAACAGGCCTGAGGGCAAATCTAGAATTACTTGACTCAAGAACACACTCTTTGGCTGGTAAGTCTCCATCCTGAGCCAGTAGTGCAGTTTCCAAGGGTTGAGTTTTTCTTTGACCATTCTCAAGCATTGGAATAGCCCTTACCAAATCATAAATGACTCTCTCTGACTGTGAGATTAGTGCATACAAACATAAATACGAACATACGAATTAGGAGCAGAAGTAGGCTGATTCCTCTTCTTCATTCTCAACCTCTGTCAGACACTGGACATTGATCTGATCTTCCAACCCCATTTTTCCTGTCCATCGCAAAGACCTTCTTCCTCAGCCTTGATTTATCTATTCAAATGTTCTCCTGACTGACTTCTCATTCACCTTCAATGAACTTCAGCTGAACCAAAGCTCTGCTGTCTATATCCAATCTCATAAAGTCCCACTCACCAGCCATTGACTCCAGTTTAAAATTCCTATCATGGCCTCACCCCTCCCTATATATGCAACCTCCTCCAGCTCCATAAACCTGCCCAGAGTTCCCCATTTCTCCAACTATAGCCTCTTGTGTACTGCCACTCCTTTTGCCCCACTATTAGGGCTTAGATGTCTGAAGTCATTGTTGCTAAGTTCAGAAATTCCCTCTCAAATTCTGTTCCTCCACCTGCCTTTCTTCCTTAAAACCCTCTTTAAAGCCTAGCTCCTCCTCCAGTTCAGTTCAGTTGTGACCTTTGTTTGATTTAAAGTTCCGTGAAGGGCCTTGGGGTGCTTTCTCTACAACAAAGACATAATAGAAATACAAGTTGTTGTAATGTCACCACCCTACTGTTTGGAATGGAGCCAGTCTGAGACATGTGGGATATCGCATGATTAGCATAATCAAAAGTCAGTGTGATACTACTTCACAATCACGATGCAGAGATAAAATTGTTATACTTAAAAATATTGAAGAAATTGGCAGTTAATATTAATTTTTTTACAGAAAACTGGGAATACTTACCCTAGTATTTTCTCCCTTCGAAGTGTGTCTCAGTTTAGAATGTTGTAGGTTCAAGCCCTTTCCCAGGACTAGAGCACTTAATCTGGACTGACATTTGGGGCTGGATTTTACAGCCACAAATAGGCAGCCCTCCCAGGCATTTACGTAAAATGTGGCTGACATTGAGTCGGAAACTCGACATCATTCCGCCAGTCTCTGATACTATGGAAGGCGAGCAGGTGCTGAAATTGGAACCTTTCCTATTATTTTGAAAAAAAAACTAGCAGGCAATTAAGCTTGTTAAATAAGCAATTCAGACACTATGGCAGCAAAAACACCTTGGTCTCCTTGAACCATTTCTATCCTGTATAGCAGGCTTGTGGAGCCACTATCCGAAAGTAGGTAAGTTAGGCCAGTAAGTTCAATGTGCAAGTAAGTGAAATTCAAGATTTTGCAAAGGGCTGCTCCTCCAATCATAGGCTGTTTCTTTTGCAAGTTTGCTGCTGAGTGAGCCGATCAGCAGCAAATGAGGGAGAGAAACAGTCTCTGATTGGAGGAGCAACGAACACCGGCAGCTGTGCTGAGGGGAGCCAGGGCCAAGGGAAGCGGGTTCCAGACCCTGGGGAGTGGCAGGGGCTGGCAAGGGCAAAGGGTGTATGTGTGTGTTTGTGTAAGTATGCCTTACTGGCCTCGGGTTTCTCACTCACTCACCACCAACACATACCCACCCACTCTCTGTGGGTGAGGGGAGTCAGTGAGCACCCTAAGACTAGGAGTGAGTCAGACATACACACACTGACCCTCTCACACTCCGGTCATTTTTATTAATTACTTTTTTTCTTAACTTAATTTATTGTTGTGATATTGCTTTACTTTTGTTCAGCAATTGTTTAAGCCTCATCTTGTTTTTTGAAATTCAGTTTTGTTTTTGTACCAAACCTTATTTTTCCAAAATTTGCTCTCCAGCCTCTTGAGTAAGAAAAAAATGCAAATGTGCCCCCCCCACCCCACTCCCGAGCAAAATGGTTCAACAAGTCACCTCTATACTGTCTCTTCTACTACATTGAAGAGCATCTGTCTTTTCATTTCTACCACTCCCCTCATTGTAATTATTGTTCTGTTCATTATCACTTCACTTCTCCCTCCAGCACCTTTGTGGGTTTGCAAACAATGGTTTGCAGCCCCCTATGTGTTTATGGGATAGCTCGTAACTATCAGCTAAAACTGCAGCATCCCTTTTTTTGAGAAACTTTTATGGTTTTCTAGGTGGGACCTGTTTCCTAAAGGAATACTATGTTTAAATTTTTCCAGTAACAACACCTCTCCAAGATTTTCAAAACCCTGATTCAATTTAGTCTCCGATTGATGGTGTAGGTCGATTATCTCTTTATCTCTAGCAACATTAAATATATTGATCCCAACTCCCTTTCATCTTAGAAGTAAATGGATACTTTACAGCACAACTGTTTATATCCAGATACCTATAACACCTCTCTGGGTCTTGGGAGACTCAGTGTCAACTCATGTTATACTCAGAAACTGTTGCTATTTTCTCCAATTGTAAATACTGTGAATCATCATCTCAGTAAAACAATGTGACTACTACACTACTCTTGATCTTAGCCGATTTCTAACAATCAAACCAGCCAGGCTTACTGTCAGACGTCTGCCAAATAGGTCACATGATCTCCTTCATTTGCTCTAAATTTGAAAGTAGCGTCCCAAAGTCTTATAAACCAAAAGATACAGTCCCAAAAAGCTCCCCAGTGTTGGATTTTGGTGGGGGGAGGCTGGTGGTGGTGGTGTGTTCCAAAGATGCACTGGGAAATCCCCTTTCCCAGTCAAGGTTTGCACAGCAATTGTCCAGAAGTGCAAACTTCCCCTGGGCAAATGCCTTGCACTGGGAACCAACCAAAAATTTAAATCGCAAACCTGGATGGTTCCAACTGGGGGTAACACCAATAGTTACCTAGGAAAAAGTTAGAAGAATTAAAACCACTTCTAACTTCTGGGTAGCTCTTGTACCAACCCCCCCACCCCCCCCCCAAATCTCCAGGGCCCAACTCTCACCTACAATCCCGTCTCCCATCAACCACCCACCCCCCAAGGCCCAACTGGACAGCGCGCCTCCTCCCAAGGCCCAGCATCCTCTCCCCAACCCACCACCCTCGAGGCTTGATACACCACCACCCCTCCCCCTACTGGAAGGATGGACCAACCTACCCCGCTCCTCCGAAGGCCCATTTCTCCCCCAACACCCCCCCCCCCCCCCGCAATGCCCAACTCCCCTCCCCCGACCTCCGACCTTCTCACCCGGTCACCTCCAGTTCCAACCCCCCTGCCACCTCCACCACCACCTCCTCCTCGGAACCTGTCGTCAACCCCCAGATCCTATTCACTTACACCTTAGGCACTTCTCCCTGGCCTACCAAGGACCTTTAAACTTACCTGGTTTCCATCACCTAGTACTGTTTAAAAAAAGGGGGCATGGCCTCCATCACTTCAACTCTCCTGCACTTCAACGCAAAGCTCCGGGGACATGCTGCACTGCCCAGAACTCACGTGGCCTGGGTCAAAAGGTTGGGCAAGACAAGTTGGGCAAAAATAATTCAGGTAAGAAACGGCAGAGAGCTGCAATCTGGCACTGATTGCCACTCCAAGGAAGTCCAGGCCCAATAATCTTATAAAGCTCAGAATTGTGACACCACCAAGATGTTGATGGTGGAGGAATGGCTCTGGCTATTACAGGAAGTGGTTGGACTTTTTTTTATTTGTGATGATCTTGGCCTGACAGTTATGTGGTACAAATACTCTGGGAACCCATTGGTTTACAATACAGGGTTTTAAAGAAAGTATTGGAGCAGTGAATATCCCCAAGCGGTAAGTTTGCCTCCCTGATTAGTTAAAGAGTGCTTTCCTTGTTTCTTTTCTGCAGGATCTATCCCATTAAGGATGTTCCTATAGAGAGAGAGGCACTCACTAGATGGCTGTACCAGCGGTTTGTCGAAAAAGATGAACTTTTGGCACATTTTTATGAAACAGGTGAGTTCTGCTTAGCTGCTCAGGATGTGAAAAGAGCTTACACTTTACCTTTGTTTTGAGCGATGGACCTTATTGTATGACCTTCATATTGTACCCTCCTAGCAATACAAGCCAAAGTTCTATTTGCCTTGCCTTGGTCTTGTGACATGGCTTAGGACTTAAATTTATCAGCACTGACTTCTAGGTGCTGTAAACTTTTGCAAATAACCACTGCATTGGAGTTCACCAGATCCAGACCATACAGTATCTATCCATATTAAGAGATACCTGCTACAGACAGAGTTACTCCCCTAATGTGTTTTAATCGATCTGGAAATTTTGTGGTTGGGAAGGGTTCAGCCACTCACTGAATACTGTTACCTGAGTTGCTGTTATTTATCTTAAAGAAGGTAGCTGGCAGCTCTCATTCTGGAATTTGCAGTGTGTAACCTCAGCACTACTTTGAATTCTAAAGTTTTACATAATTCTTAATAATTTTATACACATCTTTAGTCTCATTAAAATAAAAAGTCTTTTCAACAAGCCAAATTCCCATTCTGTGTTCCATTTGATTATTTTTGTGCCTACTTCCTGAGAATTTTGGCATTTGTGTTAATCGGATCAGATCCTATCCCTTGACAATATAGAGGGCATCGAGCAACACGGTGACTAAATTCCGGTGAAATTTTCATGACAATGTTTTTGGGTTGTGGAAAACATTTGTTGTCACCTCATATTTGTAAATATAATTATTTTGAAGTCTTGGAAAAGAGGAGAAGAAACTTTCATCTCTTGGCATGATGGTAATTCATGCTGTGGCTGGAATTTTATTCATCAAGCAGTATTGCCTAATTCTTGAAATCTAGACCAACTTATTGATATGAAAGTTATCCAAAGTACTTTTCTTTCCATAAAACTACTAAGTGATGGCATACTATAATTGAGTAATCAAGTTTCAGATACAGATCAAAATGAATCCCAAGGCCAAGAGTGGGCTACTTCAGGTTGGGTCACAATTAAGAGTTGATCAAACCAAGAAGGATGATCCCTGTTTAGCATGAATCACAAACACTCACTGTAAGAAGCCAGGTGTACATATTTCAGTTGGATCAAGGCTTGGTAAGTAAATTGCGAGATTTGGAATTAGCTGTGCTTGATTTATTGCAGCTAAGCTGAGTTTTTTTAAGTATGATCTTTAATTTAACAGGTCTAAAAATTAGGTGTTTTTTACTAGAACAGAGAACCTTAAGGTGACCTGGTAGAGGTCTTCAAAGTAACGAAAGATTATAATGGAGTAAGTGATAGGTTGTTGCCATTGGTCAGTGAAATATTAAGGAGTGGGCACAAACTTAAAATCACAAAAAAATTAATTGGAGAGTTTAGAATTATTTATTTTACACAGTTGATATTTATAATCCGCTATCTCAAGTGGTTGAAGTAGAGACTATTTTCTTTTAAAGAGAATTAAACAGTTATTTGAAAAGAGTAATATTAAAATTTATTGAGAATGGATTAGACAAGATGGCTCATAGAGAAAAACAGCAAAAACAGACAGCTTGGGCCAAATGTCCCTGTTACTATGCTGTAACTTAGACCTAGAAGAAAGGCTATACTTATTTTTACAAATTTGAAGGAGCTACAGGGTATTCAGAATATCTTACTGAGTAGTGAATCCATCACAGTGCAAAAATTAACTTTATTAATAAATGTTTGTTTTTTAAAAAACTCCATTTTGGTAAAACCATGACTTGATGTAGTGAGGCTATTAAAGATTTAAACTAAATTTTATTCATCCGCATTTCTGAAACAAATTGTCTTCAGGCTTGAATGTAAATAAGAATATTTTTAATCTTTTCAGACAGCACTGAAGTGGATAAAGAATAGAAGAAGTAGATATTGCTGCCTCTAGCTCTAAGTGCATCTGTGGTGGGAGATGGTCAGATGGTTGATGCTACTGTTAATTTCCCCAATCTGGATTGGAAACCTATTATAAACATCTTCTCTCCTTTTAGTTCTCAAATTGCAGGATTTGCAAACAGAGAACAGTGTCAGTTTTCACATGTGCATTGAAGACACCCAACTCCACCTCAGCATCACTTCTTTTGAATCCTTCAATGTTACTAAATTATAAGATTGTTTGTCTATCAGTACTGGATGAGCATAAATTTCCCCCAATTTAATGTTGGGAAGGCCAAAGCCAAGGTCTTTGGTTCCTGTTACAAACTCTGTCCCTAGGTACTGATTCCATCCTATCCTTGGCAACTGTCTAAGGCTGAACCAGACTGTCCATATTTTCAATGTTGTATTTGACCCAGAAATGAGCTTCTAACCACCTATCTGCACTGTTATTAAGACCATTTATTTCCAGTTCCATAACATTGCCTCGCTGCACCACTGCCTCAGCTCATCTTCTGCTGAAACTTTCATCCTTGCCTTTGTTACCTCTAGACTATTCCAACACACTCCACGCACATTCTACACTCCATAAACTTGAGGCAATCCAAAACTCTGCCCATGTCCTTACTCTTATTACATCCTGTTCAGCCATCACCCCTGTGCTCACTGATCTACATTGGCTCACTTTAAGCAACACCTCAATTTTTAAAATTCTGATCCTTGTTTTCAAATCCCTCCTTGGTCTCATGGCCCCTGCTACCCCAACCCCCATCTCTGCAATCTCCTCCAGCCCCACAACCCTCCAATATCTGCGCTGATCTCATTCTGAACTCTGGAGTATCATGATATTAATTGCTGTACCATTGCTGGCTATGCTTTCAGCTGCCTAGTTCCTCAGTTTGGAGTTTCCTCCCTAAGCTTCTGCACCTCTGTACATGTATTTCCTCCTGAGACACGCCTTAGAACCTACCTCTTTGACCAAATTTTTAACCATCTGTCCTAATACTGTCAGATGTAAAACATTATAACACTTAGCTAATTAAGTGCCTTGGGATGTTTTATTACATTAAAGGTGCTATATAAATACAAGTTGTTATTTTAATGTTAAAAGCATATCCCCAGAATAGCAAGTGGCAACATGCTAATCATTTAGTTGATCTTGGAAACCACTGCCATCTGCACAAAACCAATCTGCCCTCAGCACGATGAACTGCATGGTCATGTTATCTCTCACCTGAGATTCTACCCTGGTATTTTCTTCAAATTATACAAGCTTTTCTAGTAGTGTTCTTCCTCCCTGTTGTCTCATAATACTTGTAGTTGAGGATTTTGAGTTGCTCTTGTTAATCATGAAGTTTGTCATGCAGGGGAGGCAGCAGTACTTAGGCTAAGCAAGTAGGATATGAGATTACAATAGTATATTTATATTGAGAGTTCTGAGGGCCTTCCAGTCACAGTTCTTGTACTGGTTTAAAAGGAAAAGATGTTAGAGAAGTCATATTATGTATCCCAGTGTAGACTAAATGTTGGGGATGTATTGCCATATCCATTTTATAGAGGCTGGGTCAGGCCAAAATAACAGCCTTGAAGCTGGTACATAATTCAACACTGTGAAGGTCTTCACCACATCAAAGGACAATTTAGCTACATGACTATGGTGGATGTCAATTACAGATAGTTAGTAAGTCACTTTTTTGCTGTCAAAATTGGTGGTGATGAACCCCATGTGACTGGATGAATGACAAACATGGTGACTTTGGCTAATCTAGTCAGAACTTTTCGCTAGAAATCCTGAAAGACACTATACTAACATTTAATTAGTTCTACAACTTCAGGCAATGTGAATCATATTAGACATAACCAAACCTGGATTTCCAGCATCCGCAGTTTTTTTGTTTTTGTTTTTATCTCTGTTTCAAACATATCCTGACAATTACCTTTAAATAAATTTGCTTTAATTAACTTTACAGAAATACACTAGGAAACTCTCTCTTTCAGAAGACCCCTGAAATGTAATTTAGAAATGTTGAATCTCTGCCAGTCCAGAAAATATTAGGATGGTCATCATGTGAGGTTCAACCAACTGTACTGCTAGAGAAGAAACTATTAAGTTCTGGAACATGACCAAGTGTAAAATATTTCAGGCCAAATATTGCCATCTTCAGACCATTAGACACCGGCGTATGACTGAAGATGCACGTCGAGACCCTGTGAAAGTCCTGATACGTGGACCTATGTGGGAATTGCCCAAGAACTTTAAACTTCCAATAGGCAATTCCCCTGCTCCCTGGGAAACTGCATGAATGTCTCCAACTTTGAGCTACCCTGCCCGCTCGCCCACCCACCCAGTTGACCACTCACTTTCCCGTCCACTAGCATTAAATCTGGATCTTTAAATTTACCATACAGTAGCTATTGCTGCGAAAAGGGGGACTTGCCCTGTCTTCCCCCGACACTATTCTGCTCCAGTGGAGTTCTCCGAGGGATGTTGCACTGCATGTTTCTGTGAAAGCTGGGATCAGAAGACCCCATTAGAAATGTGCTGACGTATCACATTGGAGGAGTTTATGAGCGCAGCATCATTCCAGCGGCTTTCGTTGCCACTGCTCGGTAGATGCTGGCCAACAAAGTTACAGCCTGAAGAAGGCAACTTGCTCACTAAACCACTCTCTTACCACCAACTTTTCAACTGGACTTTTCTCCTTTTCCTATTTCTCTGTCTTTTCCCCATATCCTTTTATAGTTTTCCTTTTCTACGCCATTCATTTACATAGCACCTGTAACCTTTAAAAAAAGCCAAGGTGCTTCACAGATACACAATCAAATAGAAAGAGACACCAAGCCAAGTAAGGAGATAGAGGTGGGATGACCAAAGGCTTGGTCAAGTGGATGGGTTTTAAGAGAAGAGAGAGATGGTGAAGCAGAGGGGTTAGGGAGGGAATTCCAAAGCATGGGGCCCAGACAGCTGAAAGGACTGCCACCAGCGGAAGGCTGAGAAGGGTGAATGCACAAAATGCCAGTGTTGGAAGATAGTGTTTTTTTTGGGTGGGGGGGTGGTTAAGGAGGCATGTTTATAGAGGCATGTTTATAGGGCTGAAGAAAGTTAGAGGTGAAGAAGAGTGATAGGAATTTAAACGCAAGGATGAGAATTTTAAATTGGAAGCATGGGAGAACTGCAAGCCAATCTTACTGGGTCAATGGGTGAGCTGGACTTACTAGTAGAATTTTGAATGAGTTGGAAGTTTTTCTCTGGAGAATGAGTGACCAACCAAGTGAGCATTGGAATGGCCAAGTATGGAGGTGACAAAGGAATGGCATGAGTGTTACAGCAAAAGATGGGAAATGTTACAGAGATGTATGTAGGAAGTCTTTGTGATAGAGAGTATATGAGGTTGGAAGCTCCGCTTGGGTTGAATACAGTTGGACTCTGCATCTTTTTTATGCTGCTGCTACTTTATCTTTCTGCTGCCTTACTGCCTTTGGATATGCTGGCTGAGGGAGTGCAGCACAAGGTTAGTTGACAGAGGTGTGGTATCTGATGGCCGCCATTGGGATCAAATGGCCCAAGTTATCCTGGCGGCAGGGAGGAAGCAGGATGGCAATGCCAAATGAATGTGGCGAGAAGGTAATTTAACTTGTTTAGCATATCATTATCATACATTTATGTAGAACACTTTGCAATCAAGCTGTATCTTTCAAATTCAACATGAGGCACATGGGATCACAGGCCTTCAGGTCCCCAATTGTTTAAAGCTGGCAGTGAGCAGGTGAGTCAATCTGAGGGGAAGGTGAGCCACTTGGAACTGTCTTCCATAACTCTGCAGTCGTCTTGAGATAGGTGAGAGGAAGTTGTGGGTCACGGTGGGGGGTGGGCGGGAGGTCGAGGATCATTGTGGAGGGAGCACAGGATCACTGCAGAGAAGGAAAGGCAGGTTCAACTGGCTGCATGAGCTTGGCGAGGATAGAAGAAGTGCTTCGCTCACAGGCACCAGGTGTATTATCAAAGCCAGGAGGGCATACCATTGCCAGTCTGTGAATATTTGAGCCACCATGGACCTCATTCACCCAGTTTGCCTGGATTCCCAAGCGGAGGAGGAATGGTGCAGATGCATAAATAGCATAAGGACATTAGCATGGAATTCAGCCTGGGGCAGAACAAAATGCTGAGGAAGGTCAAGAGCAAGGAAACCAGGGGCCAGTCAGACGAAGGTCCATGTCGGATGCCCATCTCACATGAACTATCTTCAAATATTAGAGAGCCAATGCCAGCGAGGATTGCAGATGTCTCAGGAGGGCATCACAGACCTGTGTACTATGCTGCAGGACGACCTGCAGTCCCTGGACTCTTGAGGAACCCAATGCCTCTGGCTCTGAAAGTCACGCGTTCTGAAAATTCTATGCAAGCAGTTCCTTCCAGGATCTCCCAGGCAGCCGCTCATTACGTAATCAGTACCCTATTCAAAAGGGCTAGAGTATTTATGCACTACAGGACCAGCCCAAGAGAGCGAGGCGGATCTGTGGTCTTTGGGGTCTTTGCAAGCTTCCCACAAGTACAGGACGTGATCGATTGCACCCATGTGGCCATCTGGGTCATGTGACATTTATTAACTGGAAGGGTTCCACTCTATTAACATGTTACCACTGAAGACTTAAGTTTTAGGTGTATGTTCAGTTTCCAGGGACCATTCATAATGCCTACATACTATACCACTCTCAGATACCACAGCTCTTCAAGACCTCTGCATTCTTGCATGGTTAGATTCTAGGAGATGAGGGTTATCTACTCAACCTGGTTGATGACACTGGTGTGGAACCCTTGAATCTCAGCTGAGGAGCAGTATAACAAATGCCATGGGTCAACACAGACAAGAATTGAGCAGGTGATCGACTTGCTGAAGTTGAGTTCCACTGGCTGGACTGTTCCAGCGATGCTTTACACTCTGCACCTCAAAGGGTCTCCCAGATAATCGTCTGTGGTGCATTACACAACCTTGCACAGCAAAGGGGGAAGATATTGCAGACTGAAGACCTGGAGGAGCCACACGCCTCATCTGACAAAGAAGATGGGGAGAAGAGAGCAGTCAAGTCAGCAGTTTAAGGCTCCTGCACCAGCTTCAAAAGCAATAGGGAGACAGGCGAGGGAGGCCCGTGACTCCCGCATTCACAACCGATTTCAGCAGGCATGATGGCCTCTGCATCAGACCTCAATCCCACAACTTCCTCTACATCTCACCACAATCACTACTCACTAGTATCTGTCAACAAGCCCCTCTGTTTGTCATCCCAACCACAGAGAGGGCAATACTCTACCTTCATCCATACAAGTTTGCAAATGATTGTGTAAGTGTTCACACAGCTAACAAGGAGAAGACATTAACACCATACAACACAGGAATAAAGGAAACAACGCTCTTTAATTACACACTATGATGAACTATCACATAAAGTTAATTTGAGAGGATATGAGTCTATAGAGGAACTTAGGTTAAGGAATGGGCAAAAATTTGGGCAGGTGGCGTATAATATGGGAAAATGTGAACTTATCCACTCTGGCAGGAAGATTTAAAAAGTAGTATGTTATTTAATTGGAGAGAGTCAGCAGAATTCTTATGGGACAGAGGGATCTGGGTGTTCCAGAATCTCAAAATGTTAGTTATGTAGCTATAGCAAATGATTGGGAAGGTATATGGAATATTAGCATTTATTGCAAGGGTAAGAGTATAAAAATACATAAGTGTTGCTGCAGTTGTACAGGGCCTTAGAACGCATCTGGAGTACTGTGTACAGTTTCGGTGGTCTTACTTAAGAAAGGATATAATTACATTAGAAGCAGTTCAGAGAAGGTTCACTCGACTGATTCCTTGGATGAAGGGGTCCATCTTTTGAGAAAAGGTTGAGCAGGTTGGGCCTACACCCATTGGAATTTATAAGAATAAGAGGTGATCTTATTGAAACATATAAGATCCTGAGGGGACTTGACAGCGGGAATATTGACAGGATGTTTCCCCTTTTGGGGGAGTCTAGAACTAGGAGACACAGTTTACACATTAGGGGTCTCCCATTTAAGACCGAGATGAGGAGAAATCTTTTCTCCGAGGGTCAGTCGTCTGTGGAATTCTCTTTCCCAAGGAGCAGTAGAGACTGGGTCATTGAATATATTCAAGAGCCATGATCTTATCGAATGGGGGAGCAGGCTCGGGGGGCTGACTGGTTTATTCCGGCCCCTAATTTTTCTATTCTTGTGGACAGCCAGGAGGAAAACCTTCAGAGAGGTATCACTGAACTCGCCACCATTTGTCTGAGCAGAGCTACTTGCCTTGAGCCACCCTCTACGCTGTTGTCAGAACAAACAAGGATGAGGTTGGAGATCTGGAGAATTAGTGCAAAATGAAGCTAGAGAGCTGCTCAGGATGGTGATTCTTCGCTGCCTCTGCAAAAAACAGTGCTGCTGGCTTGTAGGCTATTTTATCATTGGAACAGGTCCGGGTACAGTTTAAAAATGGTATCTGGACCCCTGACCCCATCAGCTGTGCCAACTCAATATTTTTGTTCCTGCCTCTGCCACATTATTTGGCCAAGCCCCACATCTCTTCTGGATTAATGTGGTCGTCCAGCCATTCCTGCTGCTAGTGGCAATGCTGCCCACTTTTGGCTCTGTGCCAGGACTGCTAAATTCTGTCCTTTCTCTTCCAGGGCCTCCATGAGGTGAATCCCTTGTATGGCAAAGTTATGCAGCACCACTACTATCCTTAACCATCAAATTGAACTATATTGCAGGCAATCCCCAAACCAATCCTGGGATCTGAAGCAAGTTTTTATCATGCTTTATGATAATTCTGAGGGCACTGTCAAGCAACAGCAATTTCCAGAGCTGCGAACCTTGACCCATTGTGGCTCTTCCTAATACAACTTGCTGGCTCCGTGTGGTGTAACGTTCTGCAATATTTCTATCACTGCCTCGGGCTCTAGGAATTTTGAGACCTAATTATAGTGATGCTCAGCTGGCCTCCTGGGAAAGCACAGAGATAACAGCTGTGGCTCAATGGTAAGTGTACAAGCAATATTGTAGAGGGATTCAGAAATGGAATTTTAAAAATCATCCAGCCCAAAAAATGCTTGACCAAAACAATTTTAGTGATCTCTGTTGGAACCGTAATGGATGTGGAAAGGATTGGTGATTAGCTGTGACAATTCCAGTGATAAAATAGCCTGCCAACTGTGTGACTTCTCATACATGAACAGTAACCATATGGGTTAAGTACTGTATTTCTGCTTTCAGGAACTTGGGGAAAACATTTGGGTGGGTAGAATTTTAAGCAGTATCTATTTTTAAAAGTAATTTTAAAATAATTAATCAATGAAGATTGAGTGATATTTAGGACGAATGTATGCACTGTTCATCGCTATCTCTAGTGTTTGTGGAAACTGAGAGATCTTGCAGTGCAGTGCCTTGAGTTGGTTTTGCATTAGTTTTCACAGAATTGTTACAGCACAGAAGGAGGCTATTCATCCCATCATGACTGCACCTGCTGTCCAAATGAGCAGTGCATCTCATGCCATTCCCCTGACCTTCTCCACACAACCCTGCACGTTCTTCCTTTTCAGATAATCTAATTCCCTCCTGAATGTCTTGATGGAACCTGCCTCTACCAAACTTTCAGTGCATTCCAGATCTTAAGCACTTGCTGCAGAGAAAAAGTTTCTCTTCATGTCTCCTTCTTTTGTGCCCTCTCATGCTTGATCCGACCACCAAGGGGAACAGGTAATTCTGTTTTTGTTTTGGATTTCCAGCATCCGCAGTTTTTTTGTTTTTATATAAGGGGAACAGTTTCTCTCTATCCACTCTCTCCAAACCACTCATGATTTTGAATACAAATCTCTTCTCAACCTTCTCTTTTCCAAGGAAAATAGCCCCAACTCCTCCACTTTATCTACATAACTGAAGTTTCTCATCCCTGTAACCATTCTCCTGAATCTTTTCTGCACTCTCTTTCTCTAATACGTTCATATCTTTCCTAAAGTGTGGTGCCCAGAATTGGACACTACTCCATTTGAGGCCTAACTAGTGTTTTATACAAGTTTAACATAACCTCCTTGCTCTTGTACTCCACACCCTTAATAAAGAATAGGATGCTGTATGCTTTATTAACCTGCCCTGCCACCTTCAATGACTTATGCACCTATACACCCAGGTCCTTCTGCACCTGCTACCCCTTTAGAATTATACCCTTTATTTTATAATGTCTCTCTGTGAAAGAAATCACTTCACATTTATTTGCATTGAATTTCATCTGCCACTTGTCTGCTTATTACACCAACCAGTATATGTCCTTTTTAAGATCTATACTATCCTCCTCACGGTTAACAATGCTTCCAAGTTTCGTATCATCTGCAAATTTTGAAATTGTGCCTTGTACATAAAGGTCTAAGTCATTAATATATATATATGAGGAAGCACGGGGGTCCCAACACCAATACCTCTAATTTCCTTGCAAATTTGTTCCACTACATTGTTCCCACTAGGTGGCCTATAGACTACTCCAAGCAATGTAATTGTACCTTTTTTACCTTGGCTCTAGCTAAATATACTCTGTCCTTGATCCCTGAGAGACATCCTCTCTCTCCAGCACTGCAGTGTTCTTAGTCAATACTGCCATCCTTTCCCCTCTTCCTCCTTTCCTATCTTTCCTGAATACCTTGCATCTAGGAATATTTAGTACCCCAGCCTGTCCTCCTTTGAGCCAGGTCTCTGTTATAGCCGCTATATCATATTTCCACAAGGCAATCTGTGGTTGTAACTCACCAGTCTTATTTTCACACTCATGCATTCACATACATACACACACAGTAACCCCAATTTAGACTTTGTTATTTCCTCCCTTACTGTGAACCCAGCTTATTTTTTCCTACTCTAGTGCTATCTATCTCTCCCAGTATTCTGTGCACCTTTGATATTACCTCTTGATCCCCACACCCCTGCCAAGTAAGTTTAAACCCTTCCCAATAGCACGAGCAAATCCCCCATCAGGAACTCTGTCCCAGCTGTGTATAAGTGCAACCCGTCCAGCCTGTACAGGTAAAGGCAAAATACTGCGGATGCTGGAAATCTGAAACAAAAACAAAAAGTGCTGGAAAAACTCAGCAGGTCTGACACCATTTGTGGAGAGAAAGACAGAGTTAATGTTTCAAGTCCATATGACTGTTCTGAAGAAGTCATATGGACTTGGAACGTTAACTCTGTCTTTCTCTCCACAGATGCTGTCGGACCTGAGTTCCTCCAGCCTGCACAGGTCCCAGCTCCCCCCCAGAACCAGTCCCAGTGCCCAAGGAATCTAGAGCCCTCCTTCCTGTACCATCTATTCAGCTACACGTTCATTTGCTTTATCCTCCTATTTTTATATTTGCAAATGATAGTGGGAGTAATCTGGAGATTATTACTTTTGTAAATTTCCTACCTAGCTCCCTAAATTCTGACTGCTAGACCAGATCCCTCTTTCTGCTTATATCATTCATACCAATGTGGACTATGACGGCTGGCTGTTTACAACCCCCCGCTTCAGGGTGCCCTGCAGCCGTTTAGTGACACCCTTGTTTTTGGGACAAGGAAGGCAACACACCATCCTGGATTCACGTCTGTGGCAGCAGACACACCTGTCTACTCTGCTAACTATTGAATCTCATGTCACTATTGTTCTTCCAGTTTTCTTTGTGCTCCCCTGTATGTTTGAACTACCTGTGGTGCCATGGACTGCAATCTCCAGGGCCAGGATCTTTAGGGCGGGGGGGCGGGGCCCACTCACCGACACATAAAATGACGCAGGATGACACCGGGCAGAACTCCCGATGTCACCCTGCGTTATTTCAATTTTCAGGTCGGCGGGGGCGCAGCCGAATCAGCTGTGCACCCACCTGTCCAATCTTAAGGTTGGCAGGCAGACCAGGAGCTCTGGCGGGCTTCAGAAAAAGCATGAAATCTCATCCACGGGCAGGATTAGGTTTCATGAGGGTTTTTAAAAAATTTAATAAAGGTTAGAGTTAAAGTGATGGACATGTCCCAACTCGTGACAGTGTCACATGAGGGGACATGTCAGGGAAATTTTGTTTCAGCTCCTTGACCATTTTTAAATTTGGCGCCGATCTCCCTGAGGCAGCACTCTTGGCTGAGAGAATCCACCCCCACCCGCACAGGGAGCGCATAGCGCTTCTTGGTGGATGTCACGCAGATGACGTCCCCAGATGAACCATCACTCATCAGTGTTTAGAACTGAGTATTAGTTGGAGAGTGGAACGCACTCGGGGAACTCCTGCACTACCGGCCTGCTTCTTGTCTATCTGGTGGTCACCCATTCCCTCTCTTCCTGCATACTGTTAAGCTGCAGGGTGACCACAATGATAAACATGCTATCCACAAAGCTCTCAATCTCTCAGGTGTATCGCAGTGATGCCAGCTGCTGCTCAACCACTGAAACCTGGAGCTCAAAGTGCTGCAACTGATGACACTTCCTGCATAAATGGTTATCCAGGACATGGGAAGCATCCTGGAGTTCCGACATAGCACAGGATGTGCGCTCTTGAGGTTGGAGCAGCCCTGCCATTAATATTAAATAATAAACCTTGCTACTAATAATAAACCTTAGAACCTAACATACTTTACTGCTGCCAGTACACCTTAGCACCATTAATAAATTTAGCTATTACTATAGTAATCCAATTTAAATTCTTAACTTCCCAGCTCCTAATTTGAAACTAGTACCTGCGTTTCAATAGGAAAGAGAAAAATACTCACCAACCAATCAGTTACCTGGTTTCGTGTCATGCCACACTTTGATTTGGAGTCCTCCTGCTGGTCTCGCAGTGACTCTGTCACACTCTGCCACTCCTTTTATCCCCACTGTGCTCTCATCTGTCCCGCTGGTCTCTGTGACACACTCATGGGCTCTCTCCACCGCTCCTTTTATCTCCGCTGTGCTTCCTCCTCTCCTGCTGGTCTCACAATGACTCTCTCATACTCTCTGCCACTCCTTTTATCTCCGCTTCTCTGACTGGTCTCGCTCCTTTTATTCCCGATATGCTTCCACCTCTCCCACTGGTCTCGCAGTGAGTCTCTCTCCACCTTTTGTCCCAGTTGTGCTCTTGCCTTTCCCATTGGTCTCAGTGATTCTCTTGCTCTCTCTCCACTGCTCCTTTTATCCCCATTGTGCTCTCACCTCTCCTGCTGGTCTCACAGTGACTTTCTATGTTGGATGATAGCATGTGAGTCATTTCAGAGAGGGAGGAAATGTCATTCCTGCTCTTAGGTGAACATGATATAAACTTCCAGGACTGTCACTGACCTCATCTCCTCTGGGGATCTCCCTCCCACAGCTTCCAACCTGATAGTCGCCCAACCTCGGACGGCCCGCTTCTATCTCCTACCCAAAATCCACAAACAGAACTGCACTGGTAGACCGATCGTCTCAGCTTGCTCCTGCCCCACAGAACTCATTTCTCGTTATCTTGACTCCCTTCTCTCTCCCCTTGTCCAGTCCCTTCCCACCTACATCCGTGATTCCTCTGACACCTTACGTCACATCAACAATTTCCAGTTCCCTGGCCGCAACCGCTTCCTCTTCACCATGGACGTCCAATCCCTCTACACCTCCATCCCCCACCAGGATGGTCTGAGGGCCCTTAGCTTCTCCCTCGAACAGAGGCCCGAACAATCCCCATCCACCACTACTCTCCTCCGTCTGGCTGAACTTGTTCTCACGCTGAACAATTTCTCCTTCAACTCCTCTCACTTCCTCCAAATAAAAGGTGTGGCTATGGGTACCCGCATGGGCCCCAGCTATGCCTGTCTCTTTATGGGGTATGTGGAACATTCCTTGTTGCAGTCCTACTCCGGCCCCCTTCCACAACTCTTTCTCCGGTACATCGATGATTACTTCGGAGCCGCTTCATGCTCTCATCGGGACTTGGAAAAATTTATTAATTTTGCTTCCAATCTCCACCCCTCCATCATTTTCACGTGGTCCATCTCTGACACTTCCCTTCCCTTCCTTGACCTCTCTGTCTCAATCTCTGGTGATAGACTGTCCACCAATATCCATTACAAACCCACTGACTCCCACAGCTATCTCGACTACAGCTCCTCACACCCCGCTTCCTGTAAGGACTCCATCCCATTCTCTCAGTTCCTTCGCCTCTGTCGCATCTGTTCCGATGATGCTACATTCAAAAACAGTTCCTCTGACATGTCCTCCTTCTTCCTTAACCGAGGTTTTCCACCCACGGTCGTTGACAGGGCCCTCAGCCGTGTCCGGCCCATCTCCCGCGCATCCGCCCTCACGCCTTCTCCTCCCTCCCAGAAACATGATAGGGTCCCCCTTGTCCTCACTTATCACCCCACCAGCCTCCGCATTCAAAGGATCATCCTCCGCCATTTCCGCCAACTCCAGCATGATGCCACCACCAAACACATCTTCCCTTCACCCCCCTTATCGGCATTCCGTAGGGATCGCTCCCTCCGGGACACCCTGGTCCACTCCTCCATCACCCCCTACTCCTCAACCCCCTCCTATGGCACAACCCCATGCCCACGCAAAAGATGCAACACCTGCCCCTTCACTTCCTCTCTCCTCACCGTCCAAGGACCCAAACACTCCTTTCAAGTGAAGCAGCATTTCACTTGCATTTCCCCCAACTTAGTCTACTGCATTCGTTGCTCCCAATGTGGTCTCCTCTACATTGGAGAGACCAAACGTAAACTGGGCGACCGCTTTGCAGAACACCTGCGGTCTGTCCGCAAGAATGACCCAAACCTCCCTGTCGCTTGCCATTTTAACACTCCACCCTGCTCTCTTGCCCACATGTCTGTCCTTGGCTTGCTGCATTGTTCCAGTGAAGCCCAACGCAAACTGGAGGAACAACACCTCATCTTCCGACTAGGGACTTTACAGCCTTCCGGACTGAATATTGAATTCAACAACTTTAGGTCGTGAGCTCCCTCCCCCATCCCCACCCCCTTTCTGTTTCCCCCTTCCCTTTTTTTTTTCCAATAAATTATAAAGATTTTCCTTTTCCCACCTATTTCCATTATATAAAAAAAAACCCCACTAGAGCTATACCTTGAGTGCCCCACCATCCATTCTTAATTAGCACATTCATTTAGATAATATCACCAAATTTAACTTTAACACCTATGCGTTCTATTGTACTATTGTCGTTGACATCTTTTGATGATCTGCTTCTATCACTGACAAAAACAGAATTACCTGGAAAAACTCAGCAGGTCTGGCAGCATCGGCGGAGAAGAAAAGAGTTGACGTTTCGAGTCCTCATGACCCTTCGACAGAACTTGAGTTCGAGTCCAGGAAAGAGCTGAAATATAAGCTGGTTTAAAGTGTGTGTGTGGGGGGCAGAGAGGTGGAGGGGGGGGGGGTGTGGTTGTAGGGACAAACAAGCAGTGATAGAAGCAGATCATCAAAAGATCCCCACCCCCTTTCTGTTTCCCCCTTCCTTTTTTTTCCAATAAATTATAAAGATTTTCCTTTTCCCACCTATTTCCATTATAAAAAAAACCCCACTAGAGCTATACCTTGAGTGCCCTACCATCCATTCTTAATTAGCACATTCGTTTAGATAATATCACCAACTTTTAACTTTAACACCTATGTGTTCTATTGTACTATTGTCGTTGACATCTTTTGATGATCTGCTTCTATCACTGCTTGTTTGTCCCTACAACCACACCGCCCCCCCCTCCACCTCTCTGTCTCTCTATCTCTCCGCCCCCCACACACACATTTAAACCAGCTTATATTTCAACTCTTTCCTGGACTCGAACTCAAGTTCTGTCGAAGGGTCATGAGGACTCGAAACGTCAACTCTTTTCTTCTCCGCCGATGCTGCCAGACCTGCTGAGTTTTTCCAGGTAATTCTGTTTTTCTTTTATGATATAAACTTCCTCTGACAGTGTGGCCTCCTTAATGACTATAAACCTACAGCTCTCCATAGACATGTTGCTCCCTCGGGTGGAGGGAAAAAAAATCATAAGTAGGGGGGGAAGGAATGTTGATTTTAGAATGGTATTATTCATTAGATTAAAATTAAACAGAACATGCTTCCTTTTACCAAATTACTAAGAAAACTGAAAAACCATTTTTGTTTTTTTTTGCAGGAGCATTCCCACCTCCCAATGGTCAAACAACAGCAACTTCCAGAGCTATGACCCTTGACCCACTGTGGCTCTTCCTAATACAACTAATGGGATTTCTTTCTGGCTACATGTGGTATAACGTTCTGCAGTGTTTGTATCACTGCCTGGGGCTCTAGGAATTACGAGAACTAAAACATTGAATTAGGACTTGAACCCAAGCACGTGTGTCAGTGTCCATGTGTGAATGTAAATGTTTCTTGAAGGATGATAAAAAAAGAGAAGGATGGATTGGTTGCCTGTCATTTTTCGTCCAAGATTTTTAGACTCAAATTTAAAATATTAATCCAGATCATCAAGTCTACAACCTGGTGTTTTACATGTTTACATGGTCCTTAAAAAACCCTCACTGTTCAATTATGCTGCATATCTACGATATCCTCTTTGAGAGAAAAAAGTTGGAGAATACTTTGTTATTGCAGTAAAAACCATACCATCACTTCCTATTGCTTCAGGAGGCAACATTGCCAACAGACAAGACTGTCAGGAGAAAGCCCATATCTCCTATCTTTCCCATATTAAAATAATCCAGATGAGAAACTTGTCAGTGCTGCCACTGTTTTATATATTATTGGTAGTGAGAAGTGTTTGATTCCCTTAGCAGTTATTGAATATACTTTGGTTTATGATTGATTAAAAGGCTACTGGTCTAAAGCAACTGAAATTCTAGTGATCACAGGTCATTAATTGTGACATTTTGACACTTCAATAGTTACAGATAAAATAGTTACAAAAGTTGAAAAAACATGCTTCATTCTAGTTCTAGTATAAATGATATATTTTGAAATGACCAAATAAAGTGATGCAGCCAATCATGTAGTGTCTTACAGTTAGTAAGAAGCTGCTAGTTGTAGTTAGTTCAGGACAATTACAGCGCTGCTGTTGCAGAATAGACAGGCTGTCAGCACAGAAAATATTTGTTATAAAAGGCTTCATAAATGGACTAGAAACAGCAAAAAAAATTGGTTTACAATTTAGTTTAAAGTACAGGACATCTGAGTAACTTTTACTCTGCTGCTTCATTGAACTCACTGATTTTGGCTGCATCTTTTAACGTACACATTCTACCGTTTAGTTGAATTATGTAGATGTTACTGAGGATTAAGTGAATTGATGCAGATGATTTTTAATCTTGATCCATAAATCTGTTGAGTCTAAAGTTTTTATGGTTGTTCTAATTTGATGCTTAGAAATCATTACTTTTTCAAAAGATAAAAAAGGCTTGTGTCCTGATTCATCTCTTGAACTTCAATGTTTCATTTCAGTTAATGGGCAGGTAGCCTAGGCGTTAAGATGAATATTTGAATGCCTGACACTGGATTCTGCCGCCCACTTAGAGACCAGTTCGATTGTTCTTCGGCCATTAGGATGAGCAAAATGGCTCACCTTAGGAAAAGGGAAAATGCATTATTTTGTATTCTAGTGTTTTGGGACTGAAGGTAGACACACTGGTTTATTTATGACTTAGAATATGATGTGTGTCTTAAATCAAAATATTCCAGGTAAAAAACAAATGATGTAAAGCATTAAAACATCTTAAATTGGTGTTTTTTTCCCTGCAATCAGAAATGAGGGAAATGCATTTGCAAAAGTCCTCCTTCCTGTTTAGGTGTTTTAGGAGCTTTAGAGATGTCAGTGCTCACCTATGTTGCTGGGAGCATATGTGGTGGCCTATTGCACTATGTTCCGTTTGTATATCTACCCTTTCCCTGCAACAAGTGTGCACCCAGTTGGTCAAGCATTGTACTATATTGGCAGAAATGTTGTGAAGCCGTTGATAGTTCTTTGTGTTCTTTACTGCAGCAGTGGATACCATGGAGGTGACAGCTATTGAAAAGACAATTGCCCTATTTTTATTAGCCAGCAATTTTAAAGTACTATTTGATAACCAGTCAGCATGTAGTTGTAAATGAGCATGCATTATGAAATAAAATATTTAACAGAGGAGTTTGGGACCCCTGAATGGAAACTACTCAAACAGTTGTACCTTTGAAACCAGAAGTTACAATAACTTAAAACACAGCAAGATGGGAGGAAGAGAGAGCTAGCTAATTAAGTGTGATATAGAATAGTAGAAAAATTATAGGATCTACATACAGCAGATGGTAATTTTCTTTTGCAGAAATCATAAAAATCTGTGACAAAATGATGTATTCACTCTTTTACTCTCGCCTCCAATCCCTGCCTTGCCCTCTGTAAGGAGACAACTCTGAACTGCATAACCTTTAGTTTAAGCACTGTGTGAAACACCAGCTGGATCTTGGTTACACTGAATTATTGAAAATTGAATTGGCTGGTCTGAGTGTATTGCACCTTTTAAAGAATGACCTTTTTGTGTACTCCGTTTCGGTGTTAATTATTGTTACTTTGACTAGTCTGAAATCCTCATTTCTTTCAATTGGGTAGCAAGGTGCTACAGCAAAGTCACAGTAGGAGACTACAGATATCAAAGTAATGATAAATTAGTTGCTGAGACCTGCTACATGCCACAAGGCAGTAATGTACTTTTGCTTTTGTAATTTTGGGACTGTCAACACATGTTAAAATAGTAATTTCAAGGAGTCTAACTTGTTGAATAATTCTTTATTAAGTCATTGTATATAAGGTACGAGGCTCCAACACATTTGGCTTTTGTTTTTGAATTGCATTTAATATTACATGACTTGAGATTGTCTGCTTTAAAATGTCTGTATTTCTGCTTTAAGAAGTAGAAAAAATGTTCAAATTGCTTGTTTGATACATCAGTGTCCCAATGATTGGCATATCTAGGTTTTAATTTAGAATAAACATAACTATATTTTTGCCATTTTTAGGAGCACCTCAATGGAGTTACACTGGCACTAATCTTAGACATGCCGGTTTCTCAGTAACAAGACCAGTGTAACATAAAACAATAATACAATTCTTATGGGGAGAACCAATAATTATGGAGGGCAGAAACAAGCCTGACACCTCACCTAGATCACCCTCTGGATTAATCTCTTTCCTTTATATGGCAAGCCCCACATCATTTGCAAATCAATCATTCAACTCACTCCAGCCTTCAAAGTTTCAGTCATCCTGTGTTGGCTAATATAGATCATAGAGCTACTGTTCAATTTCAAAGTGTAAAAATGAGCTTTAGATTTGACTAAACATAACTTGCTGTCCTTTCCCACCACAACCCCAATTCTATAGTCATATTCTCTGGAACTAAAATAGAGCAACAAAAAATTACGTCACATTATTTAGTGTGACTGAGCTCATCCTTCATGTCTTTTAGCTGCAGGGGCTCCTGTCCTGAGTTGGTTTACACACTGCATCAGCTTTCTGGGGTCCATGTTCTTGCCTAGCTTCTGGGTACCTTGCAACTCACAACTGCGATCCATATGCCATCCCTCCCTGCAACACCTATACCAGGATGACTGTAATTGCCTCAATATTGACTCTTAAAGTTACTCAAAACATGCAACCTGGAAGCATGTAGAACCAACACAAATATATGTTATATGGGTTAAAATGTAAGATAATGGGATTTTTATAGAAATAAATCTGGCTACAGTATTTCCTTTAGGAGAATCATTTGGACGTCTGCAGTTATAATAAAAATGATATACATTTCCATCTACATAGATAAATTTTAACCCTTCTGAATTTTACTGAATATCAGCTACTCACCAATCCATCTGTTTTCTTCTCTGGCTTGGGTTAAAATATGGAGGTGGGTGTACAGCTGAAAGAGATTGGAATTTACCTACAAGACAAGCCAGAGAAGTTAATTTTTATGGGGGAGCTGTAAAAAAAAAAAAGAGGAAATTAGTCTTTGTTCTTCTGATGTGTTATTTACTATGTACTTTTTCCAGTTTTGATTTTATACAGTGACATTGATCTCCACAGAAATGTGGAGAATCCTATTATTTCACATTTATACTTTCATTGAAGTCGTGGAAGTGGTAGAGAAAACAAAGTATTGGATGTAACAGCCCCCCCACCCCCCAATTTTTCTTGAAGAATATTTACTCCCCTTGCTCCCCAGCAACTTGTAGAATCCATCTTTCAGGATATATCTGTTTTTGCTGAAATAATGCTGCCAGTTCACGGTATTTTTCTTGTAAAATATTTCATGTTCTGAATGTTAATCTTTTGTGTGAAGAAATTAAAAATTCCTGTAAAAGTCCCACATTAATGGATGAACAAAGATAAGACTCCATATCCAGGCATGTAGCAATTCAACGGGAAGCATTCAAAACCATAGATGGGAATACTTCTTGAGCTGGCTTGCTAAATCTAAATCTGCTGTTTGTTTTCCAGAGAGTCTAATGGAGGAGTTTGCAAAAAAGAGTTTATGCTACAAATCTGAAACAAATGAATTTTAAATATTGCTGTTTATTTTCTATGAGTCCTGCATAAATATAGTTGACAAGTGTGTTTGAATTTTACTCTTGCCACTTTCTTTTAAAACATGCTGTTTACAATGTTTTTAATCTTAACTAGTACATAAGTCCTCGACCAGGTTACTGTCGATGTCAAACTGCAAAAACTCTTGATAATCTTTGTACCTAATTGTATTCATTGTTTTACAACTATTGTATACTAAAATATGCACAGAAGGGATATTAATAAAATATATTAAAAATGTATTGATATGAATACTACTTCACCATTTCTAAAAACAAGAACTTTTCAAGCCTGCCATGTTGTTTATATACTCTAATGAGGAAATAGTTTCATATCTAGGTGTTCTAGGTTGCATGTTGCTGTGTACAGTAATATGTACGTGACAGAATGTTGGTCCGTTCAATGCAGAGATCGATATTTTTAAATTTTATTCTCTCCAACTCCACTATTCCAGGGAAAAGCTGTAGAATGAATCAATGTAGCCATATCCATACTTGCTAGTTCGATCAAAATCAATAAATTTTTTACCTCAGGACAAAAGACAGTTGTAGTTCATTCTCTGATTATGTATTAACCTGTCTTGAAGAATTAATTGATTTACAACATTTATGTTATAGATACAGATGTAATTTCATTAGAAGAATCTGGGAGACCATTTCAACTTAATTAAACCTACGATTATCATTAAGGTAGAAAAAGACAATTTTTATTAACTTTGTGTTCATTCATATGTATAACTGGAGGGAAATCATTCTGCATCTCTTCCCACAGCCCCCCGTCCACCACCCCATCTCACCTTTAACTGCAGATGCCCACAGAAATTGGCTGAGTTAAGAATTATCTGTCAATGATGCAACAGCACTAAAATGCCTGGGTTATAAAATTTGGATAAATAAAATGGGCCTGTGTTTTGAAATAAAAACACAAAATGCTGGAAATATTCAGTCATCAGACGACAATTGTGGAGAGAAACAATGTTAACATTTCAGGTCATGATGATCCTTCATGCCTGCATCTTTGAGGGTTGAGTTGCGAGGGCTCAAGGCTGCATGGGGCCCAAGAGCCACAGGTTAATCATCTCAGATTCATGTCTACCATTGATACCTTGGTTCGGTGGTGTCAGTCATTTAGGCATTCAGAGCATCTTACCTTTGTGCAACTTGAGTAACACTGTCCTATGTTTACTTATACATTAATTTATCTGAAGATGCGACAGTAGCATCCCCATGTGATCTGGACTGGATATTTCATGTCTTTTATGCATTGGCAGATTGAGTTACCACATCATTAAGGTGCTTTATTTCATGGTGAGGTGGACAAAGGGCAACCATTAAAATCAGATTCACTCAGGTTTTACTGACTATCTTTGCAATTAAAACTAACAAATGCTTCTCCACCCCACTTCAGTGAATTGGCTTAATTCCACTGCATTCTGTTCAATATGTGAGGGCAGACAGAGCCTCCTCTCCTTTATTTTTTAAAATTCCTGTCTCCAGTTCCAGCTCTTAGACAAATACATCTTCCCATGAAGTGGAATCCACCAGCCTAATTTGGTTTGGCAGTAACCACATCTAAGTTCAACTGAAGAGCATTAACACAGGAACAGTGAGTGAACAATCACTGGAATGTTAACCATCTTTCATTGTCTCCAGAATACTGAGACAGATGCTTGTTGGAAACTTTATCTATGCCTGCCATGTTGATCTGAGAATTTAACCTTTGAGACCTATGCTTAGCTCAGTAGTAGATTTAGTCCCTGAATCAATCTCTTCTGGCTAGTGGTTAATTTTACACTCCTCCTTGCCTTCATTCCACTGGCCAACCTCTAGCTATGTGCCCACTGATACTCAGTACCCTGAACAGCTGGATTCACACCCTGTCCACAACAATCTCCAAATTTGGATGTGATGCTCAAAGCCAACCATGTCTGCAAATGAACTTCATTCCACTACAGTAGCTCAGACTTCAACTGGATAATCTCATCAATTCCTCTCTGTTTTGCCTATTTGCTGACATTCCAGAGTATCCTGGATTGCCTCTATATGCTTGTGTGTGTTTTGGTTGCTGCTCTGGATATGAACTCATTGCTTCTATCTCCCTTTGTTTTTTCTCTTACCCCCCCGCCCCCCAGGAGCATAGTTTCCTGACACCCTGTCATGCCACCTTTCATTTCTCTCCTCCCCCACTCCATACCATTGTCCATCAGCACTTTCCTATAGCTGTCCATGGCTTTAATCCCTTTCACTAAGGTCACAGCTACCCTTGGTGCCTCTGGGCATTCCTCAAATAGACCAGTGAGGCACTTGTCACTGCCCCCTTATGAGCAGCAATGCTGCAGCAATATCCTGTTGTTGCTCTTTCTGCCCAATGTGCTTGCTGAGACAAATCTTGCCAATATTCTTCCTGACAATTCACTGTACCTGCCACTATCCCTGAGATTCTGCTAACAAATCAAGAATCACTTCCCCTATCTTCAATTTCTTCCAGAATGTCTGTCCACAGAAACAAGAAAGCCCTTTGCCAACAATGTCATTGTGAGCAATTGCATTGACACAATGGGCTGAATACCCCCAGGGGCAGGATGGCAGATGAGAGTGGCAGCAAAATTGGGCTTCATGTTGGTGGCAGCATTCACAGCATCTATGCATCCATGCCTGATCATGCCTCAATTTTGCCAGCAGTAGGAGAGGCATTGGGTGGTGCTTTCACCTGTGGGCCAATTGCAAGTCCTTTTAACCAATTAATGGCCTCCTCCTGCAGCTGCTGGGGTTTCACCCACTGCAGGAAGTGACCAGCCAACCCCTGGTGGTTGGACAAGGGGTGGTGTGCCTCCTTTTTGGACTGCGAGTGCAAATTTAAGTCCCCGTTTTCCCCCCCACACCCCACCAAGATATTCCCCCTGCCACATTTCTCTTCTTGCTAGGGCCTGTCAGCCTGGCACCAGTGAAACCCTGGATTCATCTTCAAGTCTGGCTGCATCACAATCACTTGTCTCTGGGGCCTGCTGCTGGGACCAGAGAACTGCCAGCCATTTGATTGGCTGACAGCTCTCAGAGGTGGGGGTGTCCTCTCCAATGGAGGTGGAAGTCTTGCTTAAATCAAATTAATTGCTTGCCCTCAGCATAAAATTCAGCCCAATAGCTTTGACTGAAACATAGTTTCTGGGTATTGACAGCTTCTGCTAACTGAAGCCTAACATCTGAATATACTTTGCACCACTTGCCTGGTCCAAAGTGCCATAGTGGAGGTGTAATCTTCATCAACAAAAAGTATCTTAAGGTGGAATTTTCCCAGATTTGCATTAAGTGTGGTAGCAGACACGTAAAATGACATTTTATCCACCAGCTGCGATGACAGGTTTTCACATCATATTGGTCCCAAAACTGCCTTATTTATGCACTCCCAGGAAACATGCCATTTCCATGGTGGGTGGACTCTCATTCGCCTACAGGCCATCATGTCAGGGGTCAAGTTTAAAGCCCAGCCACAAGCACAGTGCTCATTGCTTCCAGCTCACCACTGAAAACTAAAAACTTGGCTTCTAGCTCTATCATGGGGATTGGAAAGTCAAACCCACAACTGGCCTCTGAGGTGGGGATCCCTTGGTGGCTATCCACTGCTGAAGTAAGGCCATTACAACAGGTTATAAGTGTCACTACAATGTATTAATTAGATATTTCAAATTGATACGTTATACAAGCAGGCTTCTGACAGACACAGTTTTAGCTTCTGGGTCAAATGCAGCTTGCTGGATGGCATGTATGTTTTGTGGATTTAATCTGGTGTGAGCTATAATTAATTTACTATTTGCATTTTGATACAAATTTACCCACATATTCTCCTAAGATCCTGAAATGTGACCTGATCAAATCGCATCTGTATTTGTGACTTGAAATTATACTGAAGATACCAGTTTCACAGTACCTTCTCAACTCTTACAAAGCGTTTTACACAAATTATTTTTGAAATGCTGTCATTGTTATGTAGGCAAATGCAGCATCCCACAAACCAATGAGCCAAATGGTCACTTTGGCTGTAATATTTTTAAACTAATTAATTTCAAAATATCAGTGTTGATGTCACTAGAAGCACTTCTTGCTAATTATCTCCATAGTTACCAGTGTATTGAATCTGTCAGAGGCTCCGTTTGTTTAGCTTCTGAACCCTGTAGAGAGCATTCTGTGCTCTGAAATGGCCTAGCAAGGGCAATAAGGGAAAGACAATATATGTTTTGGTCTTGCCAACCCAAGAATGAATTAAAAAGAATAAAAGAGGTTTTAGTGCACTCCTCAAACTAGGAAAATCTGTTGAGCTAATACAGATTTATTTGAAAGTCAGACTACATATCTCCAAGCACAAAATGGGCTGGGTCACCACTATTCACTGAAAATACCAGAAGATTGACTTTGCTGCAGAGTATGCAGCATTATGCTATTGAGAATAAATTTTTCAACTGCTTGTAAAAAGGAAAAATGAAGTTTTTGAGATAGAAAAATTCCTTTTGAAAAATACATCTGAAATAATGCAGGAGCACAAGAAAAGCCATGTGACAGGTGAGCCTTATGCAATGTTAACCCTGTAAAATTGGCATCTAGGAGCATCTCCAAAATTTTGGAACAATAGACCAGGCAGTAGATGCAGTGCTGCATTTGTCCCTGCTTACGATCTATGCTGAATATCAGGGATGTATCGTGAAAGTGGGCACTGACTGTCCTACAGTACAATGGAACAATACAATAGTGCACTGTTCCTTGGAAAACCAAGTACCTGGGAAGCACTCTGTATGCTTCAATGCAGGTAGTAAGCACAAAAGGGAATGGGAGTCTATGGTGTTCATCCATTAAGTACCAGCACAACCCAGTGGTAGCACTTCCACCTCTGAATCTGAAGGTTGTAGATTCAAGTCCCACTACATGTGACTAAGCTGTAAGTGCAGTATTGTGTTTAGATGAAAATTAAACCAAGGTCTCTTTTGCTTATGCAGCTGGACATGAAAGATTCCATGGTACGACTTGAAAAGAGCGAGGGAGCACTCGTCCTCTTTAAGGAAGATCCCTTAACACCAAAAGAGATTAATGGCCACCTCATCACCTCACTTATATTTGCAGAACCTTATTGCACCTAAATTTGTTCCTGCATTTTGCCTATTGAACAATGCTAACTATACAAAGTGATTAATTGGCTGTAAAGTATGTTGGGATGTTTTGTATGCTTGAGAGGTGCTATATAAAAATCAATAGGCTTCCAAATTTCATACTACCATGGTAGTCGCCTTTTACTACCGCCAAGCCACTCACTCCAAATGGGCAGAACACAAGATGCCTCCATTTCAATGAAAAAAAGATCAAGTATTCAAATACACTATGTACAATTTTTTCAGTTGCCCTTGCTAAATAAACTTTATTCAATCTGGAAAACTGCACCAAGCACAATGGTGAGTCAAACAGTTTTGCTATCCAAATGAAAAGCAGATTTGAATCTTTCAGAAT
Organism: Carcharodon carcharias; assembly: GCF_017639515.1. Taxonomy (NCBI): domain Eukaryota; kingdom Metazoa; phylum Chordata; class Chondrichthyes; order Lamniformes; family Lamnidae; genus Carcharodon; species Carcharodon carcharias. The sequence continues at coordinate 183,549,582 of NC_054468.1, forward strand.
CTATTGTGTAAATCAAATACACCTTGAAGCTTCATTCATTTAACTGTGAGTACTTGATGCAGATGATAGGCAGCTACAAATTCAAGTCACCTTTTGGGTAACCAAAGCCATGCTGTCAATTTACAAAACGTTTTCTTCTTGATTCAAGTGAAAAGAAAAGCTTACGTGCAATGAATGAATGGTGGTGTAGGGTTCAGTTGCATACACCAGTTATTACTTAACACTACAGATTAAAGTAGACAACTGAGTTTTTATTTATTCTTACATGGGATGTGGGCATCAGTGGCAAGGCCAGCAATTGTTGCCCATCTCTAATTGCCCTTGAACTGAGTAGCTTGCTAGGCCACTTCAGAGGCAGTTAAAAGTCAACCACTTTGCTGTGGATCTGGAGTCACATGTAGGCCAGACCAGGTGAGGATGGCAGATTTCCTTCCCTAAGGGACATTAGTGAACGAGATTGGTTTTTATGACAATTGATAACAGTTTCACAGTCACCATTACTGAGGCTAGCTTTATAATTCCAGGTTTATTAATTGAATTCAAATTCCACCAGTTGCCACCATGGGATTTGAACCTATATCCCCAAAGCATTAGCCTGGGCCTCTGGATTCCTAGCCCAGAAACATTAGCACTATAAAACCATCTGCCCTTTGTACAATATATTGTGGAATCAATTTCCTTTACAAGTTATTTGCTCATCTTGATGCTTTAAAGTTTTCAACATATGTGCTTACTTTAGCCTTCAACTAGAGTGGCAGATATGCTGTCCTTAGATTTGAAAGTTTACAAACAATGGGTAGAATTTTCCTATGTCGGGTGGGCTGGGCGGGAGCAGGCGGGGAGCTGATCATTTTACACGGGCGGGCTATTTAAGGCCAGCCCAGTGTAATGCGCAGCTGGTAGCGCTCAGCACTACCTGTGCGGGTGGGGAGGAGGGACAGTCAGGACCTGCGCTCTTTCACACGTGTGTGAAAGAGCGCAGCAATATCCTGAGGCATGGATCTGGGACATGTTTGCACATTTCACAAAATTTATGTAATTATTTTATAAAACCTTCAGGAAACCTCATCCCACCCATGGATGAGGTTTGCTGAAAAATGCGAAGGTTGCTTGGGCTGTTCGCCTGTCCGCCAACCTTAAGGTTGGACGGGCAGCATTGTTAACAACGTCAAATAACATTTTTATGGCCTTAATAGGCCATTGATAGTTCGGCAGGCATGCGCCCGCTGAACGCAACATTGAAATGACACACGATAATGTCAGGATGCACTCCCAACGTCATGGCACGTCATTTTTTGCGTCGATGTATCGTGCCCACCCCTGGACACTGACGACAATATTCTGCTCGATATTTACATCTGTCACTTTAGCTGACCACAGACAAGGTAGAGAGTTGGGAATACCTTATTAAGTGTTTGATTTCCCTTAGCCATAAATAAGCCATACCTTTATGATGAATGATAACATTCAATTAAGCTATTTTTCAAACTTAGCTTCCTTTCTTAATTTTAAAATTTATTATCTATTGCATTTGCAAATGATAATTCCTATGGTCATCCCAGCTCACACCAAACAATAAATATGGTAGTGATTCTATCACATCTATCTCTGTACACTGTGCTGCTCATAATTTGCAGTCATTTGGAATAAATCTCATTTTCGATTTAAGTTTGTCACATAATTCATTTTTCACAATAAACACAGCATAATCTGTTTAAGAGGGATTGCAATTTTTCATTCTTTGATTATGTAAATTTCACTCATGCTATTTCTTCCATTACTGACAGCTCTGGCGTCAGATGTTAATAGGATGTGAGAGAGGTTTGGAATGTATAACCTTAGTCCATGATACCTGAAGAGGAGAGACTAGGCAGCTGGAGCAGACCTGAAAGTAATCGACAGCATCGGGGAGAGGATAAGTTGAAGGCCAGCCTCAGGCCTCTCACTTAATTGGAGCGAGAGTCAACAGCAGTAGTAGATTGGGGTGTGCATGAGTTTGAAAATGTGAGAGAGGAAAAGCAAACTGTCAGCACAAGAAAGTAGCAAGTTGGTTGGCTAGTGAGTATCGATAATTTCCCTTTCTTCAAAGTTAGGGAATTATTTTTAGAAGATGGGGAGTTAAAAATTTCAATATTCTTTTAGAAATAAGGGGTAAGTAAAACATTCATTTAACTTCTCTACATTTAAAAAGAAGGCAGCTCACTACCACATTCTCAAATGTAATTATGGATGGCAATAAATGCTGGCCTAGCCAATGACATGAATGTTTTAAAAGTGGCATCAATAAAGGGAAGTGAGTAGCTGGTGAGTCTCTTTTTTAAGTAGTAAGGTTTATTAGTTGTAGTAAGGTTATTATCTAATAGACAGAGGAATGGCAAGGCAGCTCCAGCTCTCAAGTGCACATCCTGTGCTACATGGGAACTCCAGGGTACTCCCTGGATAACCATGTGTGGTGACCAGTAAGCAGTCAGGAAGAAACAGGCAAGCAGTGCAGGAGTCCCCTGAGTGCATCTCACCCTTCAACCAACATTTAGCCCTGAACGCTGCTGGAAATTATGGTTTATCTGGGGAGTGCAGCCAGAGCCAAGTCCATTCCCCATTCAAGCCTGCTCTGCCATTAAATTAGATCATCACTGATCTACTTCAATGCCATTTTCCTGCACTATTCCTATATTCCTTGATATATTTAATATCTAGAAATGTATCAATCTCCATCTTGAATATACTCAAGAAGAGTCACCAACCTCTGAGTGAAGGAATTCCTCCTCATCTCAGTTCTAAATGGCCTACCTCTTTCTCTGAGATTTTGTCCCCTGGTTCTAGAACACCCCCACCACACAAGCACCACCCCTCCGCCAACCCAATGAGCCAGGGGAAACATCCTTTCCGCATCTACCCTGTCGAGCCCTTTAAGAATTTTGTATACTTTGATAAGATCACCTCTTATTCTTCTAAACGCTAGAGAATATAGGCCCAGTTTCCACAATCTCTCCTCATAAGCAGACCAAAACCGTACACAATACTCTAGGTGTGGTCTCACCAAGGCTCTGTACAATTGCAACAAAACATTTTTACTCCTGAACTCAAATCTTCTTGCAATAAAGGCCAACATACCATTTGCCTTCCTAATTTGTTTCCACATCTGCATATTAGCAGTTATGAACAAGGGTACCCAAGTCCCTTTGGGAATCAACACTTGCTGATTTTCACCATTTAGGAAATACTCTGCATTCCTGTCTTTTCTACCAACTTCGATAACTTCACATTTTTCCACATTATATATATTCCATCTACCTGTTCTTGCCCACTCACTTAGCCTGTCTAAATCCCCTTGTAACCTCTTTGCATCCTTTTCATATCTCACATTCACAGCTAGCTTTGTGTCATCTGCAAACTTGGAAATATTACGTTTGGTCCCCCACATCCAAATCATTGATATAGGTTGTGAATAGCTGGGGCCCAAGCACTGATCCTTGCAGTAAGCATAGCCTGCCAACCTGTGAATGATTTGTTTATTCCTACTTTCTTTTCAGTTCATTAACCAATTTTCAATCCATGCCAATGTATGTAACCTCCAATCCCATGTGCTCTAATTTTGTTTACTAACCTCCTGTGTGGGACCTTACTGAAAGCCGTCTGAAAATCCAAATACACCACATCCACTGGTTCCCCTTTATTTATTCTGCTAGTTACATCCTCAAAAAACATGAACAAGTTTGTCAAACATGATTTCCTTTTCATAAATCCATGCTGACTCTGCCTAATACTACCATTATTTTATCAGTTTTCAGTTAGCACATCCTTTAGAATAGATTCTAGCATTTTCCCAACTATTGATGTCAGGCTAACAGGTCTGTCGTTTCCTGTTTTCTCTCTCCCTCCTTTCTTAAATAATGGGGTTATTTTTGCTACCTTCCAATCTGCAGGAACTGTTCCAGAATCTATAGAATTTTGGAGGATAAACACCAATGCATCCACTATCTCTACAGCCACCTCCTTCAACACTCTAGGATGTAGATCATCAGGTCCAGGGGATCTACCAACTTTCAGTCCCATTAATTCCTCCAGCATTACTTTTTTTATTAATGCTAATTTCTTTCAGTTCCCCATTCTCGCTAGTCCCTTGGTCCTCTTGTAATCCTGGGAGGTTTTTTGTATCTTCCTCCATGAAGACAGACACAAAGTATTGTTTAGTTTTGCTGCCATTTCCTTATTCCCCAATATAAATTTTCCTGTCTCTGACTGTAGTGGGTCCACATTTGTCTTTGCTAATCTTTTCCTTTTTACAAACTTATAGAAGCTTTTACGGTGATTTTTTTATGTTTCTCACTAGTTTACTTTCATATTTTATTTTCTCTTTCTTTATCAGTTTCTTCATACTCCTTTGGTGAATTTTAAAATGTTCCCAATCCTCAGGCTTTCTACTTGTTTGGCAACTTTATAAGCCCCTTCTTTTGATTTAATATAATCTTTAACTTCTCTTGTTAGCCATGGTTGAATCACTTCCCCTGTTGGGTTTATATGCCTCAAAGGAATGTAAATTTGTTGTAAACCATGTTTTAATTCTTTAAATGCTCACTATTGCCTCTATACCATCATAATTTTTGATGCAGTTTCCCAGTCTACCATAGCCAATTTGCCACTTACACCTTCATAGTTTCTTTTGTTTAGAATTAAGGCCCTAGTTTTAGATTCATCTCTGTCACTTGCAAATTTAATGTAACATTCTATCATATTATGATCACTCTTCTCTAGGGCCTCCGTTACAAACAAGATTATTAATTAGTCCTTTCTCATTGCACAATACTAGATCTAAAATAGCCCATCCTCTAGTTGGTTCCTCCAAATACTGCTGTAGAAAACCATCTCATATACATTCCAGGAATTCATCTTCCAAAGCAATAGTGCTAATTAGGTTTACCCAGTCTCACTGATTACTGTATTACCCTTGTTACATGCATCTCTAATTTCCATGCCCCACATTACCACTACTGTTTGGTGGTCTATAAACAACTCCTACCAATGTTTACTGTCCCCGGTGTTCCTTAACTAATTCTACATCTTGATCTTCTGATCTAAGGTCCTCTCTCACTAATGTACATTTTTTAACAGCGCTACCCTACCTTCTTTTCCTTTTGTGCATATCCTTCCCAAGTGTCAAATACCCTTGAATATTCAGTTCCCAGCCTTGGTCATTCTACAGTCACATCTCCATAATGACAATTAAATCATACCTGTTTACTTCCATTTGTGCCATCAATTCATCTAACTTGTAGCAAATGCAATGTGTATTCAGATAGAGTGCCTTTAATTCTGTCTTTTTATTATTTTTGCAACCCTAGCTTTATCTGCTCTTAAGTTGGTACATCCTGTCCCTTCCCACCACATTCAGATTATCAATTCCTTTACTATTACCTTGCTCTCTTACTTGTCCTCTCTCTTTAATTTATTACATCTTCCCTCACCTGATCCCTCACCCCACTATTTAGTTTAAAGCCCTTTCTATTACCCTTGTTATACAACTTGCCAGAACACTGGTCCCAGCATGGTTCAGATGGAGACCATCCCAATAATACAGCTCCCACTTTCCCCAGTACTGGTGTCAGTGCCCCAAGAATTGAAACCTAATTTTCCCACACCAATCTTTGAATCACGCATTCAACTTTCTAATCTTATTTACCCTACTCCAATTTGCTCATGGTTTAGGTAATAATACAGAGATTATTACCTTTGAGGTTCTGCTTTCAAATTTAGTGCTAGTTGCTCATACTCTCTAAACAGAGTCTGTTTCTAATCCTATTTATGTTATTGGTGCCTACCTGGACCATGACAACTTGATCCTCCCCTTCACACTGAAAGTTTCTCTCCAGCCCAGAGTAGATGTCCCGAACCCTGACACCGGACAGGCAATGCAGCTTTTTGGACTCCTGCTCTAGGCTGCAGTGAACTGTGTCTATCATGCTGACTATACTGTCACCTACTACCACTACATTCCTATTTACTTGCCCCATTTGAATGGCTTCCTGTACCAAGGTGCCATGGTCCGTTCGCTCATCCACTCTGCAGCCTGCATTTTTGCCCATTAAGGCTGCAAGAATCTCAAATCTGTTGGACAACAGCAAGGGCTGAAGCTCCTTCACTTATACCTTCTCGATCCCCATAGCTGCCTCACTCCCAGTCACACCCTCCTGCACCCGACTAAGAACCAAATCTGACGACCCTATTCTAAGAGGTGTGACTCCCCCGGGACAAAACGTCCAGGTAACTTTCCCTCTTCCTGAGGTGTCGCAGTGTCTGTAGCTCAGCCTCCCGCTCAATGACTTTGAGCTAAATTTCCTTCAGCCTCAGACACTTACTGCAGATGTGTTTGTCTTGGTTCACACAGGTGTCCACGAGCTTCCACATTCTGCAGCCGCCACACATCATCTGTACTGCTATTTTTTTGGAATTTAATCAGTTAATTATTTTACTAATTAAATTTTAATTAATACCGTTAGTCCTGCCTTTTTATTATTTTGATGTTCACTGATGGTTGCGTACTATTAAGCACCATTTACAATTCCTCAGATACTGAAGTAGTCCATGTCCAAATGCAGCAAGACCTGGACAATATCCAGGCTTGGGCTGCAAAGTGGCAAGTAACATTTGTGCCACACATGTGCCAGGCAATGACCATCTCCAACAAGAGAAAATCTAACCATCACTCTTTGACATTCAATGGCATTACCATCGCTGAACCCCCCACTATCAACAACTTGGGGGGGTTACCATTAACCATAAACTGAACCGGACTAGCTATATAAATACTGTGGCTACAAGAGCAGGTCAGAGGCTGGGAATCCTGTGGCAAGTAATCACCTCTTGACTCCCCAAAGCCTGCCCACCATCTACAAGGCACAAGTCAGGTGTGTGATCAAACATTCTTCACTTGTCTGGATAAGTTCAGCTTCCACAACACTCAAGAAGCTTGAACCATCCAGGACAAAGCATCCTGCGTGATTGACGCCCCTTCCACAAACATTCACTCCCTCCACCACTGACACACAGTGGCAGCAGTGTGTACCATCTATAAGATGCAGTGCAGAAACTCACCAAGGCTACTTAGGCAGTACCTTCCAAACCCACGACTACTACCATCTAGAAGGACAAGGGCATCAGATACGTGGGAACACCACCACCTGAAAGTTCCCCTCCAAGCCATTTGCCATCCTGACATGGAAATATCTCACCGTTCCTTCACTGTCACTGGGTCAAAATCCTGGAACCTCTTCCTTAACTACACTGTACATGTACCTACACCACAGGGACTGCAGCAGTTCAAGAAGGAAGCTCATTACCACCTTCTCAGGGGCAATTAGGAATGAGCAAAAAATGCTGGCCTAGCCAGTGATGCCCACGTCCCATAAATGAATAAAAAATGTTCTGTTTACCCTGATTGAAATTCCCTAGTTAAGATAAATAGGAAATACTCACCAGCCAATCTAATAAGCTTTATTACTAATAGTAAACCTTACTGCTTCGAATAAAACCATACAATTACTAAAATCTGAGTTTTGAAAGATAAATGAGAAAAATACTCACCAACTAATCAACTACCTGTTTCCATGTGATATTACACTTTGCATTTTCTCAGAATGCGGTTGGTCCACTCTGGAGCCACAGATTGGATTAGATTAGATAGTCCTTTTAGGTGCTTCTGTCTGTTTCTGGTTCCTTCTCTATCCCGCTCTTTTAGGTGCTGCTGCCTAACTCTCCCGCTCTTCCTATATGATGAAAAACTTAGAATATGAATACAGCAAAACTCAGTGAAAAGACATTTATAAGTCAAATTATTGACGATGAAATTGTAATTACTGGCATAGCACAGCTACAATTCAATTCTAGCATAGGGCTTCTTTAAATATTTACAGCTGCAGGGACTTCACTTAATAATACCAGTTAGAACATTAACACTTACGTCATTAGCCACTTGAGGTGAATGAAAAATTGCTATTGGCAATATTTAAATTGGGATTTCATTTATATTTCCAAATCTGGCTCCCCTAATTCTAGTGACAGATTTAAAATATATATATACATATATATATATATATATATATATATGTGGATCTACAGATCCACTACTAGGATATGGCACTCTGATTTATAGTATAATTGCAAGGAGATGCCTCCTGGATTCCCATCTTCGCAAACATGCCAATTCTCACAAAGTTATCATGAGAGAAATGATTTGCCAATAAAATTGTGCCTCTCTAGCAAACTCCAAAATCTCAAAGTTATTCACTACGCACCCATCTTGGGATAGGCAGTCTAAAGACGACACCTCCACAGTTGTCATTTGTTGCTTATTAAAATTATGTTTAGCTCAGTGTGAAGGGCCCAGGGCCCGGCCAACACAGTCAGACTCTGAGGCTGGAAGTGTAGCTTTTTTAGCTATGGGTAGAGGGTTGGCCCCCAGCAGCCCTCACTCTGAAGCAATCTCTTCTTTACCTTCACCTATCACTGGCCCTCTATTCAGCTCCACCTGTCCACACCACCCACCCCCCCCCCCCCCGCAACCCACCCTTAAACAACTTACATTTCACCACATTTCTATTTCTCTTTAGGTCTGAAGGCAGTTTCATAACCTGATTGTCACCATTATGCCAGGTTAGGCGCACAAAGTACTAGCATTTTGCTATGCAGCTAATATATAATTTATAACAGAAATCAAATTAAGTACGCAGAAATATTTGACCACTGCAATAAGACCAAAGATCTTTGGATCTTTGAGGAGAGTACATCTTAATTACCAGCTTCTACCCACGTGAATGTGAAAATTTAAGTGCAACAAGTTCTTGCAATCATCTGAAGAATTGCCACATTGGTTTACAATTGGTTGTTTCAGCTTTTTGACTTCTTCCAGCTCTGTGAATTTATTTAAGATAATGCTATCATTAAAAGAATTGGTAATACTTCTCAAGGTTCAATCTCATGCAGAAAAGAAAGTCAATAGGTGCCAGTGCATATTAAGCAATGAGAGATATTGGGCAGAATTTAACATACCCCCATGGTGAGTTTTGTGGTGGGGGACATTTAGTAAGAAGGGATGGTGGCCATTAGAGTCCCTGTCATTATCCCACCTCAATCCCAATTAAGTCTATGGCAACAAGCCACAGACTTCCCACCTCACCACAATTGAGCTTCTTAATTGCCAATTAATGCCCACAAGGACTTAATCTTGCTGCTGTTATTAACCCAGCAGCAAGCAGGCTCACAATGCAGGGAGTATAATAAGCAAACCTTGGCGCGTTTGCTTGTGGGGTCCTGGCGGGGTTCTTATTCAAAGACATTCAGTGCCTAAGCAAGGGACACCCTCCCCACCCCCTCACCCATGACCCCTCCACCTGCCATCACTCACCTGTGCCTAGGTCCATCCTCGATCTGGGTCCTCAGGTGGGTACAGTACTAGCATCAGTCAGCCACCAGCTCCTTGGTGGCACTGTAAAAGCAAAATACTGCAGATGCTGGAAATCTGAAACAAAAACAAAAATACTTGGAAAAACTCGGCAGGTCTGACAGCATCTGCGGAGAGGAATACAGTTAACGTTTCGAGTCTGTATGACCCTTCAACAGAACATCAGTCATACGGACTCAAAGCGTTAACTGTATTCCTCTCCGCAGATGCTGTCAGACCTGCCGAGTTTTTCCAAGTATTTTTGTTTTTGTTCTTTAAGGTTGTGTGTGCTGCCAATATTGTGCATGTGCAGTTGTATGAGTGGCACCATCTTTATAGGGGGCAATGTGCAGTAGGGCGCATGTGTGGTCATCATTGGCCCTGAAATTGGAAATATTACAGTGCTGGCAGCATCAAGTTACTGATGCTTGTAAAACAATTTATAGACAATACAAAATATATATGATCAGAAAGCGTGTCAATGGTTTACATTACTCCATTATTTGAATTGTCATTTAACTTGGAATCATGTGAAAAATATTTTTCTAATAAGAAACTGATAATTCAGTGAAAATCAACTGAGTCAAAAAAATTAAGTTGAAGCTGCTGCTGGGAATTCCTCTAACATGATTAAAGGGAAAGTGTAAACCTGTTAAAAAGAAATGCAGAATGGAACAAACTATTGTGACTTGAATAAAAGCAAAATATTGCGGATGCTGGAAATCTGAAATAGAAACAGAAAATGCTGGAAAAACTCAGCAGGTCTGACAGCATCTGTGGGGAGTGAAACAAAGTTAACGTTTCGCGTCTGTATGACCCTCATTGTGACTTGAAGTTGTCTGATTTATCCTTGCTAGTTTTTAAGCATGCCAGTTTACCATTCCACACACTATCTCACTCTCTCAAACTTAGGATGGATTTCTGTGTTGCGTTGACAGGTGTGTATATGCAGAAGCACTGTCAGGAGCCATGTTGCATTTGGAGGAGTTAAGTGATTTCTTAATCCTGGGGAAGGCCCACCGCTGCCTTGTCAAGTGCTTGAGTGGTACTTAATCACAGAATTGTTACAGCACAGGAGGCCATTCAGTCCATCGTGTCTGCGCCAGCTCTCTAAATGAGCAACTAACCGGTGCCATTTACCCACCTTCTCCTGTAACCCTGCACATTATTCCTTTTCAAATAACAGTCTAATTCCCTTTTGAATGCCTTGATAGAAACTGCCTCCACTACACACTCCAGCAGTGCATTCAAGACCCTAACCTCTTGCTGCATGAAAAAGTTTTTCATCACGTCACTTTGGTGGGCCATCCCTAAAAGAGACACAGTGCTCCCATTGACTCTCCAGTCACAGGCCAAAATCCGGTCACCTCCATTAAATCCAGCCCCTTATGTCCACTTTTACTTTTGTAATATCATTACTACTGAACAGTTTCTGACTTAAGATGTAGCATTGAAACTATTCAAAAACATATCCACTGAAATTAAATAAACTACTGCACCATTTTTCCTGAGAAATATCTTTTAGTAAAATACATTTCTCTAAGCAGAGATGCATAGCAAGTGATATTGGGTGGGAATTTTGAAGTTTTTTTTATGAAGTACTTTTGGATTCAGTAATATATTTTTTATAAAGAGTTCTGATCTGATACAAAATAAATAATCCTTTAAGGAAATTTATAAACCAACATTCAATCCATATTAATTTGCGTTTGGAAAAAAAGCAACATGATTTTTATACCAAGCTCGATTTTTTTTTAAAAAGTTTGTCCCTTGATTTATGCAACGTGGGATTGTTTGTCTCCTGGAATTACACTTCAAAGAACAGCAATATAAAAGCAGTTGATGAGGTGCCATCAGGAAAAAATAGTTGGTGAATGAACGTATTGATAATTCACTACAGAACAAAATGGCATATCAATTAATTATATAAATGATACCATGATTTCATCCTTCCTGAAAATAATCATGCACCAAATTTTGCTCTAGCCAATCATGAGACTACATTTTCACAGTTTCAAGTTTATAATGAGGTATCATCCCACATGAGACAGTGATCAAGCACAAGCAGATTGGATAGGTTGGGGTTATTCTCCTTAGAACAAAGAAGGCTGAGAGGTGACTTAGTCAATGTGTACAAAATTATAAGGGGAATAGATAGAGTGGACAGGATAAAATTGTTTTCCTTGGTGGAGAATTCTAGAACCAGGGGACATAGATTCAAGATAAGTGGCAGAAGGTGTAGGGGGGACATGAGGAAGAACCTTTTTACACAGAAGGTAGTGGGTGTCTGGAATTTGCTGCCCAAGTTGGTGGTAGAGGCAGAAACTTTAAACTCTTTTAAAAAGTGCCTGGATCTGCACCTAAAGTGCTGTAAACTGCAAGGTTATGGGCCGAGTGCAGGAAGGTGGGATTAGAAAGGGCACCTGGGTGTCCTTCGGCTGGCATGGACAAAATGGGCCAAATGGCCTCCTTCTGTGTTGCAACTTTTCTACAGTTCTAAGTAGCTTCATTAATTTTGGCTAACTCAGCACAGTTCACCAAGGGTTCAGATTCGAGACCTTCCTTAGACTGCATGTCTTTGTGCAGTACCACATTTATGCACTGATCCATCAGGGAACAAATATTTTTAGAGACCCAATAGATTTGCATGTAACCATGGCTACATCCAACCCGTTGAGGACAAGATTTCAGCTGCGTTCACGTGTAAATTCATTTACCTAGTTTTCAGCTTTCTGAATAGATCAAATTCACTGAACCACAGAACCAGGTGCTCTCTCTCCAAATATTACCAATACTGCAGTGAATCTTAAGTGGATAAAAATCATTTCAGAACAATGTGCATTTTTAAACCAAGTGTTCATGTTGAATAGTTCCTACACTTTGCTCATTTGGACTATTCTTCCACAGAGATAAATAATGCTATTCAAACACCTAATTTCAGCAATTGTTAAAGAAGATTGAGACTTAAAAGATTTTCATTTGTATTAATTGAAATGTATGGTGTGTGCTGCAATCTTATTTTTCACATCCTTCAGGCACCATATATAATGTGATAATTTAATGTGATTGGGCACAGTTTGAGTCAGGGCAGCAAAACCAGGTCAGACTGAAGACTGGGAAATATGAAACACATCAAAGAATGACAGGCCCGACCAGAATATAGAAGTTCCCCTCTTACTTCAATCAAATGAGTAAATTAGATAAGATATCAAATCCAAAACATATGGTGACCGTTTGATTCAACTGTTAGAGCCTCTAACCTAGATACTTCTAAATTAGTGAGAGCTGTTTCAATTTTGCTTTAGTTTGACCATCTGTCACTTATTTCATCTGAATTTTTCCAGAGTGTCTGCCAAAATAGATCCCCACTTCTAAGAAACACCCTGCAACTGTGACAATACCATGCTTTGAGATTAATATTTTCATACATCAACAATTTGCAGGTTTTTTTTTAAGTCACAAAATACAGCTTGCCTCCCAAATGTTCAGAAGCAGTTTCTAACACGTTTAGTGACAGATGAATAACAAACATAGCTTGCAGCTATGGTCTTCGAACTTCCGCATTAGTTAAGAACAGCAGAGTATTAAATTTTAACGGAAATAAATTATATTAGAAATACATCAAATCTTTATAGCAACCAGAAATATAATGAAAAAAGAATTTATTCTGGTTACTTTCAAAACAGATACAAGTTTACTTATGAAAGTAGCAACAAATACTGCATCTATATCACTAAAGTGAAGAATGGCACAGTCAGCATGTAGACACACAATGTATTGGAGTTGTGCAGAAGGCAAAAAGCAACTTCAGTCTCGAAATGCATCCATATGTTTTGGGGATTTGATATAGAATCCATCAGTTGGACTGTCAAAATAAAGAAAACAGGACAAAGTTTTGAAAGACTATGGATCTACCATATTCCAAACAGTGAATATGCAGTTGTGTGATATAATGATTACCTTCCCCCCTGGTCTCTAGATTCTGACTAATCCCATTTCTGGTGGAAATTTGACCCATTTAAATAACAGACAGAACTTAATTTACATAAAAAATATCACCTAGGTTATCCAAATCATGATCAACACTGTTACACAATCAGGCCCATTTAAGTTTGGTATATTATTTAGCACCAGTATTTTGACAAGCTTGCACATTCAGTACTCAAACAAAATAGTAGACATTAATGAATAATATAGCTGATACTAGTTTTTCTAAGATTTTTTTTAAAGTTAATTTGTGCCTACAATTAATTTAGATTTACTGGAATATTCCACTGAATCGGTTTAATCTTGTAATCAGCACAAATACCTTTTACATTAGGTCATGAGTATATTGAAAACATTAACCTAGGTCTAGATTTGTCTGATACTGCACTGGAATTATTAAAGTATTTTCTTCATCCCACATTATGCAACATATCCTTTAGTGTGAGGGTGCAATTAAAGCATGTAAGTTTCACCATAGCAATTTCCATTATAAATGGACTTCATAATGAAAATGTTTGCAGGAAGAGCACACAGATGCAGATTTTTTTCTAAATATATTATTAGATGTCATTACTCAAGTCAGAAGATTCATTATTTTGCAGTAGGGGTGTTTATGCCATGTAAGATATAACATCAAGGTCACTTATTTACAATAACTGAATAAGTCAAATTCAATTTTTATTTAACTCTGTTCTGGAGCATTTACTGGTACTTTGGTGATGGAATAATGGACAGGGTTCTGAAATTCATTGCAAAATGGATACAAATGATATTATATGTACTCAATGCATTAATTGGAGGTAGATATCTAGTGCTATGTTTAACTGTATTGTTGAGGTGGAATGGAGTTTAGCTGCACTGGGAAATTGTCCTGGGGTTGAACAGTATTGGGGTCCTGGTGTTTGATGGTATTGCAGTGGGGTTGCCGGAGATTGGCAACATTTGATTTGTCATCACTGTGCATAGATATCTTGTGGTTTGGCATCTTGTAGCTTGGCAAAACTGTTTGCCATGACTGGTAGGGGTGGAGGAAGGAGTTGGATATGAGGCTTGGCTTGCTGGTAGATTTCTGGGATCTGTCAGGAATGAAGGGAGGTTAAACAATGGTGAAGAAATCCTGTGTGTTACAGCACTGGCTTGCAACTTTCTAAAGGAACCTTGTTGGTTGTGAATTTGGAGTTTTGAGATTGCTTTCAGGATGCCTGTATCCATCTGCCATTCTATGTCTCTCACAGACAAAAATGCAAACATGTCAATTACAATCAACAAAATACAGGTAGTATTTATAGCTTTCAAAATTAAACTGGCTTGTTTTTATTTGAAAAAATGAAACAGCTACGATAACCAGCTGTTAGCAAGATAAATCTATGTTTTTCCAATAGTGAACAGAAGGCGGATGATAATCGTGGAAGGTAACTAAAGGCTGCTTGCTCCAAAATTAGACATTTTTAAAAAATGAATTCAACTGTAATGAGGAAAGCCATAACAAAAACAGAATTACCTGGAAAAACTCAGCAGGTCTGGCAGCATCGGCTGAGAAGAAAAGAGTTGACGTTTCGAGTCCTCATGACCCTTCAACAGAACTGAGTGAATATTGGGAGAGGGGTGAAATATAAGCTTATATTTCATTTCACCCCTCTCCTAACATTCACTCAGTTCTGTTGAAGGGTCATAAGGACTCAAAACGTCAACTCTTTTCTTCTCCGCCGATGCTGCCAGACCTGCTGAGCTAATCCAGGTAATTCTGTTTTTGTTTTGGATTTCCAGCAACCGCAGTTTTTTGTTTTTATCTATGAGGAAAGTCATGTTTCCCTTAGTTTAATGTACTTCATGAAATTTATGGGATAAAAAACAAAAATTACACATACAGACAGACCAGTTCAAATCTAGATTTCTTTGTTTTTTAAAAAAAGCTCAAAATAAATATTAACTGAATGAAGCTTTTAACATTTTTCCTCTCATTTCTTGAAATAATTTTGAAAAACAATTGAGCAGAAACTTCTAGAGGCTAAATAAAAATATTCCATCATTACAGTGTTTCCTGGAAAATTAGATACACGACACATGCTTAGAATTCACGGTTCAAATTTAACTTGGGACAATGGGCAAAAATATTAAATCCACGCCCAGATTTTGGCAGAGCTCGAGGCCCTCAAAGAAGGCTTTAAAGATAGAAATGACAATTCAATGGATAAATTCAATGTTATTGTATTGTGATTTAAAAAAAATATATTTAAACCTTTATTTTGGACAAAGGAAATCCCAATTACAGAGAAAAGAAATGGTTGAGGAACAAATCTGAAAGTATTTTAAACAATTTGTGGGAACAGTCAGATTGGAAAGAGTGACAAGCTTACAACATAGACAAAGTCCACTCTAAATGTGGACAAAAGAAATTATAATAGGAAAACTGTGTGAACACAATGTGTGAAAATCGTGACAAGATGACATCAAGTTGTGTAGACATAAAATGAGATCAATCTCTAAGGATATGAAACCACTTCAATAACCTCTGAAAGCTACAAGCTGAAACATGTCAGGATACGAAGATAAATGATTTAAAAAACCTTATTAAGGTGAGGTATATAAATGTAACAGATCCAAATGGAGATTTAGGGTGCTAAAATCCATTGGCAACTGCCAGGATTCAGAAGTATTAAGCATTACATAAATCTACAATCTATATTTGTAATTTTGCAAACAGAATAGGTGACTCATCTCTAAATTACAGGAAAAGGCCAGGCAAATTGTGATCCATTATCTCGACTGCTTTTTATCTGAACAAACTTCAAAACTTGAAATTCTTCATTTTCAGAATTTACAATACACCGAACATATATCTAATTAAAACAAACACAGCGGCAGTAAATATCAAGGTCATCTAGTCTACGGCAGAACCAAAAAACAATTGTTTGAGGAGAGGCACATTTTATATTTGGCTTCCCCACCCCAGAAGAACAGGAAGATTTGTTTTTTCTCTGCTTACCTCCTGACTTTCCAGAGCCTCTTCATCAGTTATAAAGCACAAAGTCAAGAATGTGATGGAATATTCTCCACTTAGAAAAGTGCAGCTGCAACATTACTCAAGAAGCTCAATATCATCCAGGACTAAACTGCCGACTTGACCAGCATTCCATCCACCGCCTTAAGCATCCACTCTCTCCACCAGTGGTGCTCAATTAACTGAGCATTCCACAGCCTTTTGGCAAAGAGAAAGTCCCAGATATCCACCACACTTTGTGTGAAAATGTGCTTCCTGATTTCTTTCCTAAATGATCTAACTCTGATTTTAAGATTATACCCTCCTGTTCTGGATTTCTCCCCCCAGAGGAAATTACATCTCAATTGTGCCTCAATTCAATCCCATCAAATCCCTTTATTTTAAACACCAAAGGAATAGAATCCTAAGTTTCTCATCACCTACTCATAAGGACAGGCTGCAGAAATTTGCAGCAACTCACCAAGGGTTCTCAGCAGAACCCCAACCATCTAGAAGGGCAAAGGCAGCAGCTGCATGGGTACACCAAGTTCCCTCCCATGACATTCACCTTTTTGACTTTGACATGCATTACAGTTCCTTCAGCACTAGACAAAATCCTGGAACCTCCTAACAGTATCAAGAGGGCGTTTTCATCGTACAGACAGCAGCATTTCAAGAAGATCCATCATCACCTTCTCAAGGGCAACTTGGGATTGGCAATAAATGTTGGCCATTGCACCCAGATTCCAAGAATGATTTTTTTTAAAGAAAAAGGTGGAGTTCAAGGTGCAGAAATGCAAGGTCAATCACTTTGAAAGTGAAATCAGAATATTTTCTTAACGGTGAAAGATTAAGCTGTGGAAGAGCTGTCCACGTGCACTGATCCTAAAAACTGGTGCCCAAGTACAAAAGTAATCAAGAAGATTAACTGAATGGTGGCTTATCTCAAAAGGACTTGGAATTTAAGAGTAAGCAAGCAATTCTTCAATTGCACAAAAGTCTTGTTCAGCCCCCATGTGGACTACTGCATTCAAATCTGGCCACTGGACCTCAGGAAGGACATACTGATCTTGGAGGGGGTACAACATAGATTCACCAGAATTCTAAGGGGGTTTAAAGGAACAACTCATGAGGACAGGTTGCAGGAACTTAGGATTCTATTCCTTCGGTGTTTCAAATAAAGGAATTTGATGGGATTGAATTGAGGCACAATTGAGATGTAATTTCCTCTGGGGGGGGCGGGGGGAGAAGAAAACCAGAACAAGAGGGTATAATCTTAAAATTAGAGTTAGATTTAGGAAATAAATCAGGAAGCACATTTTCACACAAAGTGTGGTGGATATTTGGGACTTTCTCTTTGCCAAAAGGCTGTGGAATGCTCAGTCAATTGATATTTTCAAGACAGATCAATCAGATTTCGTTAGCTAAGGGAATCATGGGATAGGAAGCAAAGGTTGGTAAAAAAAATTAGTCATGGCAGAGCAAGCTTGGGAGGCGTACTCCTTTCCAAGACTGGCCAGGACAGAGAGCCATGGTATTATCTTCATGGATACTACCTTTGGATCTTCTTTTAATAAATGTGGTGATTTACAGTTTACAGCTGTGCCTCACCATTAAAATTTGCATCAATTCACAATAATGGGATCAACACAAACCTTATAGCTACTGCTTGATCCAAGTTCACAATCCCTCCAAATTCAAAATTAACAGATAAAGAATTAACCAACAAAAACATAACCAAAGCATACATTATAGCTAGGTTCTGGCAGGCACCACCATCAAACTGATTTGCTAAGAAACTTAGTTTGGTTAGAGCCAGATAAATCATGGCATACCTATTCCGAAATAGGGAGATTAGAGAAGAAAGTGTGCAATCTAGTTCAACAGCTGATCCATAGAGCAGCACTGGTAGTGAAAGGTGGTTTTGGTTTGTTTTCTGATGGACAGGGCAGGAAGGGCTGGTGAAGAAAGCAAAATGAAACCCAGTGGGGAGTAGGGTGGAAACCAAACAAACAAACTCTATTAACCTGGGCCACAAATTGCATAATACAATATTAGGAACTTAATTGATAGAGTGCATCCTGATATTCCCTAACAAAGTATTATGTTGGGCATCTGATATTTGGCAAAAGTCTTCATTAGCTTGCAAAATATTCTCACACAGTCTATTTCCTAAGTATAAGTAATTCATCATTAAAATCTACAGAGTGCATTCCTTTGCAGCTGCGACTGTTGTTGTGACTGCTGTTGCTGCTGCTGCTGCAGGCGTAACTGCTGAGAGAATGGATCCTCCATAGATTTGATAGCAATGGTAGTTTTGGGTCCTGTTTTCCAAATGATGCCATTAGAGTCAATAACAGATGCTTCAACAGAAACACTGTGGTTCCCAAGTGCAGCAAAACACAACAGGAACTGAGTGCTGAAATAGTCATTATGGGGCTCCACCCGCTGCTCCATTTCATTTGTCAAATTCTCCAGCAATACCTGGGAAATAGACATAATAGGAAATTTAACTCATACCACCATCAGCATTATAAAGCTCATAAATTATACCGAAGTTATAACTTCAACCAGCTTTATAAATCTAAAGTTTTAACAGTCGCAATTATGCATCCAGTTTTGAGATAAAATATAATCACTGAACATTAAATTGTTCATAAAGAGTGACAAATGGGCAAAGACCTAAATACATAACTGCACTACACAGTAACAACTGTAGTTTTATCTTGAATTAAATACATTCACATTTTCAGTAATGAACATCACTTAAAGACCAGGTTAAGGCTGCACATGAAGACAACGCAAGCTATCAAACTGTGCCTGAAGCTGTACAACACATCGTCAAGGAATACATTAATTAATGTAAAATGAAAACTGTACAGGTGTTGTATTCTCAAACATTTCCATTCTAACCCTAACAATCTACTAGAACTATAGATACTAGTTAGCAATCAAATCACAAACATGTCTTTTACAAATATTCAACAATATTAATTTTTTTTCTTAAAATCCATTACAAGAAAAAGTGTTTCAAATATGAGGTTATTAAAATTGTGTTAGAGTCTGTTTAGGTTAAATGCAGCATTTTAAACACTATGGGGGCAGCTACCTTGTAATCTTGCACACCCTTGGTCTGTAGTGAGGATGAAACATTTAGGCAAACTGCCTGAATTTTCCGGAAGAATCCAGGCTTCGAGCCATGCTGGATAACACCTTCTACCTTCAGAGCCAGTTGCTGATTATTCTGCACAGTGATTGGTTCTGTTGGAGTGCGGGGAGAAGGTGACAGTGCTAACTGCAAAAACATTAGAGAAAAGGAATTAATTTTAATTGTAGCTATCCAATGACAAACTTAAATTAATAAAAAGCCAGTACCAGCTTTTCTTAACAAAAACAGAATTACCTGGAAAAACTCAGCAGGTCTGGCAGCATCGGCGGAGAAGAAAAGAGTTGACATTTCGAGTCCTCATGACCCTTCAACAGAACTGGAGGATCATGAGGACTCGAAACGTCAACTCTTTTCCTCTCCGCCGATGCTGCCAGACCTGCTGAGTTTTTCCAGGTAATTCTGTTTTTGTTTTGGATTTCCAGCATCTGCAGTTTTTTAGTTTTTACCAGCTTTTCTTAATTCAGTTAGCTTAGAGGCTAGACCAAAGTGGTGATTTTTGGGTCACTCAGTTGAGATCCAGTACACGAGAAATTTTATTTCACAGCAACTATTAGTAAAATGGATGGCATTGAAAGTAATTCTGAGGACCAAAGGAAGCTTCAAGATGTTATTGATAAGAAGTTGGAATGGCCAATGAAGTGGCAGATGAAATGCAATGGCAGTAAGTGTGAGGTGCTATATTGTGATACAAAAAAAGATTATATTGAATATGGCAGGCTGGGTGAATGTGAACAGAGACAAGGAAAGCAAGGAGTTCCAAACTGAGGAAGAAGGGGTTACTCATGACTTAAAAACTTAAGAAGGTTAAAAAAATTACTGAAGCATGCAATTTCAAAATCTGAGGAATCACCTTCCAATAATGTCTTTTAAGATCAGAAGTAAAAATCAGAGTTCATTCAATAGACATACCTTGATGCTGGTAGACTGAAGCTTTTGGAAGAAATATCTCTGAAATGACAAGGGGACCTTCAGCAAGGAAATAATAGCCCCACAAAGGCACATTGTATGCTGGAATTAAAATATAAGGGAAGATTAATAAGCATTACACTGGCAGTAAAAAAACATGCTTAGGATATGACACCAATTGCATAGGTTTTTAATAATCCAAAATGTAGATAATTAAATAAGGATATTTACCTGCAAAGTTACCTGTATGGTTTTTGAAAGCTAAATGAAATTGCTGAAAAAAAAGACTTGTCAAAGCTTTTCATCTTGCACTCATCAGGACTGCAAGAATAACAATAGAAGTGGAAAACAACAATTTGTACTGTATGAGAAGTCAGTGCCGATTGGTTGGCAAGTAGACTTTGATTGGTAAAGGCGTTGCCATGGAGAATGCGCTAACTGACTGACAGTTAATTGCCAACCATTGTTTGAAATTTAAATCAGGCAGCATGACCTTGATTAGTCAAGGCATTGAGCTGAGGGATGAGTCAGCGAATGGCTGTCACTTATTTTGTTTAGCTGAAACAGGCGTAATGTGTGTACATGTTCTTTCTGTCTGCAAAGAACAGGGCCCTGTGTATTAATATAAGTAAGATCATTGGGATTCTTACAGTTCCACACACTATAAGGTTGGTCTTATCATCCTTGTAAGTAGGGCTCGAGCCATTTGCTTATTATGCAAACTTGATTCTGAAATAGGACATCCTATGAGATAATGGCTACCCTGATCAGATCATTTCGCGCTACATATCATGCAAACTCATGAACAGGCCTAAGGCTGCCACCTTCGGCCCTGAAAAGTGCCCAGTCTACCTCAGATTACTCTGGAAGGGCAAGGCATCTCAAAAATTTGAGCAATAAGTGAAGCTAGCTGTTTCACACTGCTACAATGCAGTTGCAACATGAGTGGTATTTGCAACTAACAGGATGCTGCCATCAAGCCAAAAAGATGTTCTGCCTATCACACAAATGAGTAACGTGGTATACGAATTTTAGTGCTGTGTGATGCTAGGTATGTAGGCCATACATCCCAAAGACTGACAGATCGTATAAAACGGCATGTCCCAGCCGCTGTTTACAATGGGCTTGGTACAGACTGTACCTAACCAGCCTATGTTTGCATAACTCAAAACAATGTCCAACATCAGATATGATTTCGCGATTGGACAACATTCGCTAAATAATCCTCAGTGTGCTAAGAATTACACTGATAACCAATTTAAGATAGTCAGTCGGGCTCAGTTTGGCTCATTTGCGCGTACTGGAAGTCATACATATTAATACACAGGGCCCTGTTCTTTTTAGACAACAAGAACATGTACACACATTGCGTCTGTTTCAGCTAAACAAAATAAGTGACAGCCATTCGCTGACTCATTCCTTAGCACATCGCCTTGATTAATCAGGGTCAAGCTGCCTGGTTTAAATTTCAAACAATGCTTGGCAGATTACTGTCAGTTACCATCAACTGGTGCATTCTCCATGGCAACATTTCTACCACAGTCCACTTGCCAATCAGCACTCTCTTCTCATAGTGTAAATTGCTGTTTTCCCCCCTATATTGGTATTCTTGCAAAGTGTCCTGAATGAGTGCAAGACAAAAAGCTTCGACATTTCTCTTTTTTCAGCAATACTCAAGTTCTAAACTACCAAATGATTACTAAATTAAATAGATCAGATCCCCACAAATGTTTTGCTGAGTTTTCCTCAATTCTCCACCTGAACTTCTTCCTGCCCCCGTCCTCACTTTCATCCAATTATTTAACTGCCTCCTAAATTCTGCTTGACCTGAGGAATAGTTGACTCCATATATGCAAGATCATAGAAGATCAACCATACATGTATCATACATATTCTATGTGCTTTATTTGATTAATAAAGTTAAAGTTAGGCTACTTAGTGAGGTATTACAGCAAAAAATGTCACAAAGATTAAAACAATTGTTAAATGTTGTTATTCCGGAGGTCCATTATTCTAATATTAAACATAAATACTACAGTAATGCTTCATCTAGTTAAATAAACACTCACATTATTGACATTTTAGCTAAGAGAATAATAAAGAAAAGAACTGTGGACATGCTGAACTGGGGCCTGGACATAAAAGTTAACAGGTTACAATAGTTGTTTTACTAGTCTCAATAATGAAAGAATATTCATTTCTAGGAACCTTTAATGAACTCAGGATATCTTAAAAGCTTCATAATCACTGAAGTACTTGTGAAGTGCACTCATTGTTTTAGGGAAGCATGACACCAAGGTCTCACAAACAGCTATGAGACAAATGACCAGATAATCTACTCTAGTGGTGTTGGTTGAAAGATGAACGTTGGTTAAAATATCAGGAAAGCTCCCTACTCTTCTTTGAAAAGTGTAATTAAATTTCTTACATTCATCCAAGAGATCAGTCTCAACTGAAAGATGGTACCTCTAACAGTGCAGGATTCCTTCAGTACAGCACTGAGGTGTCACCCTAGATTATGTGTTCATGTTTGTGGAGTAGGGCTTGGAAGCAAGGTTACTACCACTGAGCCACAACTGATAACCAAAGAAACACAAATGACATTGCTGAATGTCTAGTTAATCCATGCACTGCTGAGTTGACAGAACTATCTGAGATATGCAGCTGCATACGTGGATATAGTGAGAAGGACAGGTTGAGGTTTAATTGTGTTTCTTCTCAATGTTTGCAGATGACTTGACCACTATTCAAGTTCATACTCAAGCTCAAATGATACAGTTAGGTGGGAAAGTAAACTGTGAAATCAATGCAGAAACTGCAGAGGGATATAGGCAGGTTGGGCCAGTGGTCAAGGACATGGCAGTTGGGATACAACTATGCAAAATGTGAAGTTTAACAAGAAAAATTAAAAAAGCAGAATATTTTTTGAACGGTGAGACACAGAAATGTTTGCATTCAGAGGGACCTGGGTGCCCCTATACATGAATCACACAAAGATAAACATGTAGGTACACAAGCAATTAAGAATGGTTTAACTTTTGTTACACAGGGATTGGCGCAGAAGAATAATCTCACTACAATTATACAGGACATTGGTGAAGCCACACCTAGGAAGTGCTGTGTGGAGTTTTGGTCTCCTTACCTAAGAAAGGATATACTTGCCAGAGTGGCAGTGCAATGAAGGTTCATTAGACTGAAGGGATTGTTCTAGGAGGAAAGATTCAATGGACTAAGGCTACATTCTCTGAAGTTTAGAAGAATGAGAGGTGATCTAATTGAAACATACAAATTCTTAAGGGACTGGCCAGGGTAGATGCTGAAAAAATGTTTCCCCTGGCTGGGGAATCATAACCATAATCCACACCATCAGGAAAGGAGAAGAGCAACAACGGGTGAAGAAATTAAACATTTTGAACCATTTGAGGAGCTGAACACTTTTTCACAAAACAAAGGCATTTTATAGGCACAAACTGCCAATATTTATTATTGAACCAGCTGCAATCTACATTACATACCAGGTAGGAAACAGGAGGATACTTTCTGCTGAGACTCTCAACGTCCTCCAGCACTTGAGCAAACACAGACAGCATGCTTCTTTCATACTCGCTCTCAGCATGCACACTCCCACTACATCCGTATTCTTGGAAACTGCAGGAGAGTCAATTAAAACAAATCACCTTCAAAGTTTTCTAGCAGCAATATATTTGGATTGTAGCCAAGTCAGTTTATACCTATTGTACTCCATAGTTTACTCACTATACTAGAGCTAGTTTTATATGCATATGACAGAATTGATGGGAATGTCTGCAATTTTATGTGGAGCACAGAAGGAGGGTGACAAAAAGCTAAATAGGCCTGCTTCATTACTGAGATAAACATAGCAGCACATCCATTATTGTTCTGTGTAATTTTCTCTCTACACGGCTAGCTTCATGATCTAAATAAAAGTTTGTGATGGCTAGGGTAGATGCATCTACCCGATTAGGTGCTTTGTGCACCAAATTAAAAAGGAAATAAAATTATAATTTAAAAATAACTTTGAAGATGTTCTTAAGAACCATAGAAAAGTTACAGCACAGAAAGAGGCCATTCAGCCCATTGTGTTGGCGCTGGCCGAAAAAAAAACTAGCTGCTCACTTTAATCCCACCTTCCAGCACCTGGTCTGTAGCCTTGCAGGTTACAGCACTTTAGGTGCAGATCCAGATGCCTTTTAAATGAGCTGAGAGTTTCTATCTCCATCACCAAATCAGGCAGTGAATTCCAAACACCCACCACCCTCTGGGTGAAGAAGTTTTTCCTCATGTCTCCTCTAATCCTCTACCAATCACCTTAAATCTGTGCCCCCTGGTAACTGACCTCTCTGCAAGGGAAAGCAGGGCATCTGTCTACTCTATCTAGGCCCCTCATAATCTTGTATGCTTAAATCAGGTCGCCCCTTAGCCTCCTCAGTTCCAAGGAAAATAGCCCCAGCCTATCCAATCTTTCCTCACAGCTGAAATTTTCAAGCCCTGGCAACTGTCTTGTAAATTTCCTCTGTACTCCCTGTAGAGCAATAATGTCCTTCCTGTAATGTGGCAACCAGAACTGTACACAAAATTCCAGCTGTGGCCTAACCAGTGTTTTATACAGTTCCATCATCACATCCCTGCCTTTGTATTCTATGCCTTATCAAAAAAAGGAAAACATTCCTTATGCTTTCTTTACCACCTTATCCACCTGTCCTGCCACCTTCAGGGGCCTATGGACATGTACACCAAGGTCTCTCACTTCCTCTGCCCCTCTCAATATCCTCCCATTTATTGTGTATTTCCTAGCTTTGTTTGCCCTCCCCAAATGCATTACCTCAGACTTCTCTGGATTGAATTCCATCTGCCACTTTTCCGTCCACTCAACCAAACCACTGATATCATTCTGGAGACAACAGCTATCCTTCAAACTTTCAACTACACAGCCAATTTTTGAGTCACCTGCAAATTCCCCAATCATGCCACCCCACTTTTAAGTCCAAATCATTAATATATAAGATGGAATCCACTAAGTAGGACTGTCTCGTTTAGAGGCAGCAAAAAATGTAGTGACATCCATTTCAACATAATTTTTATGATCATTTTATATGGAAGTGCAGAAGACTGTTAACATATCTAGCCATTTTTGGGCTCCACTGGTCAAGTTGCATGTGTAAGTTATGGAACACTTTCATAATTGGGCCCTAGTTTTTTTAAAACAAGATCCAAGGTTTTTTTTCTGGAAGATTTGCAACGGATGCAGGCAAACAATAGTGAAATAAAAACAAAAAATGCTGTAAATACTTAGGTCAGGCAGCACTTCCAGCATTTTTTGTTTTATTTCAGATTTCAAGCATCCGCAGTGCTGTGTTCTTGCACGCAAGGAATAATACTGAAGCTATACGGTTGACAGCATACATGAATTGCATCGTTCCTTTCTTTCCCATGCAGGGTTCCAGGAAAGGTTTAGCTCCAAACAGGATGACATGACACTGCAGTATGAGGATATTTATCAAAAACTTTCACAACAGTTGAACAAATTTCAGCAATTTTGCTGTATTGCTCAAGAAATTAATATTTATTGAAGGATGATGTGGAACGAGGGCTCCACATTTTGCACCCCGCCAACCCCCAAGTGGATGGGGACCGGGGGAGTGGGGGGAAGAGAAGCCTAAAATATTTCATATCGAGTAATGCAGTGTCATTGAAAACTTGCATGGAATAGATTCATTTCTCCATTTAATACCCCACTCTGCGAAAGGAACTGTCCAAACAAATGTCCACGAATTATGAATTATCCTGACAAAAAACGCTCCCTCTCCACCAATTAGTCTAAGCATATCTAAAACCATCACCCTCCCTCCTGGATTAACCTAGTACACAAGATACTCTTGTTTAATGTAGAAGGGATGCCATTTCTTTCCCCATAATTATGAGAAAGCAAACTTTAATTAAAACTGGGTTTGAACTTCTGCTATTTAAGAAATGATTCAGAGCATTAGTATTACATCTTCCAGGTTAGCCATAAGGAAAATAGGATCTTCTGTAATACATTAATCCAAGGAAGGCTGAACTGTTATTATTGCAGCAATTGTGCAAGATATCAATGTCTGTTCAGCAAAACGCTAGTGCCAGTTAGAATTTGGGACAGGCTCCCTGAGAACTGCAAGGATATTGCTTGCACAGGAAGTGCAACAAGTTTACCATCTGTCAGAAAACAATGTGACTGAAAAATAATTTTGGCTCGATAATCTTTATAAATTGTTCTACAATTTTGTTCCTATGGTGTGGGCAACCCAGGTAAGCCATATTTCTTGAAATTTATACTGTTTAAGAGGGGGTGGAGCAGGTGAAGCTGGAAAGAAGGCCAGTAATAGGTGGGGGCAAAGGAGAGATTGACAAAGATGTCATGAACAAAAGGACAAAGGGGATGTAAATGGTAATGGAAAGGGCTAAAGGAGATGCTGATAGTGGCAATAAGATAAGAAAGCAGAATGTGATAATAGCTGGACAAGGGTAAGCACTCTGAAAAGAACATCGTGAAAAATGACAGATGGCCCTCGTGGGGGTGGGGTGGGGAAAAAAGATCAAAAATAGGATAAAAGATGGGGATAAAACAATGAATAAAATTGAAAATAAATAAAAATAAGTGGATAAAAAATATAAATTAAAAAATAAAAATGAATATTGAAAAAAGAGGTGAAGATAGAGGAGAGGGTTCATGGTCTGAAGTTGTTGAACTCAATGTTAAGTCCAGAAGGCTGTAAAGTGCCTAAACAGAAGGTAAGGTGCTGTTCCTCCAGTTTGCTTTGGGCTTCACTGGAACATTGCAGCAGGCCAAGGACGGATATGTGAGCATGAGAGCAGGATGATGTGTTGAAACAATAAGCGACAGGAAGGTCTGTGTCATGCTTGCGGACAGACCGGTGTTCTGCAAAGCGGTCACCCAGTCTGCGTTTGGTCTCTCCAATGTAGAGGAGATTGCATTGGGAGCAACGGATGCAGTAGACCAAACTGAAGCAGGTGCTAGGCAAAACTTATGCTGTTGATGCAGGGCAGTAGAACCAGGGAAGAAATTGACAAGTATTTAATCAAAGCCATTATAGCTAGCAGTTCAAAAACGCTCATCCTATCGGTCTGGGTTGGACCCAGAGTTTAAGTGAAAGTGAGGTATGCTAACTCATTGCACACTCAAGTTCTTCCTCCAAAACAAGTTCCTGTTAAAGGTACTTGACAGCATAATGCTACACAATAGGGGTGTAGTGGTAATTTCGCTGGGCTAGTAATCCAGAGACCCAGGTTAATGCCCTGGGGTTCAAATCGCACGTAGCAGCTGGTGGAATTTGCAGTTAATAAACCTGGAATATAAAGCTAGCCTCAGTAATGGTGAGCATGAAATTATCACCGATTGTTGTAAAAACCCATTTGGTTCATGAATGCCCTTAAGGGAAGGAAATCTATCATCTTTACCTGGTCTAGCCTACATGTGACTTCAGACCCACAACAATGTGGTTGACTCTTAACTGCCCTCTGAAATGACCTAGCAAGATTTGTTCAACGGCAAGTAGGGATGGGCAACAAATGCTGGCCTTGCTACAAAAGAATAAAGAAAAACAATAAAATGCATACTAGAAGTTATTACCTAGCAGAATCTGGATCCAGGATTAGTGCTTCAATAGAATGAGAAATCAGTAGGCAACTTTGTTGCTGTCTATGCATAAAGTTAAGGCCACAGTGTATAGCAAATAATTAAACTGCACCACCTTGTTCCCAATTGTGTACATTACAAGTTATCAAAAATGGCTCAGTCTTAAAAAACAGAAATAAACCGTCAAAATTTATTCTGCATCTTTGCTGCAATCTCAAACTTTTCACTTCAGTTCAAAGGGGCATAAAGTTGGCAGCAATGTTTGGTCACCATTTATATATGCCGCTTTATTTGCCTTTGAAAATCAGGCGGGGCGTGTGAAAGTTGGCCAATCCAATACCACAAAATTATCGTCCTGCTCTCCGATCACTACTTTCCATTGCTCACGTCAATGCAGAATGAAGCAAAATACACCAATCCACTGTCCTCCGGGGGCAGGATTGAGTTAATGTGTACAAAATGAAAGACTTGTCAGGGTGAATTTTAATAACTATGAAACACAAGACCATTTGCACTTTTCTGTGCAAAACAAGTCAGCATGCATTTGCAACTGCTAAAAAAAAGTAATCGCAAAACAATCACTTGCTGAGTGTGGTAGTATCCACAACTGACAGTTTTTAGATTTTCTGCCTCTAGATATCCAATGTTATCTTTTTGTCACAATTGATGTTCAAAACAAAAATTTCCAGCTCAGCAGAAAAGGATACAGCTCAACATTTCTCAAGGTGGCAGAGTCAGCATCAAAGGAGGATTGATAAAGGTCATGGTAGCGCGTTGCTAAACTTCTGAACTCTTCCATCGATATCTTCATCTAAATGAGTACAAACACAATTGAGTTGAGAATAACTGCACATCTTTTTAGTTAGAAGTTCAAAACTGAAAAATATTAAAAGAGGTTGACACAACATTAAGCTTAAAAGCAAAATTGGCTGGTGTTTCATGAGTGGAAACCGCAAGTTTTGCCAGAATTCAGCAAAAGCATCAAAAAAAAAATACACACCCATGAATGTGTTAAAGGAAGTAACTTGATCAAAAGATTCTGGTAGAAAAAAGATCAAAATTCATAAACAGCAGTTGAAACATTAGATCAATGTGCTAACTTTGAACCTACTCCTTACAATCTTACAAACGTGTAGTATTCTCAGTACATTTGCACCAAATTGTGACCTATGCACAAGTATTTTGCCTGTGTGCACATTACAATTAATTACACCATGCCATTCATGTGCATTCAAATCATCACACCCAAAAGATAATCACTAATCTTTCCACTCCAGTGACAAGAAATCATGGTGATAAAACAAAGTTTTGTCCAGCCTAGAGTAAATGGTCGACATTCCTAACTATGAACTTCATTCTGCTTCTACAATTTGCAAAGTACATGGTTACCACCAAGAATGTAAACATCACTGTTCAGTTACCTGGTGTAATGGCAATGGATTCAGAGGACATTTAACCGACTCCAGCTGCCAATGTGGCTTTATGATATTATTTCAATTACTTCATTGTGTTGAAGATCCTCTAAACCAATCTGTAAGTGATCATCTAGCCCAGTCCTAAAGTAGTCCTGATCCAAAGCATAGAGTAAAGCATGTACATACCTGGTTGGTAATACGGCCACATCTCTGCAAATCATTTCCGGATGCCATAGCAATAGCTGTGGCAATGGCAGGTGGAGGGCTGGTCTTCAGGCTGTTACACGTACAA
The DNA here is from genome assembly GCF_017639515.1 of Carcharodon carcharias. Taxonomy (NCBI): domain Eukaryota; kingdom Metazoa; phylum Chordata; class Chondrichthyes; order Lamniformes; family Lamnidae; genus Carcharodon; species Carcharodon carcharias. The sequence continues at coordinate 183,579,421 of NC_054468.1, forward strand.
ATCAGTTGAGAGAATGCCTGCAGCATGTCAATCCTCAGTTTGACAAATTCACACTGAAAAGTTAGGGGGTTTGAAGGTGTACTTGCAGCCTGAAAGGAATATTAAATTTAAAACAGCTTGTTATTGATATGCTCTCAAGCTACTCCATAAAGCTGTTTTTTTCATATAAATTTGCAAGTTTGCTTTCACTTTTCCTACAATTGCTTTAATTATGATTATAAAAGAAAATCAGACAGCAAGTTTTTTTTGCAGGGGGAATGGTGTTGACATGTCTGAAGATCAATCTGTACAAGTGGCATACAAAACATCTTTCTCCTAATAAGGAATCTTTTAAAAATAGGAACACTGCAAGTGCAGTGAGGCTTGTTAAACAGAAAAGTGCGAGGAGTTTCACTTTGGCAGAGAGGTTAGAAATGCTGGAGGAAAGTTAGAAGCCTTGTTTGTAATGTTGCATTTTTTTTATTTGTAATATTGCAGAAAGATAAATCATATGGATTAAATTCAGTCATAATGGTTTTTATACATTCACCTTATTGTGAAATAAAGCAGCTTAACGATTCATATCTGATCTTATCCTGCAAGGTATTGGCTCAATCCACTTTGAGACTCTGAAGCACATATTATAAGGTTCATATCACAAGGGGGTATTATTGATAAAAACAAAAAACTGTGGATGCTGGAAATCCAAAACAAAAACAAAAATACCTGGAAAAACTCAGCAGGTCTGGCAGCATCTGTGGAGAGGAACACAGTTAACGTTTCGAGTCCAAATGACTCTTCAACAGAACTAAGTAAAAATAGAAGAGAGGTGAAATATAAGCTGGTTTAAGGGGGGGTGGGACAAGTAGAGCTGGATAGAGGGCCAGTGATAGGTGGAGATAACCAAAAGATGGATGTCACAGACAAAAGGACAAAGAGATATTGAAGGTGGTGATATTATCTGAGGAATGTGCTAATTAAGGGTAGAAAGCAAGATAAGCAAGGTACAGATAGCCCTAGTGGGGTGGGTGGGGGGGGGGGGGGGGGGGGGGGGGAGCGGGCGGTTGAAGGAATCAAAAAAGGCTAAAAGGTAGAGATAAAACAATGGATGGAAATACATTTAAAAATAATGGCAGTAGGTGGGAAAAGAAAAATCTATATAAATTATTGGGGAAAAAAACGAGGGGGGAATCGGAAAGGGGGTGGGGATGGATGAGAGAGTTCATGATCTAAAATTGTTGAACTCAGTATTCAGTCCGGAAGGCTATAAAGTGCCTAGTCGGAAGATGAGGTGCTGATAAGCTACGTTATCATTCAAGTAGAAATATAGCAGCCAGAATTAACTCTGCAAAAGGATGCTGAGTCTGCTTAGTGGAGTGACCAACACCTCTGAACCTGAGAAGGTACCTACACCAAACCTAAGTTTGTAACACTTGGTCATCAGGCACAGCTTACATATTGAAGGATGTGTGAAAATGGTCAAGATTCTCGACTGCCTCTCCAGCTGCCCGTCAGTATTCTAGGTTCCAAATCATACTTAAACTGCATTATACTCAAACCAGTTTTCCTGCACTATAAGTGGTGTTTTTTTAGATGAGAAGAGGTGGACACTTATTTTTGTGAATTAGACTTCTAAAGGGTTTTATATGGCTTAATATATCTTGCCTTCAAATTGCACAACAAGCATATGACACAGCTGCCAACTGTAATGTCCTCTGGGAAGCTGACAAAACAGTTGTCATCTATTCTGCAACAATATAAAGCTGAAAGAATTGGACCACTGCTGAAGCTGTGAAGTTTTAAACTGGACACATGCATTTTGAATTGAACTTACTGTCAGTGAAGCAATGCCCCTCTGGTAGTATTTCAAAGCTTCAGCAATACAGGCCAATGCAACACTAGATTCACTCTCCTGTAGGTCAGCCAGACATTGCTCTGCTTTCGAGAATTCCTTCAAACTGTTTAGCCAGAAATAAAAGTGTTCAGAGGCCACTTGCGTCAGCAAGCCATGGTAAAGTTCTCCAGCCATATCGTGGTTTCCCTGAAAATACCATGAGAAAGAAATATCAGTAAAAGACATATCTGCAAACTGGTGACATTTCAATATGTAAGCGATGAATGGATAGAAAAGATTCTTGTCCAAATTTTGCTTCCCATCTTTTAGTCCTTTGTGTTGTACATACTTCACTAATTGAAACTACAGGTGACAAACACAGATTTTTCTTCCCATGCAAAGTACTTGGCTTCCTCTCCTCCCCTTTTTGTCATGATCAAACTTGGAATCTCAGTATGTGGGGACTACAGATTAACATTTATGATCTGTCACAGCAGAATGTCTGGCCTGCACAGAACTTCAGCCCCTAACTATCTGGTTGATCTTTAATGCCTTCTTAGCAACCCATCCTGTTGCAGAACAATTGCCACATAATCAAATTTTCTACAATCTAAAGTAAATAAGAGAATGGTTAATGGTCTCAGTACCGTGTGCATGACATGAAAGTAAACAAACACGTGGTGCCTCTGTAAAGAACAGTTAAGATTGCTCCTACAGTTTCAATCCTAGTAGCAGCTAACACTGAATCTGAGCCGATGAATTTCATTTGTTCTTATATTAGCTTGCTAAAATGATAGTGAGCAGGTTGGGTTGGGGGTATTAAACAGACTCTTTCAGCAGAAAGGTAGCTTAACAATGGAAATCTACTGAGGCTAACCTGTTCCTATGGGAACGATACATCTGGTCACTGCAAATCTAAATTGTTTAATCAGGTAGAAGAAAACAGAAATCTGGCTGTTTGATCAGTTTCCAAGCCCAGACTCTCCAATCAGATAGTGACTTTCCTTTCTAGTGCAGAAAACGTTAACAATTATTTTTGTTCTGTTAGGAATTTCTTCTTGATTTTTGCGGGGGGGGTGAAGGAACCAGGTGGAATGGGGAGGAAAGGAGATAAGGATCACAAAACTAGAAATTTGACCAAATTGTTCAGGATTTTCAGTGCGACATTGCTGCACTACTAGGTATCTGCCACTAGAGGCTGCAAATAAACTGTAATAAACATTTACAGCCAAAGTCAGAACACGTTCCACACAATGAAGAATACATGATTGACATGCTAATTGCAGGTTATCCTGATATCCTCTATTTCAGCCCTAGAAACTATCAAATCAGCACAAAGGTCCATGTAATATACTGACACCATACACCAGAGGTGGCTAAACCTTCAACCTTCTGATTTTCTTCAGACATTTGAGAGCCCCAAGATACAGACAACTTTTACAGATACATTTTTATCACTATTGCTTCCGTGATAAAACCTTCAGCTTTTTCCTCTATCTTCCATACTTCCTTCACACACAATTCAGATCATGGCAGAAACAAATCTGTTTCACTGACACACCAGAGCTAGCACATGCTCAGTTTAACTGACTTTGGCAGCCTTGCCCTTGCAATGTGAAAAATCAGTCAAGAGGTTAAAAACAATATTGATTTTACCTGAAAAAAGTTGTAACCGCCTACTTAACAACAAATTTGAATCAGAGTACCAGTGTCCCAATACAGCAGATTCTTACTTTCCTGTCCTGTATTGAACTGTTTCCTCCCTTTCCAGATGGAGGCTGTAAGTTGAAGGGTCAGCAGCGAGAGGGTGGGTTGGGAAGCCATGGCCCAATATCAGATGGCGGAAACTATGAAAGAAATCTCATGACGGTGCTGGAGCGCCATCCTCCCAGTGCTGCTGCCTGCTCTCCGGTTCTCTCCTGTGATGCGGATTGTTGCCGAGGCTGCATCTGGCTGTTTATCTCCCTCCAACACATGATTTAATGGGCTTCACAGCAAAAGGAATGAGCTATGCTTTTGTGTGTCAAAGACCTGCATACAGCTCATGGGCCACGGTCTGGTCACCCCTGCCATACACCAACAAGTCATAAACCTCCAATTTTTAACTAACACCTGTAAGATGGTTTTCAGAAAATGCATTAAAAGATTGAATTACTTGTTTGAATTCTGGTGAAAGGATAAAAGTGAATGAATAAATTTCATAAAGTATGAATAAAAAACTCAGTTAAGTTTTTTAGACATGACCTACCTTTACAAATCCTTTTTGTTGGCTCTCTCATCAGTTCAAATTTCTTCAAGGGTCACTCACTCTGTTCTTAATTATAGGTCCCAATAACTTTCCCACAACAGCTGCTAGACTAACAAATCTATATTTTTCTTGTTTTTTCTCTCACCTTTCTTAAGTATGGAACTTTGATATTTTTCAATATTAAAATACAATTCCTGAATTTAGAATGCTTTGAAAGATTCTGGCTAAAGCACCTGCAATTTCAACTACTTCCTTTAAAATCCTGGGGTGGAAACCATCTGGCCGTGGGAATTTGTTGACCTTTTAAGTGCCATGATTTTTGCTAATATTCTTTACTTGCAGTTCCGGTCCTTGACTAATTATTTCTTCCTTAAAATATCTGATTGGTTATCCTCTTCCTCCACTGTGAAGAGGCAGAGGAAGTAGATAATCACTCGGACATGAAGTTGGGCAGCCTGACAGCATGCAGATGATTGACATGGTTGAGCAAAGTGCCAGAGCTGACAATGCAGAATCAAAGAGAAACATTGCTGGGCTGTAGTGGTCACTTTCAGAGGGAAGAATGAAAACATGCCGGGGTTGTTCAATAGACTTAGAAAATGGCACAGAGGTGTTACAGGGTAATGGAGAACAGCACAGTTGAACCTGTCAAATGCTGCAGGGGTGTGGACGGTGATAAGGTGGTATAACGCACTGTTGTTGCAGTCACATGGTAAAATTTGTGATTTTGGTCAGGGCAATCATTATGTTATCAGCAGGGCAGAAACCAGACAAGAGAGGTTCAAATAGTGAATTGCAAGCGAGATTTAAGCATACACAACTGTGAAACAATGGCCCAAGCCTTCCAGTTTCCAGATCATCAGAGACTGGACACACGACTAGAGATGCATGTAGGGACCCTACATGGGAATCACCCAGGCCATTTTAACTTCTGACAGGCAATTCCCATGCTTCCTGCGACTCTCTGCGAAAGTCTCTAACTCGGAGCTGGAGGCAGAGACTTTGGACAGTTCCAATTTACTTACTCAGGAAATGTTAGATAGAAAATGACCTTGTCTAACTCCTGGGTAATTCCAGAATTGACCCACAACCACATGTGCCAACCCCCTCATGCCCTGACTATTACTGCTCAAGCCCTAACCACCCCCACACTCCCTGACCACTTCCTACCCACCTGTCACACCCACCCTAACACCCTACCCATTCACTCATTTATCCACTAACTCATTCACTAACATTCAAACTCGAATTTTAAACTCACCGTAAGGTAGTCAGTGCCGCAAAAAGGGAGAATCTCTCGTCCTGTCCTCCCCCCACCACCAGCCCCCCAACTCTACCCTACTGCAACGGAGCTCTTTGAGGGACGCTGTGCTCCGCATTTCTGGAAAAGTCAGGCTCGGAAGACCCAGCAAGAGATGCGGAGAAATATTGAGTCGGGCAAGTCCGAGAGGATTAGTAGTTCCACTCCTCAGAAGATACAGGCCAATATGCTCTCGTAGCTCAAAGAGGAAAGGGAGGTTAGGGATGGGTCACTAAAAGAATCCACCTCCTGCTCCTTTGCTTACTTTCACATTCACCTGTTAACTGCACCTTATGGCCCCTATTTATTGGTGGATAATGGGATGCTTTTCAGAGGTGGAGGGGGGGATTGTGGACAAAGGTGGAGGTTTTGGAAAAAATCACAGGGGTTACATTTAAGGAAGGGGATACAAGAAGACTGCCTATGTTTGCTTCCACTCGTGCCTGTTTGAACACAACCAGTAAACATCCTCAATGACAGAGAATCTAATAGTCCATCCAGCTCGCATGTACTCCTTAGCAGAGTCTGAAATAACCCTGGGTGTTTTCACTAGGCAGAGAATAATGATGAGGGAAAAACCTTTAAAAAGGAAGACATCATGCTCCAGTTTCCAAGTTACTTTTAGGATGTTCCTCACAAACCTCAGGTTTTGACATATTAGCAATACTTGCTTAGTGTTTAGCTATAATTCATTCATAAAATACTCACCATTCTGGATGCCTGTCGGGCAATTCTATAAACCGTCCAGCCATTGGCGACATTTTCCAATTGTTGTTTTATGACGCTTTTGACTTCAGAGGACAAGGTTTTCTGATTGGCTACAAAAATGACTGTAGCCAATGCTACCTGGCAGGCAAAGAAGCAAAAATACTGAAAATAAATTTAAACAACTTATATTTATAAAGTGTCTTTAATGTTATAAAACATCCTAAGGTGTTATACAGGGCCATAATCAAACATAATTTGAGCCAATAACAAATTGACCAAGAGCTGAATTGTAAGTAATCAGAATACAAGTCAATTTAGTTTTGGTGTCACTTTGCAATGGCAATTTCATAAACAAAACCAAGGGCATAAACACAATGTGGCTATTTTTTGAGAAAATAACATTTTTAAACAATTTTGTATTTTGGAGTGACACTATGAAATGAAATTACTGGAGGCAAAATACAAATTTTCTTTGGTAAAGAAAAATTTCATATTCATTTGTCAAATTAATGAGTTGCATATCAAAGGATTGTGTCACTTTTCAAAGGAATAATGATCGATTGAGTTTAAAAAATTTTTTACTTAAGCTAGTATTTTAAAATAATTTTAACAAATCCTAATTTTTTTTAATACCTTAAAAATACATAGGCTTTATGGCTTGATTCACCAAAGGTAATAATTCAGGTAATTAAAGGCAGTCAGCTAACATCATTGGCAAGTAAACCTCGAGTCCACAGCATAGGATGAAATGTTCTCTTAGAAAAACATAGATTTGTAAAAAAGCAAATTATGAATGACAAATTAATAGCTGTGGTCTGTGTGAATCATTAAGTATATTTGATCAGGTGTGATTGAGAGCTGGCATAGATGCACTGGGCTGAATGGCCTCTTTCTATGTAGTAAAATGTTATGATTCTCCCAAGCAATTCTACTTGTCAATGCTATACAGTCAATGGACTACTTTCTTGTACAAATCAGTAACACCAGACTCTGAAGTACTCATGTACCTTTCATTCAAATGCACGATCCTCATTAAATAAATATGGAGATTTTTTACCAGAAGTTCTTGCTGTTTGTCTGTCGATGAAGATCCAATCATTTTATACAACTCCATTAGTTCGCTTAGCATCCCTTCTCCCAAGACAGGCAACTGCACTGCTATAGCTGCAAGGCAATGGCACATTGGAATACGAGCGGTGTCCTGTGCACTATGTAGTTGGGTCAGCAGAGATTCAACCACTGGCTGACTCAGGTGTGGGCGACTACGCATCAGCTTTACCATGCAAGTAAATGCAGTCTGTACAAGAGGAAAAAAGACAACATTTGAGCATATCAAATCTATGAATCCACTGATTTCAAAGAAACACTTTAGGATTCCACAAGTACCAACGAAGACACCAAGAGCACAGACACCCGGCTTATTACAACATCAGAAAAAGCCAAACTTTATAGAATAATTCGAAAAATATGGCACTGATATATAGTATTAAAAAATGACAGCAACAAAAACATTATTATCCCGCCAACCCCATGATGGACCAGAGATGGTTAATGCGTCAGAAGTGCAAAAACGTGACACTAAACTGCCATGCATGTCTGCTTTTGCAGCAAAGTCTGACTTTCCCCAGCACCCAACTGGCACCATGCCAGATCCTCCGGCACTGCCACCATGATGTTCGACCTTACGCTGCCACCTAGCGTGATAGCTGATCTTTTCACACCAAGTCGTGATCGACAACATCCCTCCCCACCAACTCCCACGCATCGTCCCCGAGTCTCCAGCTGCAACTCCCTACTGCTGGATTTTTCTCTGGTTGCCGGATGGGAAACAGATCCAAAATGATGAGATATTGCTATTAACTTCAGCAGGACCTCCATGTCCCAGGCCTTGTCGTGTCCTTCAGTCTATCATTCATTCCCATAGCCCCATAAATATGGGGCTCGAAATAATTAGTGTTTCACCATGTACTGAGAAAATGTTATTGTCAGGTACTGTAAGGTTTCAGTAATTCTTGAGTTTTAGGTTAGCTTCCAACTGTTTCAGTCTAATTGTACATCTAGGTATATATCTTCTAATCCAAACCATCCATGTCCTTCAAACTTGCTCATTTCCTTGGAGTGGCAATCAGCGTTGGATTGCCACTCTGTGTCCAATTACCGGCGTGGATTTTCTTCTGTACCCGCCTCGCCTGACCTTCTGACTCAGGCCGGGTGAGATCCAGGCAGCACAGCTGCCCTCGAGGCCCAGTGTGAAGTCCGGCAGAGTCAAAGTGAAGGAGGATAAGCTCCCTTTTTTTTTACAGCAGTAGCCGGGGCTTGGGGTGGGGGGGGGTGTGTGTGTGTGGTAGTGGTGTCGGAATACGTCTGGGGTGTGTGTGATTGCTGGGGGAGGGGGGGTGCGAGGGACTCCTATGGAGGGCTGGGGAATACTGTTAGTCATGGTGTGGGGGGAGTCCCCTGGGGGTTCAGTCTGGGTCTTTGCAATAGTTACCCAGAAGTTAGAAGAAATTTTATTCTTCTAACTTGTTCTGAGTAACTATTCATATAATCCTGCCGGAACCACCTTACAATTTAAATTGCATTTTCAGATGGTTCCCAGCAAAGGGCAATTGCTCAGGGGAAGTTTGCGCTTCTGGGCAATTGCTGTGCCAAACCCTTACCGGTGAAGTTCCAAAAGAGTTTTCACAGCCCATCTTTGAGGTAGCCACTCAATCCGACACTGGGGAACTTGGAAGGTGCGGCCCAATGTCTCAGTTACATTGTTAACAGGGCAGACCCTGCAATTTCAGGCTGCCTCACCTGTCCAGCCAGCTGGCCCCTGCCCAGCACAAGCCTTTGACTTATCTGCCAGGCCCTGGATTTGAAAGCACTAGCTCCCAGTCATAGATTTTGCTACTTCCTGCTTGAGTGGGACCACATAGTGAGGCTGAGACCTTGAACACTATAACAAAATATAGCCACCTATCAATGCAAGCATAAAATCAGGGCTCAATACTCAAGGCTGCACCAATTTCAATAGTAATACTTAAAAAAAAACTATGGCCTGAATTTCATACACACCTGCTACAGGGTTTTTAAGTCTTCGGGGAGTCGCTGGAATTGAAGGAATGGGATTCTCTCTGGGTTCCTGCCCGCCCCAACCAGGCAGATATTTTACAATGAACAAGGCTACGGACAGGCCCTTGCCTTAATTTAGGCCCTTAAGCAGCCAATTATTGGCTACTTGAGGGCCATTTCCTGCCTAGTCTCAAATTTTAGGCTGGCGGGAGGATTTAACTGGCATGGGGGAAGCTTGAAAATGAACGGGCTTAGGCGTCAAGCAGGAAAGGGGGGTGCACCTCCATCAGAAGCCCCCTTCTGACTTTGGGCGCTCATTCCCTTAAGGGCTAGTGGCTGCTGGATTCCCTTCCCTCCCTAGCCAATCAGATTGGCTGGCAGCTCTCTAATGTGGGACTTCCTCCCAAGTGAGAAGCAGAAGTCCTGCCTGCAGCCAACTGACGCTCATTCGAGCGTGTAATAGCTGGGGAGCAAAGAGAGTTGGCGGGGAAGGGAAACCACACCATCCGAAATAATCAGGCTTACAGGTTACAGCATGCACTGGGCTTTGGGGCAGTAATATCTTCAAGTATACATCTGCTGTGAATATTTACAGAATAATTTTCAGACTTTGTCCTATATTTATATTAACTGTGGGCGGGGGCAAGGGGTGGGGGGGAGAAAGAGGGAGGGGGTTGTATTTTGCTACTGCCTTTCAGTCTCTGCTTGCTTTCTTCAAGTTCCTTGTTCTGTACTTGCAAGCCCAAGGTAGGCACCGACCTCATTGTTTTCTCCCTCCTAGCCTGAGCATCTCCATTCCCTTCTTCCGAGTCCTGGAAGGTTCCACTTCCTTGTCCCTACCTCCTGGTCCCAGTTTTCCTGTTCATTAGCTCCCAACACCTGGTTCCTCGATGCGCTCTACTTGCTCACTTCTACTAGTCTTGACCTCCCTGTTCCTCCCTTCATAGTATTCACTTCACTTGCAAACTAGGATACTGCTTCACAATTAAATTCCTCATTCCCTAGAAGGGGGTGGAGTTGCAAGCCCAGTGACTGTCAGAATTTTGAGACACTCAATCAGGCTCCAGTTTTCTGCAGGAGGATTCAGGAGGCGAAGGGGGAAAGGAGAACCGGTGGAAAGGAGAGCATGGATAGAGAGCGAGGGGGAAAGAGGGAGTGCAAGAAAAGGGGCATGGGGAAAGAGAGAGGTGAAAATGGAGAAAGAGCTGACTGCAAGAGAAGACAAAAGACAGAGGGCACCAAAAAAAAAGTGGGGAACAAGTGGAGACACTGAGTTATGTGGAGTGATTTGTGCATTAGATAAACCAGTACATACCACAGATGTTTACATTGTGAAATGCTAATGAGTTCTACATACTCGGTCTTCATAAATGGGACCAGCAGTAAAAAAGGGGACAGATTTATAAGCAAATTCAGAAAAATTTAATATCTTAATGACACTAAATCACAGTATAATGATGATCTTTTGAGCACCGAAACATTGTCAAAACATTACAACTCTAGTTGCCTACATATTTCAAAAATGACAAAGGGAAAAGTGTACAATGATGTTCAGTGATTTATCACAACACTGACCTCTCAATCTCATGTACATTAAAATGATAAGTGCAGTCAGATAGAGCAGGAAAGATAGCAGGACGAATGGAAGGTGTGCCTTCCCCAGGATGATCTTATATTCCCTCCGATAGGCAGTTTACAGTGGCATGCTGAGGGGCTCAGAGCAAGTTGGCCAATTCATTCAGCTGTAGTTAGTGGATGGATGGCAGCAAAATTAGAAAAAACGTTTTTCTCAAACAATGAAGGGTTGGAGGTTGATCTAGGTTCATATTTATAGTTCATAATGTGAAAACACTTGTGCATTACATCTTAGTCTATTATTAAAATTATTTCCTACTGCTTCCCTTTCACATCGTTGCCCTTTCCCATTTTTTCTTCTTTTTCACTTAATAGAATCATGCAGCACAGAAGGAGGCAATTTGTCCAGTCATACCTGTCCCGGCCTTTCAAAAAAGCTGCCAATTTATTAGCACATCCCAGTCTTTTCTCCATAGCTCTGCAAATTAATCCTTAAGTACACAAGCAAGATACTTCAAATGCTGGATAACTGAAATAAAAACAGAAAATGCTGCATATACTCAACAGGTCTGGTAGCATTGGTGATGAGAGAAACAGTTAACGCTTCAGATCTGTAACCTTTTATCAGAACTGGAAAAAGTTAAAAATGGAAGGTCTTTGATAGGATGTGAGGGGCAGGAGAGATTAAATGATAAAACATGTGTCCAGAGGAGGTGTGAAAAGCAGGACAGCTGTTGTAACAAATGGAAAGTACATTAAAAAGAGAAAAACAACAAATAAACATGAAAAAAATGGGGGAAGAGATTATGATCCAGAACTGTTAAACTCAATGTCCAGTTCAGAAGGCTGTAAAATGTCCAATCGAAAGATATGGGGTTATTCTTCAAGCTGACAGTAAGCTTCGTTGGAACACTGTAGCAGGGGAAGGACACAACGGTCAGAGTGGGAACAATGTAGAGAATTAAAATGACAGGTGACTGGAAGCTGGTGGTTATGCTTGTGGACTGAATGGAGCTGTCCCAGTTCTGATGAATGGTCATAAGATATAAAATTTTAACTCTGTTTCTCTCTCCACAGGTGCTGCCAGACCTGTTATGTATTCCCAACATTTTATGTTTTTATTTCTCTTCAAGTACATGCCCAATTGCATTTTGAAAATTCCTATGGAATCAGATACCACCATCCTTTCAGGAAGTGCATTCCAGATCATACCAATTCTCTTGAGATGATTGTTCTCCTAATTTCCCGCTTTTACCAATCATTTTAAATCTATGCCCTCTGGTTCTTGACCCACTTCCCAGAGGAAACTGTTATTTTTCAATTTTCAACATGCTTCCTGCCCCTTTTATTCTTTTGCAATGATGTAGCTGCGACTGAAGCAGGCAGATAACGTTGTCAGTGGCGCAGACTTTAATCAGGACTCGGCAAGAAGTGACTCTCATTATAGTCCCAGCAGTTTATCTATTTTAGTGAAACTTAAGTCAGGGTGTAAAGGAGGGGCAAAAAATAAAACTAGCGATTCCTACTAAAATCAGCATTTGCAGCATCCTGATATCAGGCCACCCAATGTGCCCTCTCAGCCACAGTAATATATTCTGTTAAGGAGAAAAGAGGTGCACATCCTCCATTGAAGGATAACACAGTCTGAAAACGGACTGAACAAGGGCTGTACTTTATTGAGGCCTGTCAGTGTGTTTAATTAAAATATACTGCAGAACTCTAGCTTTAATTTCAAACAGCGCTGATCTGAGAAAAAGTGCATTAAAACAAAAAAAAACATTTGTTTTATAATTCTTCCTTTTTGGCCACCACACTCAAACTAAAGGGAATGTACTGCATCAATATCCTGGGCATGGCAAAAGTAACCCTTCTATGGTAATGGAACTCTCATATGATCCATCTCACCCATGCATGAGCAAATTATTCCTTACCTTTAAAGCATTCTGTGCTCCTACACCATTTTCTTGGCTGCAAAGAACTAGGATAGACTGCAGGGCAGAAACTGCATCTTGTTCCAAAGACAAAAAATCTGCAAGCAGCAAACATGATCAAAATAAAGTATCTGGGATGGTAGCTAAATATTATTCTACCCCCACAGGTAAGCAGCGAATCCAAGGCCAAGTGTAGGAGTTTGGGAACTGTAAAAGTCTAGTGCTAATACTGACTAAGTGATTTCTCTTTTTTGAAATAGTGATATTGACAGAAGCAAAACAGAAGATGTTCTTATCCCCAGCAAATTCAAGTCAATAGCTCAGTCACAGTTATAATATCTACAGCTGCACCAAGGAAAGGACTTCATAATTACATATTTGATTTGGCCAGTTGAAGTAGCATTTTTTTTTTGGCAGGTCGTAGTGGAAGAGCCAACTGTAATGTTGACAGGACGCAGATGAACATATTCTAACTACAAGTAAAATTTTCTACAATGACTGGATGATACCATTTTATTAATACCCAAAATAATGGGCAATATAAATTAAGCTTAACATGCATGTGACCAATTTTCTCAGTCAAGTGTATAACATGTGACTATGCTACTGTTTGGACAGCTTTTTGGCCAAAAAACAATTTTTTCCATTCACGTGAATAAAAGTGTGACTTTGTGCAGCATAGTATTGGGCACTTCAAAACATCAATTCAGTTTATACTTTAAAAAAACATTGAACAAGAAATAGCTACAACATATAAAGTTGGACTATTGATGAGCAGAATACAGATTATCACTTTTAGTACATGTTGTTGCTTCTTGTTGACTAGTTTTCATTTTGAAACCACTGAAGATCACTCAACATCACCCAATGCTATTTTGGCCTCAATTTATGGAAAGGATGTTAGGTGATATATGGAAATTGTAATGATGCACCTCTGGCTGTTTAAGACTAACAGCACAAAGTAAATGTAAGTGATTATAAGGTCAACACAACGAATTATAAACCAGGTCCAAGAGGTAAAAAGACAAAGTTCAAACTCATGGGGCCCCCATCTTCATGCGTGTTCTTCTGATATAATAGTCATCTGATACCTAACACTCAAATTAAAATATTGTCAATTATGTCACAAAGAGAGGCATTAAGTATATTTTTTCTTTACTCAATTATGTTATATTTGTTTAAATTTATTTACCTGTGTGAATCAAATTTTGTCTCTAAAATACTCAAGGACAGCATAACTTCAGACCAACATTTCTGGTGTTCATCAAGCTACTGATCAATTTTCTTCCCCTTCACTGGTTAGGATTTAAGTTTGCTTTTCTCCTTTCTACTGCAATTACCTACCGTCATTATTCAAAGATCATTCTGTGCAAAACCTTGCACAATTTTAATTCTACCCCTCAAGTCACATGCACACTTGAACTCAACAGTTTGACACTCAGCCTATACAGCTAAAAATAAATTTTATAACAGAATAAGAAAGGGTTCTAGAATAAAATAAAAATTTACAAGCCTCTCTATCTCATCTTTTCTTTGCTCCAGTTCTCCCCCTTTCCCCTCCTCCCCACCATCTTACACACAATTCCTGACTACACACCAGTAAGATTCAAGAACATCCCTGACTGTGGAATACCCATCCTAGATACTTCATAGTCAGAACTCAGTTGCTCTATCTAAACCAAAGAACTGCAATTCACCAGCTACTGAGTCAACTCGTACACAAAGACCTCAGAAGTGTCGAGTGACTAATGCAATGTATCAGAGCAGCCAGGTTATAAATTTTCAGACGCAATATGCAGATCCAAGACCCAGAGCTAGACAATGCCTCTTAATATCAAATCTGATTGTAGTGTCTTCCACTCAATTTGATCCTGCTCTACCTACTGCTTTCTATCCAGGTGTCTTCCCATGGTTAAAGTATGGGCTTTCCATTATCCCCAGTTCAGGCTCAGTCCTAGGTCTAGTTTTGCTCACTTGTACCCTTTCATCCATTCCTTTTATAAACAAAAAGAAGTAAATTATTGATTCTTTCAATAAAAAATTTGAATCAAAATCCATATTTTTAAATTACGAGCTTAACTGTTAACAATATGAACATAAATTGTTAAATGTAAAGCTAAAAATAATGAATAAATATACTTTAAATAATTTGTTTATTTTATTTATTTTCTTCAAAGAGGTTCTTTATAATCGGATTTACTAGTAACCAAATAATACATTTTAAAATCAAATGATTGCAAGAACTTTAAAGCACATTCCTATTATTGACACTTAAGAGGTGAAGCTGCATGTTGGTTCACGTTTATTTATAGTTTTTAGAGTGCCAATGACTCATGGAGCTAGAAATTTAAATAAGCTCCATGATAGGTTATTTAAATAGATGGCTGTTAGGGCTGCATCTGCCTGTAACTTCCATCGTTTGAGCCTATTTGTCCGTACAAAATTTTAAGGCAAGCAATCAAAGCATATTAAAATTATGGGCAGGATTAAAGCACCATTTGTCCACCTTCAATAGTGATATTTCAGCTTTTATTGTAAAT
Source organism: Carcharodon carcharias (assembly GCF_017639515.1). NCBI lineage: Eukaryota > Metazoa > Chordata > Chondrichthyes > Lamniformes > Lamnidae > Carcharodon > Carcharodon carcharias. The sequence goes on from NC_054468.1 coordinate 183,594,593, forward strand.
ATTAATACAAATACAATGCTTTTGTTAATAATCTTACACCAGATCTGCAATATAAACAGAGTATTCAATGCAGAATTTATCCCAGTCATATCAAAACCATGACATCTCACTTGGGTTGTCAGCATTGATGGATTGGGGTTCTTTCCTCCTGTCCACACATTTGATAAAGTACAAAATCTAAATTTTGTCCACTTTTCACTGTAAACATATTATAAATATTTATAGGTCCTAATCATTATAAACCACTTTGCCAATGAATTTGCTTCTAATTTAGATCCCTGAATGATTTTCTGAACTTCTTCAATTGATGATTCCATGAATGGAGGGGAGGTATATTTGTTTTCTTTTCTCCAGTGTTGTATTATTAAGAGCTAAAATAATTATTCCACCTAGATTTGGCACAAAGACCTTGCAAAATTCTTGCAATCAATCTAGAGCAACATAACCTCTAGCATTTGTTTTTCAAAGATTACCTTTCTCTAAGCAGGAAGCTACGTTTGTCAGAACAGTAACACTGTGGGCTGCAATTGCACTGTTGCTATGGTAACAGCACTCTTGTACAAGTTTTATCAAGTCATCAGGACGTATTGGAGCAGTACTGTTTCCTTTTAAACAAGGAGAAATGCAAATATCATTAGCTGCATTCATATTTCAATCGCACAGCATACAAATCAGGCAGTCCAATCATGCATTTACAAAGGATGGAATAAAAATAAGGTTAAGGGCTTTTGGTTTAATCCTAGAATCACTTTTGCCAGTTCCAGTCCAGAAACAAATTCACAACAGTTTAACTATCAAATACTAATTTTACAAATAGAGTAGATTGCCAATTTCAGTGACATTTTAACATACAGCTGGACTCCCACACAGAATTTTCTTAAACTGGGTGCTGTAAGCTATTAAATATATATGTGCTGTAATTATGTAGTTCCTGATTAAAGGTGCAAAAATATCTCAAGTGGATAGAGCACTCATTTGAGTAACACAGAGAGGTCCTGGATTCATTAACTACCCAGACAGATGTTAATAATCATTTTAAAACAGTATCAGTGAAGAAACATTATCCCCTCCAAAATTGTTTCACTTCCTTCCTCATTGCTTTCATAAGCTGACATGGAGTGTCAGTATTGAGCGAGTGCTGCGCTGTTGGAGTTGTCGTCTTTTAGTAGAGATGTTAAACCCAGGCCCCATCTAATCTCTCAGATGGATTTAAAAGACCACATGGCACTATGTTGAACAGCAGGGGAGTTATTGCCCGGCAACATTTATCCTTCAATCAGCATCAATAAAATAAATTAGCTGATTATCATCATGTTTTTTACGGAAGCTTGCAGTGTGCAAATTAGCTGCCGCGTTTCCCACATTATAACAGAGGCTACACTTCTAAAATACATCACTGGCGGTAGAGCACTTTGGGGGATACCAAAGTTGTGAAAGGCACTACTATATATATGCAAACTTTTATTTTTCTCCCCCCTTGGGCCACAACTGATCCCGGAGTAAAAGTTGCACCCAATGCAGTTGATCTCCAGCAATGATGCCAACAGGCCCCCAGTCTGTGTTCATGAGCTGAGACAATGACCTTTAACACACTGGTTGCATGCTTGCCATCGTCAACACACAGCTTCCACAAAGAATTGCAAAATATAAGGTGGACAAGACATGCCGATTTTCCCGCTGCCTAGTCCAAGATCATTCAGACCAACAGTAGAGTTCTGACCTTGAATTGTATACTGAGTGTTTGATGGTATTCAAACTGGGGATTCACTTATGCTCCTACAAATACCATTTTGTTTTCCTGAAGGGTAAACAGGCGCACAGTGGAGGTGCAGCCTTTGACCAAGAGTCTGCATTCCCTGGCTGGTCGGAGCATTCATCAAGTTGAAATAAGACAAGCTCATCAGAAGACTGGTCCTGATTTTCATGACAAGTATGGCAATGCTATCCTTGTGGGAGGATTAGCATTCTGTGTTGCAGATTGGAGTTATGTTGCAAAGCAGACTGGGCTCACATGGAATGTGTCTCCTATTGGCAAGATCACCGCTCAAAATTGGAGGGAAGACTAGAGGAATGGACCAAGTGTTTGCAAGAAATTGAGTACAGATGGGCTGGATTGCAAATTTGCTTCCAGGCTCATGGCTTCTACTGTACTGATTACCTCTGTATATTGGGTCTCATAGTAAATCAATAAATTATAGAAAACTTTAAAAAAAAACAAATAACGGACGGAAACTATGATTGGTGGGTTTAGAGGTGCATGTTTGGAAAGTGTCTCGGTAAATAAAAGTTTATAAGTATGTAAAGATTAGGCTCTTGTTCTAGCCTTCACTACCTGACTATCTGAGACTGTCATCCATCTCAGCCTATGCAACTCAAATGAACTGGGATTGAACTGTTTGGAAGGCATGCTTCAGGAAATATGATCCAATCTGACCTACCCATTAGTACTATGCATCAAAAGGAAGTTTCCTTTGCCACAATTCTAGCTTCAGAAAACAATCTACTCAGAACTGCACCACAAGAAGGTAATTTCACACACCTGATTAAAATCACTAACAATAAGAAGTTAAAAATTTCACTGGCCTTACCTTGTGAACCATAGTAGTACTGTTTCATAGCTATAGTTCCTGAGAGTGTGGACAAAACAGAAAGTGTACCCAATTTCAAGCTGTCATAAGGGCTCTGTAGGGCACATTCACACAGTGACTTGACAGGGGAGAGAAAAAAACAAGCTATCATTACTTAGCCAAGAAGAGTGGTTGAAGACAAGTCATTCCATAAACAGTTGGAATTTTTTTATTCGTTTGTTCATTGGATGTGGGCGTTGCCGGCTAGGCCAGTAATTATTGCCCATCCCTAACTGCCCTTGTTCAGAGGGCATTTAAGTGTCAGCCACATTGTGAGTTTGGAGTCACATGTAGGCCAGACCAGGTAAGGAAAGCAAATGTCCTTCCCTAAGGGACATTCGTGAACCAGATGGGTTTTTATAACAATTGGCAATTGTTTCAGACTTTTTTAATTTCAGATTTTTATTGAATTCAAATTTCACCATCTGTCATGGCAGAATTCGAAGTGGGGTCCCCAGAGAATTACCCAGGGTCTCTGGAATATTAGTCCAGTGATAATACCACTATGCCACCGCCTCCCCGATTATAAGATATGATAATAAGACAATAGATTTGGCATTTTGGAAGGATGTGATCAAATAGGCTGAAGGATCCTCCTTCATCCAAACCTAACCTATGACATTGTGTCCTTTAACTTGTTAAACATTAAATAGTTATTATTTATAAGAGTAAATATTATTGAAATAATTTAAATCATTACACACATTGAACAAACACTCCAAACACTTCTGCAACTGTACTGCTGGTAATATTCCATCAGGCAGCAAACCTAAAGACCCTTAGTGACACAAGCTGTAAAAATTGTTACATGGAACAACAGCTTGCATTTATGAAGTACCTTTCACATGAAGAAATAGCCATAGGAATACAAACATGAAGCCTGGAAGATTCAGATTAGAATAGGTAACCAAAAACTTGGTCAAACCTATGGTATTTGGAGGTTTTTAAAAGGTGAAGAAGTGGTGAGGTTTAAATAGGGAGCTCAAGAGAGTGCAACTGAGGTAGTTGAAAGCTCTGCCACCAATAATGCGGAAGAGATGAGATGAGGAGAAATTACTTTACACAGTGAGTTATGATGATCTGGAATGCACTGCCTGAAAGGTGGTGTAAAATATTCAACAGTAGCTTTCAAAAGAGCCAGCACAGGCACAAAAGGGCCAAATGGCCTTCTTCTGTGCTGTATGATTCTTGTGAACAATCTAACAACCCAGAGACATCAAAAGTGTTGGAGAGGTAATATCACAAAAAAGTTTAATTAGTTAGAATAAAATGGGCTTATTGAATTTCATGTAAAACTATGGTCGCTAAGGTAGTATGTTTGAGCTGCACATATGAGCGAAAGAGGAAAAGACAGAGCATTATTTCCAAGGTGCTTCTTCATAGCTGGTCCGCATTAGTATTGGGACACACCAATGAGCACTTGCTGTTACTCCTTGACACAGACATTGAACATGACCAAGAAGGAGAGAACCAATGGTTTGAAACTCAGATCAAGAAAAAGTACAGCAATTCATGAAGAGCTCTCACACTAATGGCATCATTAGTTGAAGCACACACCATGTTAACAAAGAATTTTGAGAATAACTTTAAAAAGGACTATCTAGTGAAAAGGATGGAGCAATACATGTATAAAGCTGTAACCCAATTTGCTTAAGCACTCCTTAAAAAATCATGACAAATTAATCCAGTCAACCATTTCTCAGTATTCGTGTCTGGATTTAATCTGAAAATACCTGAATGTTATCTCTGCTCCACATGTGTGGTGTCTTATTAGCCAACAATTTCAGATCCTGAACAGAAAGTCTCTTTACAGCTTTTCTGGGGTCTTCTTTCAAATATTGCAGCAAAAGTTGAATCTGTTCAACACACAGGTAAAGTGTGACAGAAGACAGATCAAATTAGCAGAGCCTACAATGTACTGAAGTTTCAATCCTAATACACACTTTTTAAAAAAAAAGTGTACATCAAAATCAATTCTAAGGAAAGTTTGAATACAACACCTATTTTGACAATGATACTTTATTCTTCATAAAATCACCAAAACCCTTGTGTAAAACAAAAGCTTATTTGGGTCCTTGTTTTGTTACAACTGCAGCCGATGTTATTCACTGAGCAAGCAAAATTCCAGAGGGAAACTTGTCTTGCTGATCATAACTATTTTTTTGCTTTGTATTTTGAACACAAGGGGAAAACTATTGACCCCAGAAACATAGAATCCTAGTAACACTTTTAGGAATTTAAAATTAGAAGATTTATTAATAAGATGAAAAAAAAAGTTAAACACAGAAGATTAAAATTACACAGTTGAAACGGTCTGACAAAATATTCATCAAAAAAACCACCTGGTCAGAACACACAAGTAAACTACTTGGCAACAGCTCCCTTACAGATTTTTAGCCATAAAAATCCAGTCATATCACCCAAGGCAAAAACTGATGTTACTTTAATAAAGTACACCAGGTGATTCTCATTCTCTTCCACTCTGCTGTGGAAATCCAAAGTAAGTTCAGAAACAGATTGCCTTCTGGAAACAAAGACTTTTCTGGCTTGAAACTGGATGGATACTTCAAATTCACAACTTTTCTCAGCACAGCGCTGGTCCCAGGACATCTCCTCCACACAGCCACCTCAAGACAACATCTTTCCTTAAATATATTTTTCCCCTTTCATCCTAGACTCCATTGTCCTAAGCACCTCTTTGAACTCAACTTTTTCCAAAATATAAAAATCTTTCATGTCTTTCTATTACCTTCACTTTTTGGTCAAATAAAATTAATAACCTTTCCTTGTTTACTTATGAAACCTTCATAAGGTGTTAAAGTCCCTTAAACATCCTTTGAAATTTAGTAGCTGAAAAGTCAAGTCCTTATCTATCCACCTAATGCAAATTTTAAAATTCAACTTATTTACTTGTAATTCCAACTTCACCATAGCCTCTCATTACAAATACATGCATCTAGCATCTTTACCTTTCATCTCAGTTCCCCCAGACAAACTGTCTTTACTAACCTTCCTCCAGTTTAATTACCCATTGACACACGCACAAACACAGCCTTCTTTACAGAATACTATCATATTCTCAAAAATATTAAAAAAGACAACATCCATCTTCACAGCAGAATAAGGAACATTCTTCCTTCTCTCCTACACTCTGCAGGCTTTCAAAACAGAACTCTTGATTACTTGACTATTGTTTCTCTATTTATCCTGTCTTCTCAAATATTCGTTTCAATCTTCGGAAAGTTCTGCATCATGGGTGGGAAATGGTCTTTCAAATAAGTTTCTCAATATAGTTTTACAAAACGTTTTTAGAAGGCAATTTTTCAGCAACTACCATGCAAAATAGTCTGCTGTTGCTCATTACATATAACATTCACCAGTTCACCACATTGAATACCATAAACCCACAACAATATTGCACATTGCAAAATGAATTGTTCACAGGTAGTTTGCACTAACAAAATAACCTTATAGAATTATGACAATTCAAAATTAAGCAAAAAGTGAAAACAAAAGCTGTTTTTCTTTTTACAGTCAATTTAGTGCTCCTGCAGCCGCAGTGGATAGCAGCACTGACTTAATTTTGATGGGCAGAAGATCTCAAGTTACTTGCCCATGATTTCCCACCATTAACCCTGTTGAAAGCATAGAGTTAGACTGATTAAATTAATTAAATACACAATTATTTAAGTGGAATGTACTAGCGGTTTTCCAATGAATCAGTGCTCTTTAAAAGATAATCCTTACCTGCTTTGGGATATCAACCAGTGACGAAGCAGCTAGTTGTGTAAAAGTATGCAAGGTAACTATTACCATCTTGGTGGAAGGGTACAAAGCCACCAATTGCTGAAGAAGGACCCGAGTGCTGGAGGCGAGGGTGGCATCATGATGCATATGCTGCAGAATAGGGATCAGCTTTAACTTCAGATCCACAGGTGTAGCTAATCCTGGAAAGCAAAGCTTTAAATAATTAAGACGGAGTTATGTTTTCTTGCCTTCAATGTTACTCAAATGCAATAACTACAGTACATCTTGGACAAACACAATGGGCTTAGGGGTGGGTGTGGTATGCAAAGGATGCCCAAGTAAGTTAAGCAAAGGGCATAAATTGGGACGTCAGGTTCGAAGGCATAGAGCTGTGGAGTTAAATTCTAGATGAGAAAAGTATTTTTGCGCAGCAATCACATGGTTTTATCTGTCATTGGTTCACTTTGTCACATTTTCATCTTCAAGGTTGAGCTGTCATAATCAAACAGCTTTTTAATGTAATGAAAACAAAGTCAAATGGACCTTCTTCATTTCTTAAATGATATACATCTACTGTAAGAGAGGAATACAGCTCAACTTGATATAATACCCCAGAGCCCAAAAGCACACAAAGTATGCTATTCCAGATACATGGTACCCCACACGATCATCTATTTACATACTTAGAAAACCCCAAGGCCTGTGCCATTGCACCAGCTCGTTATCCTCAAGCTAAAGTGAAACTAACCCTCCAAAATAATAACCCTGCAGGGATGGATAATTGGGCTTCTGATTGGTTGTTGATCTATGGAATTCTCTTCCCCAGAGAGCACTGCAGGCTGGGTCACTGAATTTATTCAAGGAGTTAGACAGATTTTTGATAGACAAGGGAATCTCGGGTTATAGGGGCACACGGCAAAGTGGAGTTGAGACCACAGCCAGATCAGCCATGATCTTACTGAATGGTGGAGCAGGGTCAAAGGGTTGAATGGCCTACTCCTGCTCCTATGTCCTATGTTCTTATGCTGGATGGTCGGTCAATATTATGCAAACACTGAAGACAACACTACCAGTTATGTAGCCAACATTTTCCATTCCACATTCTGTGCATGCTGCAGCAAGCATATCAAAATAACACAAATATAGGATGGGGAGGCACCTGTAACAAATCTAGACAGACAAAGGGGACCAATCTGCCAAAGATGCTAGGATATTCTCAATTCAATTTGTGCAATAACTAGTGGTAGCTGTGTGAGGACTGTTTTATGTGATAGCCTGCTCAATTGAATCCCAACAAAAAAATGGTAAAGGTGGCATGGAATGGCCCTCAACTAGTCTGGGTTTGGTCCCTATAAAATAGTAGCATTTTTGGGCTCATTCCACCCCACCTCTACACCTCCCATCAATCCTACATTCCAGCCTGTACCCATTGCCTTTCTGACTCTGGTATCCTATACATATTCCATTCCACTCATCCTTCTCCATCCCAAACAGAACCTTCAGTTATTTTTATCTACTATCTGGGACCCAAGGTGATGTTGTTTCAGTAACATTGCTGTATTTTCCCTTTTTGGTTATAAGGTTGGTGGGGGTGGGGGGGAGGTGACGATGTAACCTGGTGTCTAGCCGCAATGAATCCTTCAGATAGTACAGATTCAGCCACAGTGCACAGGTAATGGAACCAATCAAGCAGACTTCACTTGCACCTCCTTCAATCTGGTCTACTGCATTCACTGCTCCCAATGTGGTCTCCTCTACATTGGGGAGACCAAATGCAGACTGGCTGACTGCTTTGCGGAACACCTTTGGTCTGTCTGCAAGCATGACCCAGCCCTTCCTATCACTTGCCGTTTCAACACACCATCCTGCTTCTCATGCCCACATGTACATCCTTGGCCTGCTCTAATGTTCCAGTGAAGCCCAACACAAACTGGAGGAACAGCACCTCATCTTCCAATTAGGCACTTTACAGCCTTCTGGGCTTAACATTGAGCTCAACAACTTCAGACCATGAACTTTCTCCTCTATCTTCACCCCATTATTGGCCCTCTGTTTGCCGGGACTGAGATGATTGGCCTCCAACAACCACCTTCCTTTGTGCTTGGTGTGACTTCAACCAGTGGGGTCAATTCCCATTGACTTCAGCTTTCCTAGGGCTCCTTGAGGCCACACTCAGTCAAATGCTGCCATATCAAGGGCAGTCACTCTCAGCTCTCTAGTTCAGCTCTTTTGTCTGGGGTTGGACCAAGGCTGCAATGTGGTCAGGAGCTGAGTGGCCCTGGCAGAATCCAAACTGAGCATCAGTGAGCAGGTGATTGCAAAGCAAGTGCCACTTGATAGCGTTGTCGAATACACCTTATATCACTTTGATGATCAAGGGTAGACTTCTAGGTTGGATTTGTCCTACTTTTTGTGGATAGAAAAACCTGGGTGATTTTCCACATTGCAGGGTAGATGCTGTGTTGTAGCTGTACTGGAACAGCTTGGCTAAGAGGCAGGGCTGGTTCTGGAGTACAAGTCTTCAGTGCTATTGCTGGAATGTTATCAGGGCCCATAGCCTTTAGCTATTTCTTGATATCACGCGGAATGAATTGAATTGGCCAAAGACATACATCTGTGATGCTGAGGCCCTCAGGAGACTGAGATGGATCATTTACCCAGCACATCTGGCTGAAAGTGGTTGGAAATGCTTCTGACTTATCTTTTACCCTGATGTGCTGGGCTCCCCATTAATGAGGAAGGGGATATTTGTGGAGCCTCCTCTCCCATTGGTTGTTTTAATTGTCAACCATCATTCATGACTTGATATGGCAGGATTGATCCACTGCTTCCACTGTTTGAAAAGCAGTAGTCCTGTGTTGTAGCCTCAACCAGGTTGACACGTCATTTTAGTTATGCCTGGTGCTACTCCTATCATACCCTTCTGCGGTCTTCGTTGAACCTGGGTTGATTCCCCAGCTTGATAGTAATGGCAGAATGAGGGACATGCCAGGCCATGAGGTGAGAATTAGATGAGTGCAGACATCTGAGCATTTTGGGTTGGAGGAAATTACAGAGAAAGGGAGAGGTTTGCCCATGGACAAATTTGAAAACAATGATGAGAATTTTAAAATCAAGACATTGTTTGATCAGAAGCCAATGTATAGATCAGCAAGCACAATAGTTATGGATGAACATGGCTTGGTGCAAGTTAGAACATGGGCAGCAAACTTGTGGATAACCTCAAGTTTAAGGAGGGTAAACTGTGGGAGGCCAGCAAGGAGTATTTTGGAATAGGCAAGTCTAAAACAAAGGAATGGATGAGAAGTTCAGCAACAGATGAGCTGACATAGGGGCGAAGCTGATCAATGTTACAGAGGTTGAAATAGGGGGTCTTAATGATGGCGCAAATGAGATCGGAAGCTCAACTGGAAGCCAAGTATGACACTAATGCTGCAAACCAACTGGTTTAGTCTCAGAATATTGCCAGGGACAGGGACTGAGTCAAATGGCAGGAAAGAGTTTGAAGCAGAGGTCAAAACACTGGCTTCAGTCTTCCCAATATTTGATTGGAGGAAATTTCTGCTCATCCATGACTGGATGTCAGGTAAGCAGTCTGATAATTTAGAAACAATGGAGGAGTCGAGAAAGGCAGTGGTGAGCTAGCACTGGATGTCAGTGTATGCGCAAATGAATGCTATGCTTTCACACATTGTAACTGGCAGCTTGTGGATGAGAATTAGAAGACCCCCCCAGGATAGATCCTTGGGGGGTAAAGGGCATGGTGTGGGAGTGGGAAGAGAAACCATTGCAAGTGATACCTGGTCATAATTAGACTGATATGAATGGAATCAGACGAGAGCAAAGTCTCACCCAGCTGGACGACATTGGAAAGGCGTTCGAGGATAATTGTGTGGTCAACTGTGTCAAAGCCTTCAGACAGGTCGAGGAGGACAGGGATGGCTAGTTTACCTTTGTCAGAATCATGTAGGATGTCACTTGTGACTTTTCTAAGAGCCATTTTAGTGGTGTGACAGGGGCAGAAACCTGATTAGAACAATTCAAACATGGAATTCTGGGAGAGGAGGACACCTATTTTGGGAGGCAGCAACACATTCAAGGACTTGGGAGAGGGCAAGAGGTTGGAGATGGGCAGTAGTCTGCAAAGACAGTGGGTTCAAGGTTTTTTGTTAAGAAGGGGATGATGACAACAGATATAAAGGAGAGAGGGCCCACATCTGAAGGGAGAGTGCCATTAACAATATCTGCTAACATGGGGACCAGGAGGGGAAGTTAGGTGGTCAGCAGTTTTGTGGATCAAGGGAGCAGGTAGGGGGTCTCATGGACATGGATCTGAGAGAGCACCTGAGGGTAGATAGGAAGAAAACTTGTGAAAGGGCTGGGGCATGAGGGAGTTTGAGGAAGTCTGGCCACGTGAGCTAGTGGAAGGGCAATGGCAAAGGCAGCTGATTGGATGGGTGGTCTTGATCTTACTAAAAAATATGTCGATGAGCTCCTCGCACTTATTGTTGAAGGTGAGGGTACGGAGGAGGGAGTTTGAAAAGACAGTCTGCAGTAGAGAAAATAAGCCAGGGCTTATCTTTGCCTTGGATTGATGCTGGAATAGTGAGCAGTTTTAGCAGGTGAGAACAGGATCTGATAGTGCTTTATGAGGTCCAGCAGATCTGATGGAGGATGGCTAAATCATTTGTTCATCATAGACTGTTAAGTTTGTTTCCCTTGGATTTGATGGAGTGGAGATGAGGCCTGTTCCAGTGGAAAGGCCAAGGTGAAAGAGAGTAATGGTTTAACTGGGGATGAAGAGAAAAGTGGATGTGAGGGTGGGGTTGAATGAATCATGTTCCGTTCCGGCATCCTTCCATATATGAAAGATGGACACGGAGGAAACAAATCCTTTTTAGATGGGGTGTCTTCATATGGAACACCTTTGCTGATGGCTGAAGGAGCCAATTCTTGAGAGGTAGATCCTGCCACACATGCTGCAAGACACGACCAAGTGCCATTGTGGGTTGTTGTTTTTGGCATTGGTGCCTGTTGCCAAGCCACTGAAGCTATTGGCCATTGTGGTGGCGCATGCCAGCCCACAGGTGTTGCCATTTTCTTTGTCATCAGCTGTTGACACTGCAGATGGACTTCATGTCACACTTGCAAACATTTTTGAAGTGGAACTTAAGCTGTCCTACTGGTCATCTCATTCTGGATATCTCACCATACAGAGAGTCCTTGGGTACACACCCCGCATGATGTACGGAGCAAATGAAGCCATCTCTGTTTGATGAGTGGCGAAATGTTGTGGCAAACAGAGGGCCAAAGGCTAAACTGTTGGGATTTTGAAAATGCAGTTTTAACTGAATTTAGATTTTTTTTTTTCCAGGGGTGGGTACAAAGGAGGTAGGGTTGGGGTTCCAGAATGATGCAAGGAAGTGTTCAGAGATGGCTTTATCTGTGATTGGCACAATGGGACCAGCAAGATCATGTGAAATGGCAAGATCAAACAGGTATCCATGATATTTGTGTTGGGAAGTTTGCATGGAGGGAGGAAGTTAGGAAGGCTAAGAGGGTAGTGAACTCAGCCTTTTGGTGCAGAGGCTGAGGGAGGAAAGCAGTAAAGATAACTCGATAAAAAGTTTATCATATGTGGGAGAGCTGTACAGCAAGATGATTTTGAATGAGAGGTGAGAGGGGTGAAATAAGGCGAGATGCTCAAAAGAGGAGAAAATGGCAGAATAGGGGATTAGGCCAAGTTGCAATTTGGTGATAACTGCAGCACTGGCACTGCGACATTATTGATGGGGCACATGGTGGAAGATATAGCCAGGCAAGGAGGTTTCATTAAGGGGAAAGGTGTCATCACCCCTCAGCCAGGTTTCCCTCAAGGCCAAGATGTCACTGCAATCATCCACAATAAATTCATGGATGACAAGGGGCTTGCTTGCAAGTGAATGGACATTGTGGAGGGAGGTGATAGAAAGGTGTTAAAATTCTCCGCTCATTCACTGAGTAAAGGAAGATGGGTTTACTGACATAACTCAGAACACAGGCACAGACTCCCCTTGCCTCCTCCCACACAGGTGGAAACTGGTTCTTATATTCTTAAGAATAACAGCTGCTCTCACTTACAACTAGAGCATGCACATCATTGTAATAGGGTTCTTCTAACAGGGTGTGAAAGCTGATCCACTGGCAAAGCCCACAAGATCAGTGGTGGGAGGGGCGAGTTGGACGAGAGGGAAGTTGCAAGGTTAGCCCCAGTAGGCGACTGGGTAGGAAGATCGATGAGTGTGGGATGTGGCAATTGGAGTTGCTACTCATAATTGGTCAGCACCAAGTGCCTTGATGAGCCCTTCAGAGGATGCCAAAAGAGGCACAGAGGGAAGCTGTGGACTTGTCTCCAAGAGGGAGTTAAACCACTGGATCCGTTAATCACATATGAATAAGCCATCAATACAGTCTTTGGGTTTTTGGTTAATATGCTTTCAAAAGGGCTAGCGTTCTGTGTGAATCTAAGTCTTTTAACTCCTGGTGCTGTTACTGGTCAGAAAGCATCCAAATTAATAATTCAGTACACTGTTTCATTATCTTATCACAGCCTCAATTCCTGAAAATGTACCAGGTCAAGTGGCCCTGTGGCCCAGCAAACACTAAGCAAGCAATCAACACAAGGTACTTCCCTGATGAATGCTCAGATGTTGCCCATGTCAAGAGTTCTCTCCCTTGCTAGCTTTGCAAGATTGGCCTATTGCAGGGCTAGCTTACGTGAAAAAGGGTGAATGTGTATTTACATAGACACATTAGATAGCAAACATGGGTGCCTAGATGAGTCTGTACCATATGCCTCCTTTGATATTACTTTAAACCTCCTTTGGAACCAACAGAAGGCTCCTTCATCAGCACCTTTCAAACCTTGGAAATATATCGCCGTTCCTTCACTGTCACGGGTCAGAATCCTGGAACTCCCTTCCCAACAGCACTGTGGGTGTACCCATACCTCATGGACGGCAGCGGTTCAAGAAGGCAGCTCACTACCACCTTCTCAAGGGCAACTAGGGACGGGCAATAAATGCTGGCCCAGCCAGCGAAGCCCATGTCCCTTGAATGAATATAAAAGAGATGGTTAGGTTGCAAGTTTTTATAATTATGAAATCCAATGAATAATACCCTCAACAATATTAATTCATGCCTGCTTTGTAGCTTGAAATTCTTATGATTATAGATCCATAGACCGTGATCAACATCCAGCAAGAGGCTGATGAGACAATCACTGAAGTACAGATATGCACAGGGATGCTGCATTTTTCAATGTGCGGTGACCCATGGAGAGGCACTTCAGGAAAACCGGATGCTGAGGAACACTATCCCCATAAAACTTAATGCAAGAAATCTCTAGTGGCTTTCGGATGGTAATATGAATCTTTTGGGTCTGTGAAAACTGACTAATCCCCAAGCAAACTATCTGGATGCGTGGCAGCATTTCAAATTTTCCATTTCAATAATTTGATCCCTGGTTTAAACTGGAATTTCTTTCTCCCTGCAGTTTCTACCACCAACCCCACCGTTCCCAAAAACCAACACTTATGTAACTAAAAAGTATTCAGCCTTTCCTAATCAGGGTGCATTCTTTATACAGACTGATCTTGTAACCAATTTATCCAAGCAGAAATTAATAAGCAGCTTGAATATAAAGAATCTAGCATTGAGGGAATACTTAATGAGCTGCTGATTTGATGTCTGAGGCAGACTGGCTTAATGAGAGGCATCTCTAGTGTAGATAGCAAGCCACACTAGATTATGATTGCTGGGGCTGCAGAAGTGTCACAAAAACATTTAAACCTGGCTGTGCTTTGCTGTAACCTGCGCGATGATGTTACAAATGCAGGTCCATCTTAAGATACCTACTGGACTTCAGTGGTTTCAGTACACCCCATAAGCAGCCAGAGTGTCTTACTTTTATGGGAGTTGACTCATCCTGTCATATGTCTATTGTATAATCATCTACCTCAGAGGCATAACAATAACACCTCCTTAAGATCTGCAGTGGATATTCACATCTTTCACACTTGCATTTTTTTAACTGAGTGCTAATTTAGGAATTCAGCGGAGGTGGGAATCTCTGTTAAATTTTTCTTCAAGCTATAATTTGGATTAGCAGTCAGACTGACTTAGAACTTTAAAACTGTAAGCTAGGTAAGAAGCCTAGTTAATGGAAACTGCCTGGCAGTGGCAGTTATGTCAATCAACAGAAAGTAAATAGGTATTAATCACTGTAGCAGGGAGCTAACAGCAGTTGCAACTTGGGCATGAGTCATCAGCTCTCTATATAAGCAGACAGGTTTTGCTATTGCACAGCATGTGACAGGGTCAGAGTGCGACCAGGTATGAGTCTTAACTTGGGAAATTGGTGCATGGTGGTGGGGGATTGGGGCTTTTTATATCTTCTTTCCAGCCTCTAGAAGCTGTTGAGTATTCAAAGTTTTAATTCGGTGAGCAGGTAGGTGATTGGTGAGTTTTTAAGATTTTATCACTCTAAATCTGGGCAGTGGTTTAAACTGGTACTGGGGAGATAGGGGTATTGCATTAAATTTATAGCTTAGCTAGTTATACTACTTGGTAAAACTACAGATGTCAGGTGAGTGATATTTCAAACCTTTAACCTAATTAGTTAAAGTAAACATAATAAAGACGGCAGGCCAGGTTACGTGTTGCACCTGGAGCATGTGGAAACTGGTGGACACCAGTGTGATCCATGGCAACCACCTCTGCAGTAAGTGTCTGCAACTTGAGAAACTTTGACTCAGAGTTGGTGAGATGGAGTCTAAGCCTGGACACTGTGATGTATCAGGGAAGGGGAAAGTTATCAGGACACTTTGTTCCAGGAGGCAGTCATACCCCTTAGGGTGCTTCAGATTTGGTTTGTGATCAGTGAGGAAGGTGTGACAATGAGTGAGGCAGATATGAGATGCAGAAGGTTGCACTGGAGGAGCCTCAACCCTTGCAACTGTCCAACATGTTTGAAGTTCTTACAGCCTATGGGGGTGAAAGCAAGGTCTGCAAGGAGGATGAGCAAACTGAACTTGGCACCATGGTAAAGGGAGCTATTCAAGTGAGGGGAGTAAAAAGGAATGCAGTGGTAGGAGTCTGTATAGTTAGGAGGATAGATTCTGGTCTTTGTAGCCAAGTGTGCAAATTCTGAAGACTGTGTTGCCTGCCAGTGCAAGTGTTAAGGAGTGGGAGGGAAAGGACCCATTGGTCGTGGTTCATGTGGGTACCAACAGTATAGATATGACTAAGAGGTTCTGCAGAAGTTGTATGAGCAGCAAAGGACTAAATTAAAAAGCAGAACTATAAAAGTAATAATCTCTGGATTGCTACCTGAACTGTGAGCAAATTAGTACAGGGTAAATAAGGTTAGAGAGTTGAATGCATAGCTCAAGGACTGATGTGGGAGGAATGGGTTTTGATTCATGGGGAGCTGGCATCAATAAATCAAGCAATAATTGTGGGAGATTTTAATCTTCAAATAGATTAGACTAATCAAATTGGCAAAAGGAGCCTGGAAAGGGACTTGACGGTGCATTTGGGACAGTTTCTGAGAACAATATGCTCTGGAAACAACTAGGGAACAGGTTTTTTTACAGCTGGTAATGTGTCTTGTTGAAAAAAAGAGATGTGATGTCAAAACTTTTCATCTTGCACCTATCAGGGCAGATGCAAGAACGCCAAATTTCAAATGGAGCAACAAATAATATTGTATTAGAAAAGAGTTCTGTTTGGTTGGAAAGTTAACTCTGATTGGTTAAGGTGTTGTGATGGAGAATGAACCAGGGAACTATTATCCCCCACTCTTTTGTTTAATTCAAAAAAGGCACAATACCTAGACATGTACCTTTTGTCTGTAGAGGACAGGTCCCTGTGCATACATATATACAGCTTCTAGCAAGCACAGGTGAGCTGCATTGCGAGCCTGACCGATAACCTTAAATTGTTTTGTCAGTGTAATTTTTACCACACCCAGGATTGGTCAGCAAGTGCTATGTAATCGTGGAATCACATCTAATGTTAAACATTATATTCTGAGTTTTGCAAACAAGGGCTGGTTGAGTATGGTCAGCACTCTGCCTATTGCAAACAACCGACAGGACATGCTGTTTGACATGATCCGCCAGTCATTGGAATGTACAGCCTAACTAACTCGCATTGCACCGGCACTGGAATTCATAAGCCACATTATTAATTTCTGTGGTAGGCAAAATGCCTATTTGGCTTGATGGCAGTTTTGCATCAGTGGAAAATATCATTCATGTTGCTACTGCACTGTAGCAGCATGAAACAACTAGATTCATACAAGACTCAAATTTTTGAGAAACCTTACCCTTCCGGGGTAATTTGAGTAAACCGGCCACATTTCAGGTCTGTAAATGGCAACCTGAGGCCCATTTTTGAGCATGAGTGATATACAGTGAACAATGATCTGATCAGGGTAGTCATTATCCCACGGGATAGCTTTGATGTGCCCTATTTTGGAATTAAGCTTACACAGAAAGCAAATGGCCAGGCCCCTAACTGCGAGTTTGCTGACAAGGCCAATCTTGTAGCGGGTAGGGCTGTAGAAATGGGTTCTCTACTACTGTCTACTGCAAGCCTACTTTCACCAGTCAATGTATGCATTAGGATTCCTACAGAATCTGGAGATTGGGAGTAAATATATTCATAACAATTTAAGAAGCAATATTCTGGAAGTCATGGATCTGTGTCTGATCCAGGACATTGATGTTGCTTCCTGAAATAGCATAGCAATGTGCATTTGGACCACAATCAAGGGCAGCAACTGACTTGAAAAACATCTTGTTTTAGCAACTCCTTAAAGTTGGGTGAGTCTTTGGAAAATAACCTCTCTCAGCAGGATTGCTAGCACTCCACTCCACGCTAAACTGATTAGATCTGTAGTACAACTGTTGAATCTGCATTGGATACTGTACTAGGGTTCTTCTAAATTATCCAATTTAGGATAAGATGCCAATAATTTGCACATGTTGGTATAAATAATCATCAATAGAGATACAGTCATGAGGAAATCCATGAACACCACCCAATAATTCTCAAACTCCAGAGAAAGGCTCGACTCTGGGGTCAAACTTCAACAATGCATCCATGGACAATTTATCACTGTACTCCCAGTTGACAATCCCGCCATTCCCACCACCGTTCCCAGCTCCCAAAGGAAATCTTGTTACCAGTTGACTTTAGGTGACTAAGAATGCTTTAAACCCGGCCACTGGATCACTAAAAGCTACAAGGAGCTAGCCTGTCACACTGGATGGGTGAAAAATTCTTATTGATCACCATCAGTCTTGTTCAGGCAGGCAACCCAAATGTAAAAGAAAAAAAATGCAAAATCAGTTTTGAGTCTAAGCATATAAATTTATCCCTCAAAATTTTAGATTCTCACCGTTTCATATGAAAGCTGTCTCCCACAAGAATAAAAAGCAAACAACGTCTTCTGGTCTCCAATTATTTCTAACACCCACGTCTTTCTCAAAATGGCTCTCATGTATGATATTCCTTTATTGAAATGTTCAATGTAAAACAAACAGCATTTTCAAGAGCACAAAGAAAGACATGAGTCAGCTTGCAATAAGTCAGAAATGAGAAATGGGTTCCATTAGAAAGGAGTTACAACATAGAAGAATAGGCTTGGTGGTGTGGAAGACTTACTTCAGCTAACAGTCTTCCCACATTTGCTGTAGGCATGCAGCCATGTTCCCAATTGGTGGGAGGAAGGGATAGGAAAAAACAAGTAGGCTTAGGCCCTGCAGGCAGAGGTGAAAGGCCCAGGCCCAGAAGAGAGGCAGCAGGCTGAGTAAAGAAAGGGAGTGAACATGTTGGCTGTGGAGCAGGGAGAAAATGGAGTATTCAAGTGGTGGAGAGAGCATAGCAGCGAGAAGAGTGGAGTGCCAATTGGTTTCTGGTCATCATGTGACTACATTAATGGTCCCTGGTAACCATGTTATGAATGAGAGGTTTTATGAGATGGATACATTTAAATTGTCTGTTAATTTAAGGTACAACAGAATGCCCTGGAAAAAGGATGGTATGAAGTTGTACTGGACTATGCCCGGCAAAATCCAAGCAATGGTTGCCATGGGAACAGGGGCCTAGGTTAAGACTTAACAAAACTACATGCCATATTTCATTCCTGAATAGAGAGAGGGAGGGGGCAGGGGGATGAG
The DNA here is from genome assembly GCF_017639515.1 of Carcharodon carcharias. NCBI lineage: Eukaryota > Metazoa > Chordata > Chondrichthyes > Lamniformes > Lamnidae > Carcharodon > Carcharodon carcharias. The sequence continues at coordinate 183,613,194 of NC_054468.1, forward strand.
AGAGAGGGGGAGGGGACGAGAGAGAGGGAGAACGGGAACATTGTTTTTTTGCCTAGTGCAGACTTAGAGACTCCTAGGCAGCCTGATTTTTAAAAAACCTGGACAGAGGATAAAGGAGATAGGAAAGCAGCAGCCATTGTGAGCGGCAGGGAAAAAGCCATTCTCTGCGAGCTACCTGGTGGAATGCTTGTGAATGCATGTTCTCTGGGTGAAGAAAAGGAGCCTGCAGAGATTTAAGGTCACTGACAGATTCGCTGTGCTAAGGCCAGGACAAGCATTCACCGGAGTGAACCTTGTTGCTGTAGCACATAATCACTGGACATTGTGATTCAGTGAAATGGGGAGAAGTGAGCCCATGGAAGCTGACTTTCAGCTGTTTCCTGTAAATTCTGTGATTCTGCAGAGAGCGTGCTGTTCCATAAGTATTCGGTGTTGGATTATTGCTCATACTAAAACACAAATAAAGATTATCTTTTCTGTAGTTTTAAGCATTAGTTGCCTATGAAGTAATGTTTAGTTGATGATGTTGATTTTAGTTGTTTGTTACAATAAAAGTCTTAAAACTCAATCTTATCATGCGATTCCTTTAAGTTGATCACTGGGAATTCAATTTTTTTTTGAAGCTATCGGTCTCTACAGGGGTCATAACAATCACACAACCGATGCGATGCATGAAAACATAAATTATACAGGCTTTTGTTTTAAAATAATGGATAGATTGGAGAGGTAATAATAACTCTGAAATTACATTTTATTTTGAAGTCTTACCTTCAATCATTTCACCAACCTTGTTGCAAATTCCTGCGGCAAAATCCCTGGGGGGGTAGGGCAGGGAGAAACAAATGGAAACACACACTTTACAATTTTGAAAATGAAAATGCTGAAAGTAACACAAGGATTCATTTTAATTCTTCACAGTTTTGGTTACTGTTAGTCAGTTTCCAAAGAGTGCATGCAGGCATTTAGAATGGAAGAGTAGATGGTTGTGTACTTGAATTATTTCTATACCTTGGTTCCAAGTTTCAAAACAATACCATCAAAGGGTCATCGATTTGAGATGCTGCCAGACCTGGCAAGTCTTTCCAACGTTTTCTGTTTTTATTTAAAACAGAAGTGCACGAGGGTGGTGGTGGTGGTGGGTGGGTGTGTGTGTGTGTGTGTGTGTGTGTGTGTGTGTGTGTGTGTGTGTGTGTGTGTGTGTGTGTGTGTGTGTGTGTGTGTGTGTGCGCGCGCCAGAGAGCTAACAGCAGGACTTCCTCGTTATCTCAATTGGATATGGTGTTTTTGCATGTGCTCTGACATCTACTTCTCGTTAGCTAAGATCCATGCTGGACAGTGAATGGTCATTTAGGTGTCATACAGCAACCATCTCTTCATAATGCTTTCAAATGAGTAAAACTGTACATAACAATTAAATATTAATCAGCATTCCAAACTATGACAACCAGTTCAGATTCAACATCTGCAGGCTTTAATATTAAGGCAAAATACTGTGAGTAGAACTCTTAAAATGAATGTAATCCTTGCCACAATATACGCTTCTTAAATCCATGTACGGAACACAAATTGAAGTCCAAACTATAATAAGAACCTCAGAATTCTTTGAAAAATATGATAGGGTACAGAGGAAATGCAGTGGAAGTGGTTTATACAGACTTTCAGCAAGCACCTCATCACTAAAAAATATAGAGCACTCTTCACATTTTCACATGCTTAGTCAATGAATTACTTTTGCAATGCAGTCATTGTTGTTACATAACAAAATGGAAAGGTCAATGGAATTATTAATAATAGAAAATGGTTAGAGAACAGAAAACAAATGATGAGATAAAGCTTTCATGGACTGTAAGATAGGAATGAGTCGTGTTAACAAGGGCTTGTGCCAGTGCTGCTCTTATTGCAACATAAATGATACCGATTTAGGAACTGAGGAAACAATATTGATATTTTCTGATGATGACAAATTATGAGTTTGGATGATAAATTGTAACAAGGAGTGCGAAAGACTGCAGGTGAACATAAATCGGCTAACAGGTTGGGACAGTAGTTAGCAGATGGAGTTCGCTTTTTTTTAAAAAAAGCAGTGCAACATATTTTGAGGGTAAAGATAAAGAATTAAAATGCAACTTAAATGGTAATATTCAAATTGTAGTAGAGGGGCAGAGAAACTACAGATGCACAGTCATTAAAAGTGGAACTCTCAGCCACAAATTACTGAAGCAAAATATGTTTAAAATGAATTGAATAATTTCTTGAAACAGACTTTTAAAGGATAAAGGGAGTGAGGAGAGTGGGATGAGACTGGATGGGTTCTGTCACAGAAACATGAACACAAACTTCATAAGTCATGGCCTGTTTATGTATTTCACAATTATGTACCTTGTTATTCTAAAAATGAAATATTCTGGTTTTGTAGCGTGGTCTTGCTCCTGGTTTCAGTACAGTTCAAGATCACTCGACTTGGTACAGTAAGTCCTCACTATAAGTTGCCCCACTTGAAATCATTTCACTATAACATGGTTTACTCCTCAAGGCCTTTTTTGTGATTTACATTGCCATTTTCGACTTTATGTTGTCTGCATTGTAGCACACCCCCACCGCACTAAACTCTGGGCCAGTCGCCACCATGTTCTGAAGCTGCCGCTGCGTCACCAGAGGCCCTAGCTGTGGGCAGAGGCAGGCAGCAAGCAAAAAGTTGAGCTGAAAGAATGCTGTGGGTGAGACATAGAAGCTGTGCTACTCAGGGCTTCTTTGGGTGATTTAGTGTTATCTAATTTGAATGTATTTAGTATGTGTTATATTCCATGATTTATTTTGTTTTGCAAGTCATTCCAGCCAGGAATGCACTTTGCTGCACATGTTTCGTATAGAATTTCAACTTGTACATTGTTTTTTCCAGGCAAATGTCCAAAGGAACCTGACTCTGGCTTTAACATTGATTCCTATGGGATTCACAAACTTGTTTCACTTAAAGTCACGATTATCAGGAACGCAACCACAACTTAGATAGAGGGCTTGTGTAACAGTGAGCCTCAGCTTAACTGCAAAAACAGAAGTTTTCTCAAAACAACAATAAACAGCTGAAAGCTCTGCCTTATTTCACATTCATTTAATCAGTGAATTGTAACAAAAATCATTTAAATTTGCTTAACTGATCAAATTTTACTGAACTGAATTGTCAACAAAGCAACTGTATACTGAAAATTTTTAAAATCATTAAAAAGGAACCAATGGCACTTATCACTTTGTCTGGCAGCTGGTCATCTTTAATATGCCTGCCTCTTTCATTGCACAAAAAAAGTGAAAGACAACATGCTTAATAAGTGCAGCTACTGGTGGAGAGAGGTTACGCAGATGGCGTAATCAGGTTGAAATAAATTGAACTGTGATGTGTTAAGTTATTTTAATATCAGCTTGTATGGATTAATCAGCGAATGAAACAGAACAACATGCTATTTGGTCAATCATACCAACTCTTGTTACAGCTATCCAGTTAGCCCCACTCCCTTACCCCTTCAGAGCCCTAGAAATTGTTCCTCTTCAAATGTTTATTGAATTCCCTTTCAAATGTTATTGAAACTGCTTCTACTATCTTTTCAGGCAGTGAATACCAGATCACAACAACAAATTATGCAAGAATTCTATCCTCGTTGTCTCTGGTTCTTTAGCCAATTACATTAAATCTCTGTCCTCTTATTATTCCCCCTTCTGCCACATGAAACATTTCCTCTTTATTTTCCCTATCAAAGCCCTTCAGGATTTGAAACACTTGGCGAGAAACACACCTGGAGTATTGTGTACAGTTTTGGTCTCCATACCAAAGAAAGGATATACTTGCTATAGAGGGAGTGCAGCGAAGGTTCACCAGGCCGATTCCTGGGATGGCAGGATTGTCGTATGAAGAGAGATTGGGCTGACTAGGCATGTATTCACTGGAGTTTAGAAGAATGAGAGGAGATCTCAATGAAATGTATGAAAATGCTGACAGGGCTGGACAGACTGGATGCAGGGATGGTGTTTCCTCTGGCCGGGGTGGGGGCGGGGGGGGGGGGGGGGGGGGGGGTGGGGGGTGCCTACAAGAGGTTAGAGTCTCAGGATACGGGGTAGGCCATTTAGGACTCAGATGAGGAGAAACATCTTCACTCCGACAGTGCTGAGCCTGTGGAATTCTCTACCACAGAAGGTTGTGGAGGCCAAGTCACTGAATATATTTAAGAAGGAAATAGATAGATTTCTAGGCTCTGAAGGCATCAAGGGGTATAGGGAGAAAGCAGGAGAATGACATTGAGATAGATGATCAGCCATGATTATACTGAATAGCGGAGCAAACTCCAAGGGCCAAATGACCTTCTTCTGCTCCTATTTTCTATGTTTATTTGTTCATCTCAAACACTTTATTTGCCACTTTTATTTCCTCTTTCAATTCTCCCCATGTACTTTTTATACTCAGCTAGGTTCTCTACTGTATTATGAGCCTGACATTTATCAGGAGCCTGCATTTTCTGCTTAATTTTAACATCTATATCTTTAGTCATCCAGGGAGGTTTAGCTTTGAATGCCCTAGCTGTTCCCATCTTGGCAATCACAAGTCTGTACCAAAACTGCCTCCTATTTTGAAAGCCTCTCTTTCCTAATTTGCTGTTTTATCTGCTAATCTTTGGTTGCAAATCACCTGGGCCAGATCCTTTTCCAACTCACTAAAAATACTAAATTGGAGGAGGGCTAATTTCACATTTAATTTTCCTCGTTCTGTGCTATAATGATATTGTGATCACTGTTTCCCACATGTCCCCCCCACTGAAAAATGCTGTATTTACCCCACTTTATTTCCCAGAACCAGCATTGTTTTCTTCCTCATTGGGTTGGAAACATACTGAACAACAAAATTATCTTGTACATATTTCAGCAATTCCTCCCTCTCTTTGTTCTTTACAATGTTATTTTACAATGTATATTATTATAACTAAGACCCCATTATCACTGCTCTGCATTTCTTGCTTATGCCCGAAATATGCCTGCAAATTTGTTCCTGTACCACCTCCGTGCCATTTTGTGGCCTCCTGTCTATAATCAGATGTGTACAGGTCCTCTAGTGTTCTTTAGTTCCAACAAAATAAATTCAATCTTTGAACCTTCAAACACAGTCATTCCACTTCAATGCTACAACATTTAATCAGTAGTGTTGCCAACCAACCCCATTTCTTTCCCTTCCCTATCTTTCCTGGATGCTTTGCAACAAGGATTATTAAGTATGCATTCCAACCCTTGTTGAAATCAGGTCTGTTATTGTCACCATATCATGATCCCACATGGCAATTTGTGCACTCCAAACATAATACCATAAGATGTAGGAGCAGAAGTAGGCCACTTGGCCTATCGAGTCTGCTCCGCCATTCAATGAGATCATGGCTGATCTGATAATCCTCAACCCCATTTTCCTGCCTTTCCCTCATAACCCTTGATTCCCTTACTGATTAAAAATCTGTCTGTCTCAGCCTTGAATATACTTAATGACCTAGCCTCTACAGTCCTCTGTGGTAAAGAATTCCACAGATTGACTATCCTCTGTGAGAGGAAATTCCTCCTCATCTCTGTCTTAAATAGGCGACCGCGTACTTAGATTATGTCCACTGGTCCTAGGCTCTCCCCACAAGCCCCCTAAGAATCCAATAAGGTCGCCTCTCATTCTTCTAAACTCCAATGAGTACAGGCCCAACCGACTTAACCTCTCCTCATAAGAAAATCCCTCCATCCCCGGGATCAACCTGGTGAACCTTCTCTGGACTGCCTCCAATGCCATATAAGTGGGCCAAAATTGTTCACAGTATTCTAGGTGTGGTCGAACTAGTGCCTCGTATAGTTTTAGCAAGACTTCCCTATTTTTATACTCTATTCCCTTTGAAATAAAAGCCAACATTCCATATGCCTTACCTATTACCTGCTGAATTTGTATGCTAGCTTTTTGGGATTCATGCACGAGGGCCCCAACCCCCTCTGTGCTGCAGTTTTCTTCAGTCTTTCTCCGTTTAAATAATATTCAGCTCCTCTATTCTTCCTGCCAAAGTGCATAAACTCACACTTTCTCATATTATATTCCATTTGCCATATTTTTGCCCACTCATTTAACCTATCTATATCCCCCTGTAGACTCTGTCATCCTCAACACTTGCCTTCCCACCTATTTTTGTGTCATCTGCAAACTTGGCGATAGTACACTCATTTCCCTCATCCAAGTCATTTGTATATATTGTAAATAATTGTGCCCCCAGCACTGATCCCTGTGGCACTCCACTAGTTACAGGTTGCCATCCTGAAAATGCCCCCCGTATCCCAACTCTGTCCTCTCTTAGTTCGCCAGTCCTCTATCCATGCTAAAATACTAGCCCCAGCACCATGGGCTCTTATCTTATTAAGTAGCCTTACGTGTGTTACCTTATTGAATGCCTTTCAGAAATCCAAATATATTACTGGTTCCCCTTTATCTATCTTGCTTGTTACCTCCTCAAAGAATTCTAATAAATTTGTCAGGCATGATTTCCCTTTCATGAAGCCATGCTGACTCTGCTTGATTAGATTATGCATTTCTAAATGCTCTATTACATCCTTTATAATAGGCTCCAATATTTTCCCAATAACAGATGTTAAGCTAACTGGCCTATAGTTACCTGTTTTTTGTCTCTCTCCCTTTTTGAATAAGGGTGTTATTCATTGGCAGTTTTCCAATCCTCTGGGACTTTTCCAGAATCTAAGAATTCTTGGAAGATTACTACCAGTGCATCCACTATCTCTGCAGCTATTTCCTTTAATATCCGAGGATGCAATCCATCAGGTCCAGATGACTTATCTGCTTTTGGCCCCATTAGTTTCCCCGAGTATTTTTTTTCTAGTGATAGTTATTGTATTTATTTCCTCCCCGCTTTTGCCCAATGATTATTTAGTATTTTTGGTACGTTATTAGCCTATTTTACTGTGAAAACTGATGCAAAGTATTTATTCAACTCCTCTGCCATTTCCTGGTTCTCCATTCTTACTTCCCCAGCCTCATTCTCTCAGGGGCCTATATTGACTTTGGCCTCTCTCTTCCTTTTTATATATTTAAAGAAGCTCTTACTGCCCGTTTTTATTTAACTTGCTAGTTTGCCTCGCCTTTCTCTGCACTCGCTCCTTCATATTTCTGAACTATATTTTATTCCAATGATGTTTATCTCTCTCAATCCTCTGTGGACCTCGTTACTCTACTCAATGCTTCATCCTAGTGCCCAGCCCCCATGCCAATTTGTTCACTGATTTTGCAACAGCTAGAATACCTAGCCCAGAACCTGCAGATTACCAATACCAAATTCTTTCTGTAAATAAAACAACACAGCAAGGCGTCCTGGATTTGGCTGCCACTTCACAAAAATGATTGACCAACACCACCTACAGTCTCGTGAGGGGCACAGAAGCTACCCACTACATGCAGCAGTTTTGTTGATATTATCATATTTAAACATATGTGCCAATATGAATGAATATTCTTTCATCTTATCCAAATCAGAATTGAGATGCAATTGTTCTCAAACATCAGTGTTATGGCAGGGATAAATGTAATTTAAAAGTTCTACTTGTACTTACTTGGATTGTGCAGAAAAATGGGCAGCAGCAAAAATGGCAGCTTCTACTTCGATGTTATCATGTGAATCTAAACTCTGCCGAATGCTGTGATGAGCATTTTTTCTGTCAGGAATAATAGAAGCCATACTTCCCAGCATTCTGCAAAAATATAGAATCCAGTGAATCATACTTTCACTGATTAGGTACACAATGATTGACTGACACACTCATACGCTATCATGTGAATTATACAAAGTTGCAGATAACAAGAGCACTGCTCTTGTAAGTGCAATGCTCATATCATCCCAGGAGCGACCTTAGGTGGCTTGAAATTCCTTTAGGATATGCCTAACATATACAATACATAAGACAATTCTTGATAAATTCCGGTCAGTTGATTCTTATGAACACACACCAAAGGAATACCTGTTACATCAGCACTTAACATTAATCAAGTATATTGCAGATGAAAATGAAGATACACAAGGCAAATGACTGTTTATTGGACTAAGTACCAAGCTATAAGTCAATTAAAAGGTGTAGATGATATCAACAGTCAGAGCAAATCTTGATGGGCTTACAATGAAAAAAACTAAATTAAATTACCTTGAAATTACCCTATTTTAAAAATTATATGTGTACCACAATTTTATTCAGTTTGAGGCGTGTTTTTGCAATTGACTCCTGGGAAATCCCATGACCAATATAGCAAACACCTTGAAATAAATAACACTCTCAACAGATTTATTAATCATCACAGTTATAGAGGTCAGTGTGATTGTAGTGTTGTTTACTTACCAAATGTTTTTATAAATTTGATTCATTTATTTTGACTAAATATCTGTAAAGTCACAACAAATACTACTGGCTCAAAGGCACAGTTTGTTTTGACCCTTCATTGGAATTTTGCCTACCGGAGAGTGATAGCTCTGGCCACTGGATCATTGCTATGGATTACTGAGAAGACTCTCTTCACAAACTCGTCAACGTTCAAGATTTTCTCCAAGTGCTTTTCACTCTGCTGAGTCACCTTTAGTACACACAATCTCAAAAAGTTGTTTCTAAAGGAGGGAATCATTACAGTTAGTTAAGTCACATTTTTTAAAACAACTATAAAGGAGTAATTGTTAAAATACCCTTTCAAGAGATTGCAATGCTTACCCAACTCTGAAGATGTCTGCAAGTTTCAAAAAAGCAGAGTTTATAAGAATCGGAAATGGGTACTTTTGGAACAGCCTAGGGAAACGAACAACTGCTTCACACTGCTCACCAAGTTTCCCTGATCTCAGTCCTTGAGAGATAGGATACAAAACATCATGTTGAAACTTCAACTCACTGCACCATGTTTTAAGGTTTACTTTATTTATCATACATATCAGGTCGGAATCACTATTGTTTTTATTTAACATTTTTTGCACTTTTAAAAGTCAAAATTCTGAATCTTTCTTGGGAAGCAGGTAAAACACAACAGCTTTGTTTGTAGCAGAGTTCTATTTGCAAACAGTTCTGACCTCTATTCCTGGCTGCTCATTGAGCCATTCCTAAATAAAAATCAAAACTCACCGTATCGATCTATCCTCCTAACATTTTTAAAATTTATTGTAATGTACTTTTCACAATTAGTTTCAATAAAAAATACAGCATTTATTGAACTGTACTTCTAATATGTTTGTTTCTCAAATGGCAGATCCCAGCCCAAATGCAGATGCTTGGAATGAGATTCTCATGATTAAATGACACCATGAAATCCCACCCTCAAACAGTTATCTTCCATTCACCAATTTGTTTCACACTGCCACTCCTGGTTCCTTTGTATTAGTGTTGATTTGCTCAAGAAATTCAAATCTGCTGCAGTCTGTGAACACAAATTCCAGTGATCTCAGCTGATGGAAATTCTCATCCACAGCCAAGCTCAAAAAGCAGCAGTGTTAGCAAAGAGTCGAAAGTGGCAGTGAATGGCTCAAGAGAATATTGCCTCCATGCACTGGCAGAGTGGAAGAGAACCTTTGTGAATCAGATGGGTTTTGGGGAGAAAAGTGGATCAATTGGAGCAAGGAATGAGGAAAAGATAGGTGAGAAGAGCATTGCCTTCAACTGAGAAAGAGAAAAGCAGCACCTCTGTGAAAGTATTTCATGGAATAAAAGGAACAGCAGCAATGTGGATACAAAATTGGCTGAGTAATAGGGAACAGTGAGTAATGGTTAATGGATATTTTTCGGGCTGCAGGAGGGTTTGTAGTGGAGTTTCCCAGGGGTCAGTATTGGGTCCCTTGCTTTTCCTGATTGATATTAATGATCTCGACCTTGGTGTACAGGGAACAATTTCAAAGTTTGCGGGTGATACAAAACTTGAAAGCATTGTGAACTGTGAGGACAGTGCAGAACTTCAAAAGGACATAGACGAGTTGATGGAATAGGCAGATAGGTGGCAGATGAAGTTCAAGACGGAGAAGTGTGAAGTGATCCGTTTTGGTCAGAAGAACGTGGAGAGACAATATAAAAAAAAGGGGTGCAACTCTCAAGGGTGTACTGGAGCAGAAGGACCTGCGTGTATATGTTGCTAAGTCATTGAAGGTGGCAGGATAAGTGGAGAGAGCAGTTAATAAAGCATATAGTATCCTAGGCTTTATTAAGAGTGGTTTAGAGTACAAGAGCAAGGAGGTTATGCTGAACTTGTATAAGACACTAGTTAGACCTCAGCTGGAGTATTGTGTACAGTTCTGGGCGCCACACTTTAGGAAGTAAGTGAATGCATTGGGGAAGAGTAAAGAGATTTACAAGAATGATTCCAGGGATGAGAAACTTCAGTTATGAAGATAAGAACATAAGAAATAGGAACAGGAGCAGGCCATTCAGCCCCTCAAGCCTGCTCTGCCATTCAAGAAGATCTTGTGTTTCTATTTCTACGTTGCCATCTAACCCCGATAACCTTTGATTCCCGTGCTCACAAGAATTTATCTACCTCTGCTTTAAAAATATTCAATGACCCCGCCTCCACCACCTTCTGAGGCACAGGGGTCCAAAGTCACACAGCCCTCAGAAAAAAATTCTCCTCATCTCTGTCCTAAAAGAGTGACCCCTTGTTCTGGACTCAACCACAAGAGGAAATATCCTTTCAATAGATAGATTGGAGAAGTTGGGACTGTTCTACTTGGACAAGAGAAGGCTAAGAGGAGATTTGGTAGAGGTGTTCAAAATCATGAGGGGCCAGACAGAGTAGATAGGGAGAAACTGTTCCCACTTGTAAAAGGATCAAGGACAAGTGGGCACAGATTTAAAGTAATTTGCTAAAGCGAGACAAGAAAAAAATTTGTTCATACAGCAAGTAATTCACATCTATAATGCACTGCCTGGAACTGTGGTGGAGGCAGGTTCAATTGAGGCATTCAAGAAGATATTAGATGATTATTTGAATAGAAACAACATGTAGGGTTACAGGGAAAAGGCAGGAGAATGGCGCTAAGTCATAATGCTCATTAGTGAACTGTTGCAGACAAGATGGGCAGAACTGCCTCTTTCTGTACCATAGTGATTCTGTGAAGTAAGTGGTGAGCATGAAGTAAGAGGGGCTCTGTGGACTTAGGGGTGGAGAAACAGATCGATAGAGCCAATGAACTTGGGAGCGTGAAGAAGCATAAAAATAAGGCTGCTTTATTTGTTGCTTTAAATTTCCAGTCAGTGTTGCTTGGATTTGACACTTGAAATTGTGCTCATATAACAGCTTTGATGCATTTTTGCTCATAGCCCACTGCACAATATTTCATTTGGGAATTCTAGATCACAGGGTAATTGACTTCTATGATTAGTGGATTTGCAGTCAATTTAAATGAATATTCTAACAACATTTAGACCATGTTAGAAACCTAAAAAAAGTAAACAGAACAGATTTGCCAAAATCATCTGTATTATGGAAAGAAATAAAGCCATTCAGGATGCATATAATTGTTTATTTTTCAAGGTCAATTTGCAAATTGTGTGTCTTTTTAACCTAGATAGACAGTTTCACTCCTAATAACCAAGGCGGAGATATAATTTGCCGCTTTTCTGAAACTAAAAGCGACAAAATCAATTCGCATCCGTCAAACAGCGGCCGTGTTGAAATTACGTTTACAGATTGAAGAGTTTACACCCAGTTGTATTAGACCACCAAAGGCAGACTTGCGATGAGAATGAAAAACAAAACGCCGCTGCTACTCAGAGATGGTCTAATTCACCCAGATGGATATTTTACAGCCAACTCCGTGCCGCACTGGAAAGCATTTCCCGAGTTTGTGAGTGAGATGGGCACAGACAGGCTCTGCCGACACCCATATTAGCAACGGCGGCGGCTCACCGCTAAGCCCGGCAGTCACCAGCTCCGGTACCTTTATCCAGCTCCATCAGAGCCGAGTTCGCGTCCATCTCCTGCTCACCATAACCACCTTCCGACAGGAACGGCCTAGCAGCCGCCAACGCCATAACTACAACTACCTCAGCCTCAAACCACCACCTCCCAGTAATGCCACTGGAGCGGAAGTGATGGCGCGAGTTACTTCCGCTCGGCGCCCAATCAGCGCGCGTTACGTCTATTTGGCGGGAGGTTGATTAAGGGGAGAGCGCGGGAGTTGCAGTGGTTTAGTTCAGTGATACTGACTTTGCAAGATGTTGTTCCGCGCTGTTCTCAATAGCAGAATTCGCAATAAAACGCGGGGTGAGAGGCTACTCTACTTTTTCTATTAAAGGATTTTTTTTAAAATCGTGAGACGTTTGTAACTTTTTGTAATAATGCTTGTTTACATTTTATTAATCAGAATGTTTCTATAGTACCATGGACCAACTTATATTTAAATATAAACTTATCTCATTTCATGCTTTTCGATTATTAATTTTAAAGATACAAATTTCCTGAAGGTTAATTGTTTGAAGTGCATGTTTCAGTAAAACTTATGGTGACTATCTAATTATGTTGCAATATGTCGGTTCCAAATAACTGCACTAGTATTTTATTTACGATATTGGTCTTAATTGGTATTGGCTTTAGAGGAGAAAAGTTATTTTCTGACGATTTACAGTGTGTTGGGAGGCTGATAAGTCGTTGCGTAAAGTAACTAGGGTCAAGTTATTTCCGTTGGATATATTTGAATGAGTTTAATCGAGACTAGATGAATCATTTTTGAATGGGGACTAGCAATAAGTTTTAGTTTTTAACTTTGTTAGATATTTTCCGAACTGCTAAAAGGGAAATTACTTTTAAAGAAAAAAAAAGGAATCCGACTTGGATTAAGTCCTCTACACCTATTACCCCCTGTACTTGCTGATCTATATTGGTTCCAGGCTAAATAACGCCTAGGTTTTAAAATGTGTATCCGTTTTCAAATTCCTCCATTGTCTCGCCCCTCACTATCTCTGTAATCTCCAGCCCCTCAGCCATTGGAAATATCTGCACACCTCTGATTCTAGTCTTTTGAGCATCCCTGGTTTTAATTACTGCACCATTGCCGGCCAAGCCTTCAACTGCCTAGGCTCTCAGCCTTGAAATTCCCTCCCTAAACTCCTCCACCCCTTTCTTCCTTTTAAGACACTCCTCAAAACTTACTTTGACCAACCTTTTGTTTATCTTTCTTTATCCCCATATCTTTCTAGGTGTCGTATTTTGTTTTATAATTCTACCGTGCAATGCCTTGTTTCTCTATTATGTTAAAGCTCCTGTTTAAATACAAGGTGTTGAATCTGTTTGTGAAGAGACTGGAGAAACTTTAAATGAAAAACAGTTAAGTGGAGAATTAAAAGAGACGTTTTGTTGGAGACAAGCCATTTCTACTGGCAGTAGGTTGGTAGCTGAGGTGAATATTTTTTATCCAGTGAGTTGTGACAATTTGGAATGGATACCTGAAAGGCTGAGGCAACTTTAGTAAAAACTCTCAAATGGAAATTGGATGTGTACTGTACTTGAAAAAGGAAAATCCTTTGTGTGGGGAAGTGCAGAGAAGGACTAATTGGATAGTTCTTGCAAAGGGATGCTTTGGGCTGAATGGCCTCTTTGTGCTATAAGATTCTATGTTAGGTGTTATCACATGTTATATATATGTTTCATGGATATTTTATACATTACTTTTATAGCACACATTTTCTATCAGAGATATTCATTTGATACTTGAGTGGATGTGGAGCACTGGAGATATGATGCACCATAACAGTAAGGGTCAGGCTAGGTGGAACAGGGAGTCAGTCTTCTGTTAGTCATTTTTGTACGTTCCTATAATGAGCTAACTGATTTGTATTGCTATTTGAGTTTTGCCTTTCAGCTCACTATTTATATCTAACAGTAGTTAAATAGCGCAGAATGTTGCTGGAGGAAAAATTCAACTTGAGATGCCATATGGTGCAGGAATCCAACTGTTTTTATTGTGACATACATTTAAAATTGCTCCCCAGAGGCAATGTACTTCCACCTGATTCTAATTGGAACTGAGCTGCACAGATCAGAAAGGTCCCACATTATCTCTTCTCAACACAGCTTCATCTGAGTGCCGCAATCAACCCATTGCTGAATCTCATGGCTCAATGTTGAAAAGTGTAGATGTTGGATGAGAATGAAATTGAGATCAGCTGTGATACTTTTGGATTCGGGTATGGTTAATTGTCACTTGAATGTGGCTCTAGATGGCTGGCCTTTGGTGTGAGAAGGGACAAAGCTGAACAAAAATTTAACTCAACTAACTTGACTGAGTATTTCTCTTCAAATTTCCTTCTGGATACTGCTTTCTTGGTGCTTCATTTCTGTACAGACTACTGTAAATTTGCATATGTGGAATATCTGATGCATAGGAATTAGAAGCAGGAGTAGGTCATTTTGCCCTACGAGCCTGCTCTGCCATTTGGTAAGAACATGGCTGATCTAACTGTAGTCTGATTTTAAAAGCAGATACAAATTCATACACAAGATAAGTTGTAAAGGCAGTAATCTCTGGATTACTCCCAGCGTGTCACTGTAGTGAGTATAGGAACAGAAGGATAAAGCAGATGGATGCATGGCTGGAGAGATGGTGCAGGAGGGAGGGCTTTAGTTTTCTGGAGCGTTGGGATCATTTCTGGGAGACCTGTACAATTGGATGGGTTACATCTGAACAGGAATGGGATCAACATCCTTGTGGGGATGCATTTGGGGTGGAATTAAACTAAATTGGCAAGTTGTAAAAGTAGTTCAGAGGGGAGAGAAGTTGAGATGGAATTAAAGTTAAAATGCTAGAAAGTGAGTGAGAAGACAGAGGAAACATAGGCAAGATAAGAAAGAAGTGAGTTTAACAAGGCTAAATGGAATATATTTTAATGCAAGGAACCTGAGGAATAAGACAGATGAGCTGAGGGCATGGATAAGCACATGGGAGTCTGATGTCATAGCTGTGAGATTTGGCTAAAAGAAGGGCAGGATTGGCAGCTCAACATTTCCTGGTTATAGAGTATTCAGACGAGATAGAGAGGTGGATAAAAGAGGAGGGGTGGGGGGTTGCAATATTGATCAAGGAATCAATTAAAACAGAGAGGAGGGATGATATCTTGGCAGGATCATCAAATGAAGCCATATGGGTAGAAGTAAAAAACACAAAAGGAGCAAACATGCTGCTGGGTGTGTACTATAGATCCCCAAACAGTCAGGGAGAGATAGAGGATCAAATGTGTAATCAAATTTCAGAGAAATGTAAGAATAATAAGGCAGTAATATTAGGGGACTTTAACCCAGATATTAACTGGGATAGTTTTAAGTATGCAAGGTAGGGAGGGAGCAAAATTCATAAGTTGCATCCAGGAGAACTTTTTTAGCCAGTATGTAGAAAGCCCAACAAAGGGAGGGGGCAGTTTTGGACCTAATATTCGGAAATGAGCCCAAGCAGGTGGAAGGCGTATCAGTAGGGGAGCATTTTGGAGACAGTGACCATAACTCAGTTAGAGTTAGGATAGTTATGGAAAAGGATAAGTTTGGGCTGGGAATAAAAGTTCTAATCTTGGGGAAAGGCTAATTTTACTAAGATGATATAGGATTTGGCCCAAGTGGACTGGGAGCAGCTACTTGCAGATAAAACTGTGTCAGAGCAGTGGGAAGCATTCACAGGGCAAATACGTTTTTGTAAAGACAAAGTGGGGGACCAAGTCTGGAGAACCATAGATGTGAAGGGACATAAAGCTTAGGATTAAGAAAAAAAGAGAAGCTTATGACAGATACCAAGGGTTCAATACAGCAGAGTCCTTGGAGGAGTGTAAAAAGTGCAGAGGGGAACCTAAAAAGGAAATTAGGAAAGCTAAGAGAGTGTATGAGAAAGCATTGATGGGTAGAATAATAGAATAAAGGAAAACCCAGAGGGGTTTTTTAAATATATAAAGAGCAAGAGAGTACTGGGGAAAGAGTAGGGCCAATTAGGGACCATAGAGGTGATCAGTGTATGGACCCAGAAGATGTGGGTACAGCCCCCAATGAGTCTTGGTCTTCATAATGGAAAAGGACAACGCAGGTATAGACATCAGGGTGGAGGACTGTGGAATGTTAGAGGAAATTAACCTGAGAGAGAGGAGGTACTGGCGGTTTTAGCTGCCTTAAAAGTGGATAAATCTGCAGATGGGATGTATCCCGGGCTGTTGAGGGAGGCAAGGGAAGAGATATCAGGAGCCCTGGCAGTAATTTTCAAATCCTATCTGGCCATGTGAGTGCTAACATTATCCCATTATTAAAAAAGAGAGGAAGGGATAGACCAGGAAATTACAGGCCAGTCAGTCTAATCTTGGTGGTGGAGAATTACAGAATTCTGAGAGACAGAATATATCTGCACTTGGAGAGACATGGATTAATCAGGGATAGTGAGCATGGATTTGTTAAAGGAAGGTTATGTTTGACAAATTTGATTAAATTTTTTGAGGAGGTAACCAGGAGTGTTGATGAGGATAATACATTTGATGTGGTCTCATGGACTTTAGCTAGGCTTTTGATAAGGTCTCTCATGGCAGACTAGTCAAGAAAGTAAAATCCCATAGGATTCAAAGCAAAGTGGAACATTGGACCCAAAATTGGCTGAGAAGGAAGCAGAGGGTGATGGTAGAGGGATGTTTCTGTAACTGGAAGTCTGTTTCCAGTGGGGTTCCACAGGGTTCGGTGCTGGGGCTATTGCAGTTTGTGGTGTACATAAATGATTTGGACTTAAACATAAGGGCATGTTCAAGAAGTTTGCGGTTGACATGAAAATTGGTAGGGTTGTAAGTAGTGAGGAGGATAGCCATAAACTGCAGGATGATATCAATGGACTGGTCAGAGGGGCAGAGCAGTGGTAAATGGAATTCAACGCAGAAAAGTGTGAGGTAATGCACTTGGGGAGGGCTAACAAAGGAAGGGATTACGCTATGAATGGTAGGACCCTAGAAAGTACTGAAGATCAGAGGGACCTTGGTGTGCATATCCATAGATCCCTGAAGGTACTGGGACAGGTAGATAAGATGGTTAAGAAGGCATATGGGATACTTGCCTTTATTAGCTGGGGCGTAGAATACAAGAGCAGGGAGGTTATGTTGGAACTGTACAAAATGCTAGGCTACACCTGGAGCACTGTATGCAGTTCTGGTCACCACATTATAGGTAGAATGTGATGCACTGGAGAGGATGCAGAGGAGATTTACCAGGATGCTGCCTGGACTGGAGGGTCTGAGCTACGAGGAAAGATTGGATAAGCAGAGATTGTTTTCCTTGGAGCAGCGAAGATTGAGAGGGGACCTGATAGAGGTGTATAGATTGTAAGAATCATAGGGTGGATAGGAAGGCACTTTTTCCATTTGTAGAGGGGTCAACAACAAGGGGGTATAGATTTAAAGTAAGAGGTAGAAGGCTAAGAGGGGAGTTGGGGAGAAATTTTTTTCACCCAGAGGGTGGTGGGAGTCTGGAATTCACTGTCAGAAAGGGTGATTGAGTCAGAAGCCCTTGTAAAGTTTAAGAAGTATTTAGATATTCACTTGCATTGCCATAGCCTCCAGGGCTGTGGGTCAAGCACTGGAAAAGGGGATTGGTGTAGTCAGATCTTTGACTGGTGTGGACACGACGGGCTGAATAGCCTCTTTCTGTGCTGTAAACATCTTGAGTATTAACTTGTGCAAACATTTGTTTATTGTTTGTTCATCATCTTCAGTAAAATTTTAACTTTCCCATCAGAACCTCACAGCTACCCCTTGGAGACCCTGCTGCAATATTACCAATGCAATCAACAGGATGAACACACTTCATATGGTGACCTCGGGGTGCCAGTTCCTCCTTTTGTCTGCTTGTGGTCGACAGGTAAATTGACCTATGCACTTCATGCACACTTAGTGCATCTCACTAATTTTCTTTGAGAATAGACATTAGTTTGGGATCTTGATATAATCTGCAGTTCCAACAGTTGGAAGCTGCAAGTTTGATTGCCACATAACGTGAAGTTACAGCTTGATTATCCGAAGCAAACAATTAATGCCTCTGAAATGTTATTCAGTATATTGATGGGAATAAAGATGGAGAAATAACTAAACGATTCAAAATGCATTAGTAATTCAAGTATGTGTCTTCCTTTAATTATGTTGAGAAACAATGCACGTGAGTCAGTTGGACATTCAAAGTGTGGTGAGGAGTTTGAGTTTTAGTGCTGTGACATTTCACTCTGCCAGCTGTAAGAATTGGAGGTGTTATTTATTCAACATACACACTTCAGTTGAGAAATGTTTTGGATGGTATTAGAGTTGGCATCTGCCTATCCAACTAGAAGAGCCTCCATAAAATTGTACAGAGAGAATCATACTCATCATACTTAAATCTTAATATATGTTGATACAAAATTGGGGGATCCCTTCTTATTCTTCATTTGTGTAACTTAGTATTGATCTCCATGTGAAAAGGGCCATGTGCAAATGAGATATTACTGTTATGCTGATTGATTTTTAACATGACTGCTTTACAGCTGAGCAGTTACATCAGGTCCTTGGAGTTGCAAATGAAGAAGGTGTAGTCAGGCTGTATGATGCAGAACATCACAACAAGGAGGACCCAATTTTTCGAGGTGTGTGAAGATTTTGTTGGTTTGCTTTTTTTTTGACAGGGATGTTTCTAACTTTTGATAGTTTCACGCAACTATACTTTTCATTTTAAAAATGTTATCAATATTTTATAAACACAATCCTTCATCAGCAAAGTGATGAAGTATTGTTGACAATGCTATCAAGCAGCACTTTGGCAATAACCTGCTCACTGACATTCAGTTTGGGTTCTATCAGGGTCACTCAGCTCCCAAATTCATTACAACCTTGGTCAGAACATGGACAAAAGAGCTAAACTCCAGAGGTGATGTACAGTGACTACCTTGACATCAAGGCAGCATTGACTGTGGCATCAAGGAGCTCAAGCAAAACTGAAGTCACTGGGAATCAGTGGGGGATGGAAATTTTTCCACTGGTTGGAGTCATGCCTAGCTCAAAGGAAAATGGTTGTTGGAAGTTAATTATCTCAGTCCTGGGACATCGCTGTGGGTGTTCTTCAGGGTAGTGTCCTAGATCCAACCATCTTCAGCTGCTTCATCAATGACCTTCCCTCCATCATAAGGACAGAAGTGGGGGTGTTCGCTGACGATTGCACAACGTTCAGCACCATTTGCGACTCCTCAGATACTGAAGCAGTCCATATCCAAATGCAACAAGACCTGGATAATATCCAGGCTTGGGCTGTGAAGTGGCCAGTAACATTCGTGCTACACAGGTGCCAGGCGATGACCATCTCCAACAAGAGAGAATCTAACCATTGCCTCTTGACATTCAATGGCATTACCATTGCTGAATTCCCCACTATCAACATCCTGGGGGTTACTGTTGACCAGAAAATGAACTGGACCACCCTTATAAATATTGTGGCTAGAAGAGCAGGTCAGAGGCTGGGAATTCTGCAGCAAGTAACTCACCACCTGACACCCCAATGCCGAGGCACAAGTCAGGTGTGTGATGGAATACTCTCCACTTGTCTCGATGAGTGCAGCTCCCACTCAAGAAGCTCAACACCACCCAGGAAAAAACAGCCCACTTGATTAGCACCCCATCCACCACCTTAAACATTCAATCTTTTCAGCACTGACACAAAGTAGCAGCAGTGTGTGCCATCTACAAGATGCACTGCAACAATTCACCAAGGCTCCTTGGACAGCACCTTCCAAACCCACAACATCCATCACCTAGAAGGACAAGGGCAGCAAATGCATATTGTTCTTCGAGACATTCCATCCTGACTTGGAAATATAATCGCCGTTCCTTCACTAACACTTGGTCAAGATCCTGGAACTCCCTTTCTAATAGCACTGTGGGTGTTCCTACAACACATGGATTGCAGCGGTTCAAGAAGGCAGCTCGCCACCACCTCATGGGCAATAGACGCTGGCCCGGGTAGCGACACTCCCTTCTTGCGAACAAATATTTTTTAAAAAACATCCAGTTAAGATATAGCTGTAATAGTCCTTCTTAGTGCTTGAAGGATAGAATGGTATCACACTAACAAAATTCCTGCTCAATCGCTATTGTAGCTCTGTATGAAGTTTAGTTGCTTCCTATGGTCTTTTTTTCCCCTGTCTCCAGTTCAGAGGAGTCATACAGTCAATCAAATTATCCACTTCTTGGAGCAGTGGCTCCAGTGACGTGGAGGTTTTTCCTTTGAAAGCACTGAGCTGTTGGCCTAAGCTGTGATGTTGGATATAACCATTCTCAGTAGTGGTGCATGGCGCACTAGGCTTGGGCAAAGATGCAGGTGCTTCTAAAATGGCCTGAAAGCAGCTCACTGCCGTCTCACGGACAATTAGGGATGAGCAATAAATGTTGGCTTTGCCAGTGATGTCGAGTCTGCGAATGAATTAAATAAAACCTAAAGTACCGTGTGGAGACTTTGATAATTTAAACTTTAACTTAAAGACTAAGCAACTCCTAACTTAATTCCAATTTCATGAAAGGTGTTTTTGTGATATATCATGGTGATCCCTGGCCTGTTTAGCATAGAATGCATTCATGGTGAGATTTCAGCTGTTTATTATAAATAGTGAAATATTAAATGCATTATTTATAACTGCTGTAAGTAGCAAAGAGTGTAAA
Organism: Carcharodon carcharias; assembly: GCF_017639515.1. Lineage (NCBI taxonomy): Eukaryota > Metazoa > Chordata > Chondrichthyes > Lamniformes > Lamnidae > Carcharodon > Carcharodon carcharias. Next base: position 183,633,891 of record NC_054468.1, read on the forward strand.
TCTCCCTTCCCATCCAACAATATATGATACTGTTCTTCGCACTGAATTACATGCCCCCGTACCCCTTATCAATGATCGTACTAGTGACAGACCTGTAACTGTCGACTACCCACCCTAATGACATGAAATGCTGTAGACTTAAGCTAATTTTGGAAGGGCAAAATTGTTCATGGTTTTTTACAGTTTAAATTGACATTGTATTTCCCACAGTTTTCTTGTACTGAGGTCCCAGTGACAATTGCATCTATGTTTTCTAACCTAGTTTCTACTCACTAAATTAGATTTTTATGTTTCCAGCATGGTTGGCTCACAACAATGCAGTGTTTGACCTTGCGTGGGTTCCTGGAGAGCCAAAATTAGTAAGTATGTTCTCCTTGTACATTCCTTTAACGATCAAGAGCATGATGTTAGTGCTGTTGAACATTTGAGCTTTTGTGTGTGTTTTGAAGGTTACGGCTTCAGGAGATCAGACAGCAAAACTGTGGGATGTGTATGTGAGTGAGCACCTTGGCACATTTAAAGGGCACCAGTGCAGCCTCAAGTCTGTGGCATTTGGAAAGCAGGAAAAAGGTACTGTTTTGAAATGTTTTAATTTGTAGACTTTATCTATACAGGAAAAAAAATCATTTCATACTCTTCATTTTTGTTTTTTAAAAAGCTGTATTTTGCACTGGTGGAAGAGATGGCAACATAATGGTCTGGGACACTCGCTGCAGTAAGAAAGGTAGGTGTTGCCTAAAGGTAGTTACGTGAACACATTTTGTTCACGTGGCGATAGTGTTTAATGAGTTGTGTTTTGGGTGTTTGGACATTTTGAGAATCAGAAAATTTACTATTACTAAACCTTTTTTCAAACTTTATCTTCATCGCCTCTCATAATCTTGAGTCCCTTTGTCATTTACATTCATTTTGCAGTGCACCCTTGATCAAGCCACTGCCATTGAAATTATATAATAAGCCCCTGAGAGGTACACACGAGAAATTCTTGGCAACCCCCACCCCCTGCCTGGAGACGTCTCTCTGATGTTTTGAAAAGAACGTTGGAATTTGAGAATATGGACACTGATTACTCAGTAGGAGCTGAAGTAGGCCATTTAGCCCATTAAGCCTGCTTCGCCATTCAGTAAGATCATGGCTGATCTGTTTGTGTTTCGAATTCACATTCCTATTTACCCCTAATAACCTTGAGTCCCTTACTAAACAATAATCTGTCTATCTCTTCCTTGAAAATATTCAATGACCCTGCTTCCACCATCTTCTGAGGCAGAGAGTTCCAAAGTCAGACAACTCTCAGAAAAAAATTCTCCTCATCTCTGTCTTATAAAGGCAACCCTTAATTTTAAAACAGTGCCCTCTAGTGCTGGACTCACCAACAAGAGGTAACATCCTTTCCATGTCCACCTTATCAAGACCATTCACATCAATCAAGACACTTCCTGCTCTTCTAAAGTCCAGTGGAAACAAGCCCAACCCATCTAACTTTTCCTCATAAGGCAACCTGCTCATTCCAGGTATCAATCTAGCAAACCTCCTTTGAACTTCCTCCAATGCATTTACAACTCTCCTTAAATAAGGTGACCAATACTGCACACAGTTTCAAGATGTGGCCTCGCCAGTGCCCTGTAGAATTGAAGTATAACATCCTTACTTTTCTTTCAATTCCTCTCCTAATAAAGGATAGTATTCCATTAGCCTTCTTGATTACGTGCTGTACCTGCATACTAACCTTTTGTGACTCGTGCACTAGAACACCAAGACCCTTCTGCACCTTGGAATTCTGCAGTCATTCTCCATTTAAGTAATATTCTGCTTTCCCTGCCAAAGTGAAAAACTTCACATTTTCCCACATTATATTCCATCTGCCAGATTTTTACTCACTCACTCAACATGTCTATATCCATCTGCAAAATCCTTTAGTCCTCTCCCCAACATACTTTCCTATCTACCTTTGTGTCATCTGCAAATTTAGCTACCATGTCTTTGCTCCCCTCATCTAAGTCATTGGTGTAGATTGTAAAAAGTTGAGACCTCAGCAAAGGCCCCTGCGGGACTCCACTTGTCACATCCTACCAATCAAACACCCATTTATGCAATGTGTTTTCTGCCAGCCTGCAAATCTTCCAACCATGCTAATATATTACTCCCTACACCATGAGCTTTTATTTTCAACAATAATCTTTGATGTGGTATCTTACCAAATGCCTTCTGGAAATCCCAAGTACAAAATGTCTAAAGGCTCCACCTTATCCACAGCACATGTTACTTCTTCAAAGAACTGTAATAAATTGGTTAAACATGATTTCCCTTTCCCAAAACCATGCCCACCCTTCCCAATTACCTTACACTTTTCGAAGTGTCCAGCTATAATCTCTCTAAGGATCGATTCTAATGCCTTCCCCGTGACAGACATCAAGCTATAGTTTCCTGTTTTCTATCTTCCTCCCTTCTTGACTAGAGGGTTTATATTTGTTACTTTGCAGTCTGATGGAACCTTTCCACAATCTAGGGGATTTTGGAAAATTAACACCCAACGCATCTCTCTCATTAACCACCTCCTTTTAAAACCCTAGGATGAAGTCCGTCTGGACCCAGAGACTTGTCAGCCTGCAACTCCGACAGTTTGCTTAGTACTGCTTCCCTAGTGATTGTAATTTCACCAAGTTCCTCTCTCCCTTTCACTTAATTAACATCTATTACTGTTATGTTTTTTGTATCCTCTATATTGAAGACATAAGCAAATTATTTGCTCATTTCATCCACCATTTCTTCTTATCTGGTATTAACTTCCCATTCTCACTCGCTAGAGGACCAGCACCCACTTTACTTGCTCTTTTCCTTTTTACATACCTGTAGAAACTTTTGCTGTCCGTTTTTATATTTCTAGCTAGCTTCCTGTCACTAACTTCTTTTTCTTGATTAACCTTTTAGTCATTCTCTGCTGTTCTTTATATTCTGACCCACTCATCTTTGCAGTTAGATGCTTTTTCCTTAAGTTTGATGCTTTCCCTAACTTCTTAATTAAGCATGGATGGTGGGTCCTCCCTTTAGAATTTTTTTTATATTGTAGGAATATAATTATCCTGAGTATTCTGAAATATCCCCTTAAACATCTGCCACTGCTTCTTTATTGATTTACCCTCTAGCCTAGTATCCCAATTCACTTAAGCTAACTCAGCTTTCTTGCCCACATAGTTGCCCTTATTTAAGTTTAAAATACTGGTCTTAGACCCACTCCTCCCTTTTAAGCTGGGTGTAAAATTCAATCATATTGTGGTCATTGCTACCTAAGGGTACATTCACTCTGAGGTCATTAATTAATCCTGTCACATTACACAATACCAAGTTTAATATAACATGCTCTCTAGTTGGTTCCAGAATGTGATGCTCGAAGAAACTATCTCAACAGCATTCTATGAACTCCTTATCCAGACTATTACTTCCAATCTGATTTTCCAGTTAATATGTAGATTAAAGTCACCCATGATTATTGCTGTCCCTTTAGCACCCAATATTTCTTGTATAATTTGTCCTACATTGTGGTTACTGTTAAGGGCCTGTAGACCACTCCCACTGGTGACTTCTTTGCCCTGCTATTTCTCATCTTCACCCAAACTGATTCTAAATCCTGATCTCCTGAACCAAGGTCATCTCTCACTAATGCCATCCTTGATTAACAGTGCTATCCCTCCTATCTTTATGTGGCTTCCTACTGGCTGATGATAGACTTGTAGGCCCTTCAGAGGCACCCACAATCAAATGTTTTTCCCAGTACCTTCCAATGCTAATAGGGGATGTGGAGAAAAATTGAGGTAGTCTTCTTGGAAGTAGAACAGTGGGATTAAATAGAACTGTCAATGCCACAATTTACTGTTGACTAGATTCAGCTTCTTCTGGCTATCCAATTATAAATATGCGTTTTAAGGGTAATCATTTCAGTAAGTACTGTAAATGATTTTCTGAACAGGTAATCGTTCCCTCTTGGACTTTTTTTTGCTGGCTGTAAAGGTTTTATTAAAACTGAGTTGAAATGGTCTGAACCCACTTTGCTGTGACTTTGACACCAAGATTCTAGTTCAAGCACAAAACTGGCTTAAAAAGCCAGTCATGGATTGCTGGTAGCAGAAACAGGAAAAAAAAAACCTGATAGATTACAGATTGAAGTTGATAGATTGAAGTTGAAAACCAAGATGCAAAAGTGCAGAAAGAGCTTTCGTCTGTACTTGGTTTTGCTATTGACAGCTTAGAAGTGCTTGATGCTGACACTGGCTGTGAGATCATTTTGTTCTCTTTGAACTGATCTTTTATCTTCCTTGTAAAATTCACATTAAGAACTTGAATTTTTCATTTGTAAACTGGGACGATCAATGTGTTGCGTTGCAGTAAAATGTCTTATCTAAAAAGATGTTGACAAACACTCATTAAGAGAAATAGATAATATCATGAGATCACTTATTTGTACATCAGAGAACTGCAGTTTACTCCATGTGACTCTGCATAGCTTAATGCACTGTGCAATGCTTGTGGATTAGAGTTTTCAGGTTCGTGTGGTCTCTTTTTGGCTCCAAGTATTACGTATGGTTTATTTTTCATTTCCTACTTCAGAATCAGTTCTACTGATGAAGTGGTGAAACAGGGCTCCCCAAAGTCAGGAAACATTTGTTGGGTTATGTGAAAAGAGGAGGAGACTGGGTCTAATTAGTTGATTCTTTCAAACAACCAGCACAGGTACTGAATGACTTATGTGACTGATTCGAAGACTTACGTACCACTGTTTTAAGTCAATGACCTGGGTGCATGTATTCTTAGTGTGTTGGGTGCAAGCTTTTATTCTTATATACCTCTCCCATTTTATTGGTATACGTGTAATAAAATGAGGTGCTTTTCATAAGTATTTGCCTCCCATCTTGGATCTGTTATGGAGATTGTGAATGGTGCAAGCATAACATGAGGAATTGTTGGGGCATCTGTGATCCCAACATTTCTCCAACCTTTGGTGTTTGGACTGAAATATTAACTGATTGTAATGTCAGGTTATCAAAATATTTCTTTAGTAGGAGGAATGTGGCATTAAACAAAATTGTGCCTTGTGTAAAGTAAAATCATTGGCAATTGTATTGAAAACTTTTCGATAGATTTTGCTAAGCGATTGTGTGCACTGGTCTCTTCATAACAGGATATCATGTGCTTTTACTGTTTGGAGGAGTATTTGCATTCAGAGAAACACTTTTAGAAGTTGTTTTATAACAATTCTGACCTTTTGATTTCTACTTTTCATTTTAAAGAGCAGCTGCTGGCCTCAGTGGTGCATTCACTGCACAAATCCTGTTTAAAGGCAGCAGAATGACCACACACTGATGCTGAACTGCAACAACATATAAAAGCAAAACACTGCAGATGCTGGAAATCTGAAATAAAATGTGTCCTGATGAAAGGTCACAACCTGAAATGCTAACTCTGTTTCTCCCTCCACGGATGTTGCCAAACCTGCTGAGTATTTCCAGCATTTTCTGGAAATAATTTAATATTAACATAATATAATATAAATTTATTTACGAATGCCAGTCCTATTCTTTTGTAGTCCAACTTGGCACTTCCTTCTCAACAATACCCAAATGGTTACCTGTGTCTCTTAGAAACAAATTTATTATGTTTAAGGTAAGTATAAACTTATCTAACTTATTTTTAATTATGGAAAGGATGAGGTTCTGATAGGGAGGTTGCCTTTTTCAATGTCCCCTGTATATAATTCTGTGGTGCATCAGTGTGAAACTGAGTAATGCAGAACGTAAAGCTGAGATCCCTAGCTTCAAGAGGTGGTCAAGATACTACCTTTCTGTGATTTGGTTATGATGTTCTCTTCACCATCACCAGCCCAGGTCTAAGAGATGGCTAATTCTCAGTCTATGTTAAGGCAGGCAGAATGACAATGGCCCTGAATGAGAATAGTATAATCAAGCAATTGGTAGCTTCCTCACATGACAAATACAGCTCAAAGAGTGTTAAAGCACGAAGAGTGTGCAGGGGGGACAAAAACTGAGTCTTAATTTTGAAGTTTATTCATAAGACTTCTTGTTTCTGGTTAGATGGATTTTACAGACAAGTGAAGCAAATTACTGGGGCTCACAACACACAGGTCAGGCAGACTCCTCCAAAACAGAAGAAACGGCGACTGGCTGCACGGGGACTTGCTCCTTCTGTGGTATGATTCTTTTCACTGTAGTTCTCTGTACCTCTCTGTGGCGGTGCTCCGATCACCGCTGCTTCAGTGGTTGGGCTTCCAGTCTCCTGATCATAATGGTGTGTCTCTTGTTTTCCACAGGATTTTCAGCAGAGTGTAACAGTGGTGATTTTTCGAGATGAGAAAACTTTGATTTCTGCGGGGGCAGTGGATGGGTAAGTGGAACTTGGAACAGGAATGAGAACTGTGTTTATCAGATGAGGAAGCTAACAATTGCTTGATTAAAAGCAAAATACTGCAGATGCTGGAAATCTGAAACAAAAATGGCTGGAAAAACTCAGCAGGTCAGACAGCATCTGTGGAGAGGAAGACAGTTAACGTTTCGAGTCCATATGACTCTTCATCAGAACTAAACAAAAATAGAAATGAGGTGAAATATGAGCTAGCTGAGGGTGGTGAGACAAGTAGAGCTGGATTGAGGGCCAGTGATGGGTGGAGATGGACAAAGGGGTGTTGACAGTGGTGATGTTAGCTAAGGAATGTGCTAATGGTGACAATAAGGGTAGAAAGCAGGATGAGCAAGTTACAGGTGGCCCTAATGGGGGTGGGGGGAACAGATCGAAATGGGCTAAAAGGTGGAGATAAAACAATGGACGGAAATAAATTTGTAAATAGTAGAAATAGGTGGGAAAAGAAAATTATATTTTAAATAATTATTAGAAAAAAAGGGGGATCGGAAAGGGGGTGAGGACAGAGGAGAGAGTTCATGCTCTGAAGTTGTTGAACTCAATATTCACTCCGGAAGGCTGTAAAGTGCCTAATCGGAAGATGGGGTGCTGTTCCTCCAGTTTGTGTTGAGCTTCACTGGAACATTGCAGCAGGCCAAGGATGGACATGTGGGCATGAGAGCAGGGTGGAGTGTTGAAATGGCAAGCAACAGGGAGGTCTTGGGCCATGCTTGCAGACAGACTGAAGATGTTCCGCAAAGCGGTCACCCAGTCTGCGTTTGGTCTCTCCAATGTAGAGGAGACTGCATTGGGAGCAGTGAATGCAGTAGACTAAATTGAGGGACGTGCAAGCGAAATGCTGCTTCACTTGAAAGGAGTGTTTGGGCCCTTGGACGGTGAGGAGGGGGGAAGTGAAGGGGCAGGTGTTGCACCTTCTACGGTTGCATGGCAAGGTGCGGTGGGAGGGGGTTGAGGTGTAGGGGGTGATGGAGGAGTGGACCAGGCTGTCCCAGAGGGAATGGTCCCTACGGAATGCTGATTTGGGGTGGGGGGGTGAAGGGAAGATGTATTTGGTGGTGGCATCTTGCTGGAGTTGGCAGAATGGCGGAGGATGATCCTTTGAATGTGGAGGCTGGTGGGGTGATAAGTGATGACAAAGGGGACCCTATCATGGTTCTGGGAGGGAGAGGAAGGTGTGAGGGCGGATGCGCGGGAGATGGGCCGGACACAGTTGAGGGCCCTGTCGGCTAAGGAAGACTGCTTGATTATACTGTTCTCATTCAGGGCCATTCTCATTCTGCCTGGCCCCCGTTAACTTATTTAAAATAAATACATTTCTTCTAGATTGCTGGTAATTCAATGAATCATGATTTCTCTCTACCTTCCTTGATTTGTTCTCTCTTTTGTGCACCCCCTCGCCTGTCCCCACACACTCTTTTCATCTCCTCCCATTCGCCACTGATTCCAAATGAATACCCAAGTGTGGCTTTCGGTTAAAAGCCTGAGAAGGGCGAAGGTGTTGTTGCTCTCCTCCGCCTAAGTATTTTTTAATCTAGTCAATATTCTGGTTGGTAAAATGCAGATTTCAGGTCAAACAGGGTAGGGGAAAATAAATAGACCAAGAACAGAGATGAGTGGAAGCAGAGGATGGCAAAGAGAAAGAGGGGAGAGAGGAGGTTTGGTTAAAAAAAAAAATTAGCAAGAGATTGGCTCCAGTCAGATAAATGATGCTGGGAAGGGTGAGGTGAGGTGTGCTCACAAAAGAAGCTGGGGTGGGTGGGAGGCACTGATCACTCAAGTAATCGTTTACAGTACGTGGAGAGGTGCTCAGCTTAGCTTTGCAGGCTTGGATCAAATGAATGCCAGTGTGGGGTAGGGAGAAGGTTGACTCCAAACATCTATATACTGTTCAGTGGGGAACTCGGGCATTCACTATATTTCTGCTCTGTGCAGAGGTCCAAAGTGTGGACTGGGGTTGGGGTGGAGGGGGGATTCCTTCCAAATTGCTTTGCACATTTGGAGGGTTAAGGAGAGGCTAAGCCTGTGGGGGAGGGATTGCAGAATATCCCTGCTTAGTGGGGATAAATTTAAACAGCAATTGTATCAATGACCAGATCATCTGTTTTAATGGTATTAAAAAAAAAACCCTGGAAAACCCCAGCAGGTCAGGTATCATTTGTAGAAAGTACAATAATGTTTCTGTTGCTGAGTGTTTCCAGCATTTTCTGCTTTCATTTCAGATTGCCAGCATCTGCAGTATTTGATTTTGTATCTGTTTTAGAAAATAGAGATAGTTTAAGTAAGTTATGTTAGTATTTATGGGTATTAAGAATGAGTTTTAGCTTTAATGTTTAAGTTTCATTAGTATTTCTGTATCTGTATGTTAAGAAAAGGTCATGTTGAATTTTTAATTTCACTTTACAGGGTGTCTGCATTTCTAATGAGAGTTTACAACTGTAAGACAAGTTAAGCAAACAAAGGTAGAAAAACTGGGCTGTTGCCTAGCAGCAGGGGTCCAGAGAGGCAGGTCACACACACACACACACACACACACACACACACACACACACACACACACACACACACACACACACACACACACACGAAACTAGAAACAGCAGTTTGATTTGGAAACTGTTTGAGTTCAGTTGGTTTTGAAGACAGCTGCCTAGCAGAAGCAACCTAGAAGGGACAGATAGCCAGATCCAGCTAAAGTTGGTTGAAAGTAGCTGCCACAGAGACTAGGGCAAAGGGAATAGATAGCTAGTCCCAAGCTAAAGAAGGAAGTGGAGCAAAGCAGGAGAGAGTCCCAAGCAGACCTTCTAGTCAAAGGAAGGACAGGAACCTGGAAAAGGTCCTGGTAAGTGAAGTCAAGGATGAGGGCCAGAGAAAGGCTCCAAGTTTCACGTTTAAAGCCTCAAGCTGCAGGAAGCAGAGTCAAAGCGATATAATGGCTTGTGAGAAGTCAGAAGGCCTAAAGGACGGCTGAAGGCCTGTAGCTCTTTGCGATGGGCATATGAAGCAGAGGTATACTGTTGACGGCTGAGTCAGTGAGAGTGCATGGTTGACAGCTTGAATGCATGTGGTGACCCAGGGAAGAGGAACGTCAGAAGGAGAGTTCGAAACCCTAGAGTTGAACCCTTGTGGAAGGTGTCTGAAAGAAAGCATCGGTTTGGGAGACTATTTCAAGACAAGTTCTTGGAAAGTGGAGATTGGAAACCCTCGTGTGAAAAACAGAGTTCAGTGAGACTGGTTGGTTCATGGTGTAAGAGGCATCTGGGGGTGGAGTTGAGGAGAGATCCATAGCATATGTCTGGGGTGGCATCTGTCACTTGGTTTCAGTGTGTCATGTGTTTGACCTCAGGTTGCCAATTGGTTTACATAGACTGTGTCGTTACTGTGAACATTTAGAGTATAAGACAGCTTTTGTAACTTGCGTTATCCTTACAAATCTGTATTTATCTGTAAACGTATAGTTGTGGGTGAAGAAGTATTGTAATATAGTTCACCTTTCCTTGTTTAATGTTTTATGCTTTTGTTAAAAGCTCATTAGCTGACTTCTGTTCAGTAGCCCCTCTCCACATATATAAGCAATCAAATAAAAGTTATGATCCATCAAGCTGCCATCGGGCTTGTCCAGTGGTAACCTCAGCTGGGGATCATAACATCTGTTTTAGTGATGTTTGTTGAGGGGTAAACGCTGGCCAGGACACTGTTCTTGAAATAGTGCTGTGCGATCCGAGACGATCTTGGTTTAATGTTGGATTCGAAGGATAGCTCCTTCAGGACTGCATTGAAGTATCCATTTAGATTGCAATCTCCAGTTCCTGGATTGTGACTTGAAGTCATACCTTTTTGACTCAGATGCAGGTGCGATTACTAAACCAAGACTAACATTTCTTTACAGCGTTTATGCAAAGTCTGTCACATCTTTAAAATTGGATTATATTTATTTTCCAGCGTCATCAAAATGTGGGATTTGAGGAAGAACTATACCATTCATCACCAAGATCCTGTGCCAGTCCAGTCCTTCCCTTATCCAGGAACGAGTGCACGGAAGCTAGGTACATATCCTTTTCCTGTCAGTGCAGCTTTAGGAGAAGGATGAGGATTCATTGATGTATGGTTAGGAATCTGCTATTGAATGTAGAATTATTCCCCTGAAGGAGCAGAGGAAATGGTGCATGACCTACTCTGACCAAGTATCATAATTCAAATTGCAGGAAGCAAGTCCTGCTGTAGTAAAATATTGAAGTACTTAATGTTATGAAGCACTGAATATTTAAAACTGTTATGTTCTCGTCTGAATATTTTAAAAATAGGGCACCTTAACTGCAGTTTATCTCTGTTCCTGAGGCCTAATAGGCTTGTTTTGAGCAAGATATTTGCATTGCATGATAATATTTATTGATTTAATTGTAGTACAGTTCGTTTCTGGCTGTGGAAAATTAGATTTTTAAACTATACCCTAAAATAATTGGGGAATTTCTGTCTCTTCACTTTTGCAGGATATTCCAATATTGTCTTGGACTCAAAAGGCTCCAATCTTTTTGCAAACTGCACTGATGATAACATTTACATGTTTAATGTGACTGGCCTGAAAACTGCACCAGGTGAGTAAGGGCTTGTCTGTCTGTTACACTTTGGTAAAGAAGAGGAGCTTTTTCATTTATTTATGGACCATAAGGTCAACTTTTCTACTGTTCCTTCTTTACTTCTTCTTTCAACAATGAGAATTAGATTAATTTTTATATAAAACCTATATTTGCATCCTTTTGTTTCCAACTTGCATACACTTTAAAAAGTGTAAAGTGTTTTAAGACTTTTTGATATGAATGGTGCTGTGTGGATGCTATTCCTTATAAAATCTGATGAGTAACTTACCTCGGAGTAACACAAATTGCATTTAACCTACAATGTTGGTGCAAAGTTAAGAATTTAATATAAATTTGGAGTCTAGGTCTAAACTGACCCTGGAATACTGAAAAGCTAGCCTTAGTAATAGTCACCATGAAACTGTTGTCGATTGTCATCAAAATGGTTCTGGTTCACTGATGCCATTCTTACCTGGTCTGGTCTGGTCTACATGTGACTCCAGACCCACAGCAATGTGGTTGACTCTTAATGTCTCTGAAATGGTCTAGCAAGTCACTTGATTGTGTGAAACCAAATGGACCACCTAACATCAACCTCAGCACTGGAAACGGCAACGGCACACCCAACTTTGTCAACCCTACAAGAAGAGCTGTCCCACAGACTAGTCAAGTCACAGCCTGACATTGTCTGTAATGTATGATTCTGAGAGTATGACTTTGTCCCAGACACTCACCATCCCTGGTTATGTCCTGTCCTACTGGCAAGACAGACCCAAACAGAGGTGGTGGCACAGTGGCATTTAGTCAGGAGGGAGTTGCACTAGGACAACTCAACATTGACTCTGGACCCCATGAAGTCTCATGGCATCAGGTCAAATGTGGGCAAGGAAATCTCCTGCAGATTACTACCTACCTCCCACACCCCCCTGAGCTGATGAATCAGTGCTTCTCCATGTTGAAAACCACTTGGAAGAAGTACTGAGGGTGGCAAGGGTGTATTAAGTACTCTTGATGGGGGACTTCAAAGTCCATCACCAAGAGTGGCTCGGTAGCACCACTACCATAAGGCCATAAGATGTAGGAGCAGAAGTAGGCCTTTCGGGCCATCGAGTCTGCTCTGCCATTCAATGAGTTCATGGCTGATCTGATAATCCTCAATTCCACTTTCCTGCCTTTTCCCCATAAACTTTGATTCCCTTACTGATTAAAAATCTGTCTATCAATGCCTTGAATATATTTATCGACCCAGCTTCTACAGCCCTCTGCAGTCAAGAATTCCACAGATTCACGACCCTCTGAGAAAAGAAATTTCTCCTCATCTCTTTTAATTGGGTGACCCCTTATTCTGAGACTATGCCCTCTGGTCCAACACTCACCTACAAGGGGAAACAACCTTTCAGGATCTACCCTGTCAAGTTCCCTTATGTTTCAATAAGGTTGCCTCTCATTCTTCTAAACTCTAATGAGTTCAGGCCCAACCGACTCAACCTCTCCTCATAAGAAAATCCCTCCATACCCAGAATCAACCTAGTGAACCTACTGGCTGAGTCCTGGAGGGCACAGCTGCTAGACTGGGTCTGCAGCAGGTGGTGAGGGAATCAACAGGAAAAATCTACTTGACCTCATCCTCACCAACCTACCTGTTGCAGATGCATTTGTGGATGACAGTATTGGTAGGAGTGACCACCATATAGCAATGAAGGCAAACTCCTGTCTTCACACTGAGCAATACCCTCCATTGTGTTGTGTGGCACTACCACCGTGCTAAATGGAATAGATTTCGAACAGCTCAAAACAGGCATCCATGAGGTGCTGTGGGCCATCAGCAGCAGAATTGTATTCAACGACCTTCTGTAACCTCATGGCCTGACATATCCCTCACTCTACCATTGCCATTAAACCAATGGATCAACCCTGGTTCAATGAAGAGTGCAGGAGGGCATGCCAGGAGCAGTACCAGGCACATCTGAAAATGAAATGTCAACCTGGTGAAGCCACCACACAGGACTACTTGCATGGCAGACAGCAAAAGTACATGTGATAGATGGAGCTAAGCGATCCCACAATCAACAGATCAGATCTAAGCTCTGCGGCCCTGCCACATCCAGTCATAAATGATGGTGGACAATTAAGCAGCTAATTGGAGGAGGCGGCTCCATAAATAAACCCATCCTCAATGATGGAAGAGCCCAGCACATCAGTGCAAAAGACAAGGCTGAAGCCTTTGCAGCCATGTTCAGCCAGAAGTGTTGAGTAGATGATCCATCTCGGCGTCAGGACTCCAGCATCACAGGTGCCATTCTTCAGCCAATTCAATTTGCTCCACATGATATCAAGAAATAGTTGAAGGCACTAGATAGTGCAAAGGCTATGGGCCCTGGCAGCATTCCAGCAATGGTACTGAAGAACATACAAACCTACAAAATAGGAGCATAAGTCAGCCATTTGGTCCCTTGACCTGCTCCACCATTCAGTAAGACCATGGCTGATCTGTTTGTATTTCAAGTTTTACATTCCCATCTGCCTTTAGATTCTTGTTAGGCAAGGAAACATCTACCTCTGCCTTAATGTTCAGTGATCCTGCCTCCTCCACCTTCTGAGGCCGAGAGTTCCAAAGTAGCACAACCCTCAGAAAATTTCTCCTCATCTCTGTCCTAAAAGGGCAATCCCTAATTTTAAAACAGTGCCCCACAGCTCTGGACTCACCCACAAGAGGAAACATCCTTTCCATGTCCACCTTGTCAAGACCATTCAGGATCTTATACACTTCAGTCAAGTCACCCCTCACTCTTCTAAAATACAGCGGAAATAAGCCCAGCCTGTCTAACCTTTCCTCATAAGACAACCCACTCATTCCAGGTATCAATCGAGTTAACCTCCTCTGAACTGCCTCCCAATACATTTACATCCTTCCTTAAATAAGGAGACCAAAACTGCACACAGTATCCGAGATGTGGCCTCACCAATGCCCTGTAGATCTGAAGCACAACATTCTTACTATTTTGTTCAATTCCTCTCATATTGAAAGATAGCATTTCATTAGCCTTCCTGATTATAAGCTGTACCTGCATTCTAACTTTTTGTAACTCATGCACGAGAACACCTAGAATCCCTGTGCACCTCAACTAGCTGCACCCCTTGCCAAGTGGTCCCAGTACAGCTACAACACCGGCATCTACCTGGTAATGTGAAAAGTTGCCCAGGTATGTCCTGTCCACAAAAAGCAGGACAAATCCAACCTGGCCAATTACTGCCCCCGTCAGTCTCCTCTCAATTATTAGCAAGGTGATGGAAGGTGTTGTTAATAGTGCTATCAAGCGGCACTTACTCAGCAATAACCTGCTCACTGATACTCAGTTTGGCTCCTACCAGGCCTACTAAGCTCCTGACCTTATTACAGCCTTGGTCCAAACATGGACAAAAGAGCTGAACTCCAGAGGTGAGAGTGACTGACTTTGACATCAAGGCAGCATTTGAGAATGTGACATCAAGGAGCCCTAGCAAAACTGGAGTCAATGGGAATCAGGGGCAAAACTCTCCACTGGTTGGAATCATACCAAACACAAAGTAAGATGGTTGTGGTTGTTGGAGATCAGTCATCTCAGCTCTAGGACATCACTGCAGGAGTTCCTCATGGATGTGTCCTAGGCCCAACCATCTTCAGCTACTTCATCAATGACTTTGCCTCCACCATATGGTCAAAAGTGGGGATGTTCACTGATGATTGCACAATGTTCGCCATTCGAGACTCCTCAGATTGTGAAGCAATCTGTGTCCATATGGAACAAGACCTGGACAACATTCAGGCTTGCACTGATAAGTGGCAAGTAACATTCATGGTACACAAGTGCTAGGCAATGACCATCTCCAACAAGAGGGAATCTAACCATTAACCCCATGACATTCAATGGCATTACCATAGCTGAATTCCCCACTATCAATATCCTTTGGGTTACCATTGACCAGAAACTGAACTGGACCAGCCATATAAACATTGGCTACAAGAGCAGGTCAGAGGCTGGGAATCCTGTGGTGAGTAACTCACCACCTGACTCCCCAAAGCCTGTCCACAATCTACAAGGCACAAGTTAGGAGTATGATGGAAAACTCTCCACTTGCCTGGTTCAGTGCAGCATCAACAACATTCAAGAGGCTTGACATCATCTTGGACAAAGCAGCCCGCTTGATTGGCACCCCATCTACCACCTTTTAACATTCACTCACTCCAATATTGACAGTGGCAGCAGTATATACTGTCTACAAGATGCACCAGCAACTCACCAAGGCTCCTTTGACAGCACCTTCCAAACTCGTGACCTCTGCCTCATACAAGGACAGTCGCATGGGAACGCCACCACTCGCAAGCACCCCTCCAAGCCACACACCAACCTGGCTTGGAATTAAATCGCCATTCTTCCACTGTCGCTGGGTCAAAATCCTGGAACTCCCTCCCTAACAGTACCTGCACCACATGAACTGCCACAGTTCAAGAAGGCAGCTCACCACCACCTTCTCAAAGGGCAGTTAGGAATGTGCAATATATGTTGACTTAGTCAGCAATGCACACATCCCAAAAAAGAATATGAAAAAAACTCCAATGCACTCAGAACTCAATTTGCACCACAATTCTTGTCATGATGTAAAGTGAAACAGCTGCATACCAAGCTGAGAGTTGTAATATGAATACAAAGGAAAAACATTGCATTTATATAGCCAGTTTCATGACCTCAGCCCATTCCAAATTGCTTTACAACCAATTAAGTCATTTTTGAAGTATCGCCACCTGTTATGTAAGGAAATGTTGCAGCCAGTTTACCTACAATAAGGTACCACATGCAGCGTTGGGATAAATCCCAAGATGATTATTTTGAGATTTTTATGTCCACCTGTCTTACAAACTTAAATTCTTGGTCAGAAGGCAAAGCACCTTTCCAAAGTGAAAACTGAGCTTGTGGAACTTGAGGCAACATCTAGAGGGTGTGTTTTTTTTTAATTTGCTTTGCGTGAAGTCTCCCTATGTCTAATACAAACTGGTTGAGGGAATGAGTTGGGGTTTTGTTCCAGGTCTGTAGTTGACAACATTAAAGTTTGCAAGGTTCTTTCCAGCATAAAGGACTTGTATTTTGTAAGGTGCATACACTATAAAAAGCTTGATTTTCCCTTCTCACACTGTGCGATTTGTACATATCCATGTGAGGAAATATGGGCAGAGCTCAATGAGCTCTCATGCACTGTACTTTCCTCGAATGTCTAATCTGACTCTGCTTGCATTGACATCTTGGTTCAGCTTGAATGTGACTTGTTCCATTTATCAAGTTCATAGTCACAGTCAAGACAACAATTGGAGACTTTGTACCATTGAGAAAGAATGCAAACTCATAGGTAATATAAATGAATTAGTAGCATCATTATTTTTGAGCTTTTGACCTACTCTGGCATATTTTTAAAATTTCCAATAATTTAAGTCCAAAAATCTGATGCTAAGTTGTCCGAAGCAGGTCAGATCTTAATTCATGGGATTTCTTTATCCACCTTTTAATAATTGCCCTTCTATGTTTTATATAGTGGCAACCTTCAATGGTCACCAGAACTCCACCTTCTATATCAAGGCCAATCTTAGTCTGGATGATCAATTCCTCCTCAGCGGGTCCACTGACCATAACGCTTATATCTGGAAGGTGAGTGACTGCTGTGCAGTTTGAAGTGGAAACAGGTGCACCAAGCCAAAGTGCGTATTAACACTACACTTTTTCAATCTGCATCAAAGAGCCCTTCAGGCCTCTCGCCTCCTCTTTTCTCAATTGTGGTACAGTTGTGCTGAAAGCAGACAGCTTGGAGTAACTCAGTGCAATTTATCAGTTGTTTGCTGTGTAAAAATAGTACATTTCTGCCATTTTAATTTTCTGCTTTCCTTTACGTGCAGCTTCTTCTGCCACATGGTTTGATAGACCTCCCTTTATTACTCCTAAATTCTTATTCTTCAAATCTTTTCTCCTCAAATAATTATCCAATACTTTCTTGAAAGATGATTGACCCTGCCTCCACAGTGCATTCCAGATCCTAACTATTCGCAGTGTAAAAATGTTTTTTCTCCATGTCACCTCTGATTCTTTTGCCAATCACTTTAAACCAATGTTCTCTGATTCTCGATGCTTCTACCAATGGGAACAGTTTTTCCCACCTATTCTGTGCAGACCCTCATGATTTTGAACAACTCTGTCAAATCTCACCTCAACTTTCTCTTCTGTAAGGAGAACAGTCCCAGCTTCTCCAGTTTATCCTCGTAAATGAACTCTCTCATCCCTGGAACCATTCTCATAGTTCTTTTCTGCGCCTTCTTTGATGCTTTCACAGAAAGATTGCTAAAGTGTGGTGCCCAGAACTGGGCTCCCTGAACTGGATGGATTATAACTATATCAGATGTGACCAGATTCAATGGGGGAGAAATTAACATCAATTCCTCAGGGGCAGGCAGCCCCATGAGCCCTGTGAGGGTTCTTCATTGATGATATTGCCAGAAGTGGGGCGATATGAACAATTATTTCTACCCTATTATTCCTCTGTGAAAGCCTGGGATAGGTTGCATTTAGTTCAGGATCTAAATTAAATGTTTTATTTTAGTGTTTAATTATTGATATATTGGTACTTTGCTAAATTCTAGTATAGCCTAGGTTCAACTTCCGGGTTTTGCTTTAACTCGCTCCAGTGTTTCATTAAATATATTTTGTGCCCAGTGCGCACTCACTGTAGACCTACATCTTTTTTCCTGATAGATTTTGCATGTTTGAGTTCATTATAACAGCTAATCTATTAACTGTCACATCTGCGTCAGTGCTGAAATGGAGGGTGACTCATCACAGGAAATTGAAAGCCTGCAGAACTGTTGTCAGAGGTTAAGAATCTTCTTGTGATTCTTCTTTGAAAAATTGTGAAAGGGATAAGAGAGATTTATGGGGTTAACTTATCTATAATAATTTCCTCCAGGTTAAAATTCCCTGTTTCTGAGTAGTGAGTCTTTTATATCGATACTGATTTCATTTTCAACAATCTTCTCTCAGCTGTCAAAGCGTACAATTAATTTCGGTCTTGGACAATGTGACTCCATGTTGAATTGAGAGCTGCAGTTCTGTGCTGTGCAGGAATCTATTTAACCAGCACCTTCAGGGCTCTTCTGATAGTTCATTGTGAAGTGAAAAACTGAACCATATGAACCAAGAGGCATCTATATAATCAATTTTCTGTTGTGTTAGCTGATCCTGACTGGGGCAGCAGTGGTATTGCAGCTGGCCTCAGCATCTGGCTTCTCGATATGGAAAAATTAGCTACAATAGCTGCTCCTGTATGCTAGCCAGCGACTTCTGCTGGAAAGCTATTCTAGGTACATTAGATGAAAACAGGTTTCAGCTTGGTTGTGATGCCTTTCATAACTGAATAGGTTAACTTCACTAGTTTCATCAGTGAAGTTTTCACGGGACTGTTTATTGCACTACAACACTGCATGAATCGTCACTTTCACAAAATGAAGGGGAGATATTGTAAATGATAAACTTGCTGCACCTGCTTCCAGTGAGTTGTGCCGTTTGAGTAGATTGTGGTAGCAGGAAACTTTTTTTTTCTCCACAGAAGATCAGCTCTGAACTGTCCAGTGATCTCCTGTGTAGATGGATAGTTTCTCAAGACTCCTTGTTACTCATCTTTTCACCACCATCTGCAGAAAGTGGGTCAATGTGCATGAGACAGACTGACAAATTAGCCTAATCTATTAAGATGGAGAGATGTTTGAGCTGAGAATTGACAAATTCTGTCATCTTATCACTAAAATTTGGGCTACACTAATGTGTCAAGAACTGCACCATATGATCCAGTTCCACTCTGGTGTCTGTTTGGCAGCACTCCAGTCTAGACTGCAAGCATTTAGTCACAGTGACTGAATGCTTATGGCAACTTCACAATAATAATTTGAGTCTGAATTGCAGCACTGTCGTTAGAAGTTGTCCCACTTGTGACTTTCTTTCACCTGACTATGATCTGGGATTTATAATTGCATCAATGAGATCCCATCAAGCTAAACATGATATTTGGCTTGATGAAAATCAATTTAATCCTGATTCTCATTATTTCAGGTCTCTGATCCTCATCATCCTCCAACAGTGCTCCATGGGCACACTCAAGAGGTGACATGTGTGTCCTGGTGCCCATCGGACTTCTCAAAGGTCAGTATGTGTGCGCTTGTGATCTGTCAGGTGGTATTTAAAGGGGAAGTCACCGTCAATTTGGCTATAGTATAAACACTGTTTGTTCCAAGTTGTCGAGCAAAATTTGTCACTCAGCTGATGCTGACCAGTTGTTCTTATAAATGGGACAATACGTTAATCAGCTGTACTTCTCAGGACCTTGCCCAAGCAAATTCTGCTTAATTGAAGCATCTGGGGCAGCCAATTTGAGCCAACTCATCGACCTGATTATTTATTTTGAAAATTGAACATTTTTGTTTGTGAAGCATGGAACAAACTATTCTTTTTAAATATATAACTTTGCACTGGCCCTGTTGGTTGTTTGACTTTACAAATGTAAGTTGGTTGACTCACATTTGAGCCAGTAGGGGGCGATATCGAAGCTAGGTGAAACTACTAAATTTCACTAAAGATGTATGATCAGCTAATTCTTACCATACCAAATTAAGAATTTTAATGTGCGCTATTGGAGTAAACTCCTAAGAGTATTTGAATCGCATCTGGAGGTAGCAAAATTTGTAGGTGCATCTTCAATGTGGTCTTGAAGGAAATATAATTATCTTGGCTGATCCTTCTATAATTTTGCTTTTATCAGCAATGGGCTTATTTTTAGTTGAAAAAAAAATCCCCCTTCATGCTTTGCCAAAGATTGAAAATGGTGTCCATTCTAAAAGCTAAAATGGCTAACTACATGAAAGTAGGCTCTCTGCATAAATAAGAGCCCCTTCTGCACAATGCCCCTCCTGTAAATTTATACACCAAAAAGCTAAACATTTGTGATTTTGGAGCCCTAATTCTATTTCTGTCTCCTCTCTTAGATTGCCACTTGTTCTGATGATAATACTGTTCGAATCTGGCGTCTCAATCGAAAAATGGGTGTGGCACAGTCTGATTTGGTGGGAACTGCATGCCAGAAGAAGCATTTGGAGAAAGGTAACACACTCCGGTATCGTACACATGGCCTTCAGGAGAACGTGGTCTTGTGTACAGTGATAGCATGATTTGAACTTTATGTATACGTTACCACAAGGCGACAAAATGTAATTCAATAACCCCATATGCAATAAAAGAATGTTGAACTAAACTTTCTTCTTGGGCAAGTTGTACTAAAGAAAAGTAATATTCTCAATTTCTAAAAATAGAAGCTGTTTGTAACACAACAGGTTATTCAGCACATGAAAGAAAAATTAGGTTAATGTTTCAGCAGTGACCGTTCAGGATACAGTCGCATTGTTCTGAAAGTATGTAACCTGTCTTCCTCCTTCAGATGTTATCTGACCTGCTGTACTTCTCTATTTTTGTATGTTTTTACTTCAGAAAATATATTGGTGTATTCCTTTTTCTACTATTAAATATCTTCATGGGCTATTAAGCACCATAATGATGAGAATGAGGTTTTCAGTCCCATAGTTGTTTGTCACTTGAGCTTCCAGCCTTGATTGCAATATGTTTAGGTGACTATTTGCCAAGATGGAGAGGCAAGTGTTTGACATGGTCAGCTGAGCAGAAATGAATCATGTGTGAACTGATCTACATGCAATTGGGCCCACTAGTTGTAACTTGCCATGTTGTGCTCAGCAGTGTATATGCGCATAACTGCATAAAATAAGTTTTTTTAATCAAATTGTTTTGTTATGAATTGTGCTGGTGAAGACAAATTTTGTAGACACTTTGCACAATTTTGGAAACGTGCAGGATGTTAATATATTTACAGGTACATTCCAGGATACTTTCATGACTTGCTGCCTAGAGAGTTTATGAATTAGTAACTTTAACTTGCAGTTTCTTTATTATTTTTGAAATGTTGAATCTTAGTAAGTCTTAATATCTTGCTTTTAACAGATGCTGTGATTCAGCCAATTAACAATACACAATCAATGAAAGAAGGCCCAAATCTGCCATCTCCACAGCAAGCCTCATGTGCCCCTAATGTCAGTGGAAGCTCTTCCAGCACACCCACCTCTGTGGCTCAGAGATCCGTGGACAATAATTGTAGACCATGTCAGCTAGTTCAGACAAGTTCTACTTCCCCAAAGTCTGCTTCTGGGAAAATGTCGATCAAGAAATGGGTTGTTAAGAGCCCCAGCACTCCTGCCTCTCTCTCCGATGCTCCCAACACTTCACCGAGGAGTGTGCTAGCCCCAGTTGAACGAAGTCAATCAAAAAATGTCTCGGAAACTGTAAACAACCAGATTTTTGAGAAGAAAGTTAAAAGGAGATTGGACACCAGTGGTGGATCAATAATGAACAAAAGTAAAAATGGAGACAACAGTATTGTAGCAGAAGTCAGCCCTGTTTCTAAAAGATGTAAAATTGGTATCTGTTGTTTAAAGGAACAGAGTTGGAAAAACTCATCTATGGAAGGTACAGAAGATAAAGGGATGAAAAGTTGTGACTGTAACACCAGGGAAAACCCCCCTCTGGCAAGCCCCTTCCCTAGTCCAGAGCTGGAAGATTCTTCTTCTTCCTCCAAGCTCCACTGCAGACAGAAACCTGCAATGCTGGACAAAGAAAACGGTTCTCCTCAAAAATCAAACTGGCTTTCCGACCTGAGGGCCAAACAGAAACTTGAAATGGGCATTAGGATAGTGAGATCACCCAATAGTCCGACACTGTCATGGAGTCCAGCTATGAAGAAAAGGGAAGAAAGGACTACAACAGGCTTGCCAGTAAGTTGTTTACTGCAATGCTATGTACTATATTATGATGGGTACAACTGTAAGGACAGTGACTATGAAATAAACTTTATAAACATGGGCATGTTTAAGTTGCAGTGGCTCCAATGCTCAAATTAGGCTTTTGGTTTTGGTCAAATTTCAAAAGCTGTGGTTGGTTTTATTTCAAAGGGACCTTCTTTGTTCATTTGGCTATTTTAAACTCTTAACCCAATAACCCTGCATGAGGGATTGTTCCTTTTGTTCATCCATAATTCACATCCTCTGTAATGATAGTTCTTTCCAAAAGCTCTTTACAGGTTTAAACACTCCATTTTTTTTAGAATCCCAGTTGGTGCCCCTTTATATAAAAAAAACACCCATTTTGTTTTTGTTGAGTCACTCGTCCAGATAATTAGCTTGGATTTTTTAAAATTGCATTTCCTCTCCCTCTCTCTGAGGGAATTATTAATAGTGCAGAATTGTGGTATGCATTCATTGACATTATTCAGCATCTTGTGATTTCTGATTTTATTTGCTGATGAATAGCCCTCTACTTCATAACTGCAAGGGATTAGGTGCAAGTGACATAATTTCACCATAAAAAAAAAAATAGAGCTTCCTAGGTAAATGACATTTTTAAAATTTGTTCATGGGCTATGGGTATCACTGTTAAGACCAGTGTTTATTGTCCACTCCTAATTGCTTTTGAGAAGGTGGTAGTGAGTCACCTTCTTGACCCATTAAAGTCCATGTGGGTACACCTATCGTGCTGTTGGGGAGGGTGTTGTCAGATTTTGACTCCGTTTGGTGTTGCTTTTTCATCACTATTTTCAAGTCAGGATGGTGTGAGATTTGTAAGGGAACTTGCTGGTGGTGGTGTTCCCATG
Organism: Carcharodon carcharias; assembly: GCF_017639515.1. Taxonomy (NCBI): domain Eukaryota; kingdom Metazoa; phylum Chordata; class Chondrichthyes; order Lamniformes; family Lamnidae; genus Carcharodon; species Carcharodon carcharias. The sequence goes on from NC_054468.1 coordinate 183,656,669, forward strand.
TGCCTGCTACCCTGTTCTTCTAGGTGCTAGAGGTCATGGACCCAGAAGAAGCCTTGGAGAATTGCTGCTGTGCCTCTTGGAGATGGTACAGATTGCAGCCACCATGTGCTGGTGAGGGAGGGAGTGCATGTTTAAAGTGGCGGATGGGGTGCAAATAAAGCAGGCTGCTTTGTCCTAGATGGTGTCTCGAGTGTTGTTGGAGTTGTTTTCATCCAGGCAACTGGAGAGTATTCCATCACACTTGTGACTTGTTCCTTGTAGATGGTGGAAAGGCCTTGGGGAGTCAGGCAGTGAGTTACTCGCCATAAAATTCCCAGCCTCTGACTTGCTCTTGTAACCACAGTATTTATGTGGCTGGTCCAGTTAAGTTTCTGGTCAATGGGTAACCCCATTGTGGGGGATTCAATGATGCTGTTGAATGTCACAGAAGTGATTAGATTCTCATGTTGGAGATGGTCATTCCATTATTCTTGTGTGGCACAAAAGTTATTTGCCACTTATCAGCCTAAGCCTGGATGTTGTACAGGTCTTGCTGCATATGGGTTTGAACTGGTGAACATTAAATATCCTTCATGCTTTGCCTCAGTTAAATCAATTTGCTGATGCCATTGGTGTTTTCCATTTAAACAAAATTGACAAACGCAAAACAAGTGTTGCTTAATTTACTTTCCATGCACAAACTTAGTATCTGAAAAATGTATTATTTGTGTGGCAATAAGTTTGTCATAATCTGCTTTCTTTTTTGTTCTACAGACTCCAGCTTCAATGCGCAAGATCTCTTCATATTTTCAGAAGTCACCTGACCATTGTACTGTGAGAATGGACAAATTATTGACTTAAATTAATACAGCTTTATGACCTCGTAGCATTCGTGAGGGAATGCTTGTCTTCATTGTGCAGTTTTTCCTGTCAGTGTGCCATCTGTGATGGTGCAGTTGTTACAATTAGTTTGTCAATGAAACTGGGTTAATATTTTTAAATTAATTCTTTAATGTTTTGGTTTTCTCCCCCAATCAAATAGGTAGATAACAATTCAAGTTGAGATACAATAAAATATGTACTGGTAATGGAACTCTGTACTAGAAATCCAAGGCTTGTGTTTTGAGTATTGATTGTTTCAAGTACAGAGGGTGGGTTTCTATGTCCATATATAGAGGACTGAAAGCTCCTACTTGCACCAAATGAGCAATTACAGAAAATAAAGGATGACGAGCAAAAACAAAATTCCTGTATTTAACTAATCAATGCTCGAGTGCTGAAATAATCACTTTGTTTTGTTTGCTTCTTTGTAAAAGATGTGATTCCATTTGAATTTTATCTTATTTTTAACCAACATTTTCCAGCATAACTTTACTTTTACTTTTAAAAGGCACTGAAGGCCCCCACCCTCTCAACCTTGCCCCTTACCTGAGGTGTGGCAACCCTCAGGTAACTCACCAGCAGTCGTGTCTCTCTAATGAGAGAGCAGCTTATGGTCCCCAGGGACTATTACGACTTTCGTGTATATAAACTGGTTGTGTTACTAGTCAGTTATAACTCTATTGTTCTTCAAACTTTGCTCCACATATTTCAACATGATTTAGAGCATGAAACAAGCAGCATTTTTTTGTTTAAGTACAAACACAGCTTGGAATTAACTTATTGCATAATTTATATATAGATTTTACCTATATAAAAGGCAATCTTATACTTTGAAAATGCATGAAGGTTTCTTATTGTTACATGTGTATATGGAGTTAAATGCTTGGCTGCAAGGAATAATGTTTTTCAGCGTCAAGCCTGTGTAATCATATCAAGTAACAATGATACAGCGGAGGCATATTGATGATTTCTTAAGTCAAAGCAATGGTTTATTTACATTGAGCAGTAGAAGCACCCTGCCCTTTCCCAGCCCTCTAACTTCCCAATTTCAATGCATATAGAACTGTGACACAATCTGAATTGATGGGGTTTTGTCATTGCTGGTGTGCTCTGCCCTTTCATTGTGTTACTGTTAACTATTCTGGATTGTTCTTTTATTGCACATCAAGGTTAACTTACTGATGCTGTAAAAAGTTTTGCAACTCAGGCTTATCATTGAATTGTCTGCAGTAGTTTTACTGGATAGTCTAACGCAAAAGTTCCTTATCTGATGTAAAAGTTACTTTTTTTCTTGAGCAGTTTTATTTTAAATTGCACATTAACTTTGCAGCTTGTATTCATCCTCTCAAAGTAATTACAAGGTTTTAATTGATTTCTTTGTCCATGAAGTTTGGTTCAATTTGTACCCTATGGTTTGTAGCAAGGTTCTGCTTCCAAAATATGTGGTTCGTTTTCCATTTAAGATTACCATACTGAATTAATCCGTGTTTGAAATACATATTGCTTTCCATTACCATCCTGGCATTTTTCTTAATAGAAAGTGATTCCACTCGATCAATGTCCAGCTTGTTCATGATCACAAGCAGAGCATCATGCAAGTCTACCTGATTTCCTGACAATAGTTGTAGTTTATTTGTTCTCTGCCAATACCTTGGACTGCCTTTATTACAACTAGGCTGTAATGGCAATTTTCTTTCTAGTCTGTGACTTTAGTTATGGCTGCTGTCAAGAACAAAGTGCAACTGCAGAGCTGGTCAACAATGAGAACTATGCTACTACCAGAAACACAATTAAGCAGACCTTTGTGTGTTGAAAGCAATACTTCTGCTGTTTAGACTGATCTTCACTTTTCACTGTAGGCCTGACTGCATTACAGTTGACAGTTATATGCCATACAACTTTTCGTAATGCACTATACCTGTTACCTGGGGCATCGAGGAGCGCTGGCAGTAGAGGAAGAGCTGGAGAAATATCAGCCACTAGTGTTCCAACTGTTGGAGCTCTTGGCAAGCAGATCATTCAACAGTGGTTTCATATGAACTGTCATTCCTCCCATTCCAGATACATCCAACAGAGTTAGAATCTTTATCACTGACGACCTTACTTTTACTCAGGCTAATGGGTCTTCCCCTCACTTCACTACAAATAGAGTGCCTTGACAGTGCATGTTAAAATTCAGTCCCATTGAAGCATGCTCAACCATGCCTATTAGCTCTGGTTTCAATACTACGAGATGTAAGCTCCAAATTCAGATGCTATAAAAAGGTTACTATTTCCTTTTGAAATGCACCACTCACAACTTGGGGACAAGAAATGAGTTTATTTTTAAATATTCTGTGCTGCAATTGTCATTCTCTGAAGCAGAGTTTCAGCCCTTGCATGGTTAAATTGGGAACCAATTTGATTGCCCCAATGAGTGTCAAGTCAAACTATTGAGTCAAGTCAAAAGTTCCTGAGCCCAAAGCAAAGGGTAGAAGTTAAAGTTGGAGTAAAAAGCTGAAGAGTTATTGGCACATTTTTTTCAAAGGGTCATTTGTGGCTCCCTTGTAAAGGGACAGGTGTTCTGATAATGCTAAGACCCATCTGTGGTCGCTCGAGCTGATGGCTTATTTTACAGATTACTGCAAGCATACTCAAATTCTTGACACGAGGGAACATAGCTGGGTGCAGATGGAGGTTGTCTCAAACAAGTCCTCGCAGAAACTACCAACAACTCAGATCTGTTAGATATCCTGGTCAAATTTCTGACCCCTCTGAAATACTTCCAGGGGGCTTAATTCTGTCAGCTCTGCAGATTGGTAAAATGTTTCTTTAAGTTAAAAGAACAAGATATATTGTCTGGTGATGAGAAAAACAAGCCTGATTTTTTTAAAAATTCATTCATGGGACGTAGGCTTCACTGACTGGGCCAACATTTATTGCCCATCTCTTGTTGCCTTTGAGAAGGTGGTGGTGAGCTGCCTTCTTGAGCCACTGCAGTCCATGTGGTGTAGGTACACCCATAGTGCTGTTAGGAAGGGAATTCCAGGATTTTGACCCAGTGCCAGTGAAAGAACGGCGATATATTTCCAAGTCAGGATGGTAAGTGACTTGGAGGGGAACTTCCAGGTGGTGGTGTTCCCATCTACCTGCTGCCCTTGTCCTTCTAGGTGGTAGTGGTTGTGGGTTGGAAAGGTGTTGTCGAAGGAGCCTTGGTGAATTCCTGCAGTGCATCTTGTAGAATGGTTCACACTGCTGCTACTGTGTGTCGGTGGTGGAGGGAGTGGATGAGGGCTGCTTTGTCCTGGAAGATGTTGAGCTTCCAGTGTTGCAGGAGCTGCACTCATCCAGGCAAGTGGGGAGTATTCCATCACACTCCTGACTTGTGCCTTGTAGATTGTGGACAGGCTTTGGGGAATCAGGAAGTGAGTTACTCGCTGCACGATTCCTAGTCTCTGACTTGCTCTTGTAGCCACAGTATTTATATGGCTAGTCCAGTTCAGTTTCTGGTCAATGGTAACTCCCAGGTTGTTAGGAGATTCAGCGATGGTAATGCCAATGAACATCAAGGGGTGATGGTTGGATTCTCTCTTGTTGGAGATGGTCATTGCCTAGCACTTGAGTGGCATGAATGTTACTTGCCACTTGTTAGCCCAAGCCTGGATGTTGCCCAGGTCTTGCTGCATTTGGACATGGACTGCTTCAGTGTCTGAGGAGTCACGAATGGTGCTGAACATTGTACAATCATCAGTGAACATCCCCACTTCTGACCTTCTGGTCAGAGTGGGATGGAGAATTAAAATGTGCAGGCAGCCAGGAGATCAGGGTTGCTTTTGTGGACATCAGTGATCATCCAATCTGTGTTTGGTCCACCCATTACAAAGAAAACCACAGTGTGAACAGGGAACACAATATACTAATTTGAAGCTACAAGTAAATCTGTTTCATCTGGTCGGAGTCATTGTGACCCTCGATCATGAGAAGGATGGTAAAAGGGCTGGTGTTGCATCTGCCCTTGCACAGAAAGTTGCTGTGGGAAGAAGAGGTGATCAAGTGTTGCGGAAGGAAAGCTTTGGAACACAAAGGGGAGGCGAAGGTCTGTTTGGTGGTGGCATCACTAATGGCGGAAATAGTATCTGTTGAATGCTGAGGCTGGGGGTGAGGACAAGGAAATCTCCTATGTTTGTGAATCTTCCATCACACCTCTTTTTTATAGTTCCCAGATTCATAAACTGATTCAATGATCATTTCTAATGTTAGAGTTTTTCAGACCTTGCAGTGTATAGATTGGCTGCCATATTTCTCTACAACACAAGCATTTCATAAGGTTTGGAAAGTTTTGAAATGTCTGGAAATTGTGAAAAGTGTTTTTTATGCAAAATTTTTGTTTTTAAATTCCTTAACCAATATTGTGTTAAATGCAACATAATCACAACAAATGCAGTACCAGTTTGTTTAAGAGGTAGGTATTACTCGTGTTTTTGGTCAGATTCAATTCTGATAAGTTGTTTGTAAAGTCGTCACATTGAACACCACAAGCTAACCCAAAAACTATGGCTCCAATCTTTGCTGGGGAGGGAATTCCAATTGTCAGCTCTGTCCTGGTTCCCTAAGCATAGTGGAGTTTTGACTCAGCAAATCATGTTTTTCAACAGCAATCCCCACCCTGATTAACATGTTTGGCTTCCTGGTGGTTGGAAGAGACCACAGAAAAGACCCCCAGAAGAGGTGGCCGTTCATGAGTCAAGGTTAAATATGGAAAGTCCCCCATTATCACTATTCTATAGTTTTCGCACCTCACTGTCATTTCCCTGTAAATTTGCTCCTCTATATTTTTCCCACTACTTGGTAGAATATAGCCACTAGTGTAATAAAACCTCTATTGGTTTTTAACTGTAACAAATTAGATTATTTACAAATTGGGAGCAGGAGTAGGCTACTCGGCCCCTCAAATCTGCTCTGCCATTCACTAAGACTATGGCTGATCTGATTGTAACCTCAACTCCACATTCCCACCTACCCCCAATAACGTTTCACCCCTTGCTTATCAAGAACATGTCTCATTTGCCTTAAAAATATTCGAAGACTCTGATTCCACTGCCATTTGAGGAAGATAGTTTCAAAGACTCATGACCCTCTAAGAGAAAAAAAAAATCATTGCTGCCTTAAATGAGTGGCCCCTTTAAACAGTGACCACTGGTTCTAGATTCTCCCACAATAGGAAACATCCTCTCCACACCCATCCTGTCAAGACCCCTCAGGGTCTTAAATGTTTCAATCAAGTCGCCTCTTACTCTGCTAAACTCCAGCAAATACAAGCCTTGCTCTTTTTTGAGAAAGGTCTTCATTACCACAACATCACATTTCCAAATGGCTACCTGTACCTGTAGCTCACCAATCTTACTTACCATGCTTCATTCATTTATGTACGTGCACTGTAAACTTAATTTGGAACTTATTGAATTCTCTCTTACTCTGACCCTAACTAATACCTTATTATTTCTTGACTCATATCTGTCTGTCCCAATTCTTTGTGGACCTTGCTTTTCTCTCTAATGCCACATTTTAGTTCCCACCTGTCTGCCAAGCATTGACAAACCACTCTGGCAGGATATTTAGTTCCACTTCTGCTGAGATGCAACCTGTCCACCTCCCTCCAAAATACGTCCCAAATATCCCAGCAATCTAAAGCCCTCCCTCCACCATTTTTCTAGCCATACCTTCACCTGCTCTATCCTATTTCTATTCATGAGCAGATCACATTGGGAGTAAGCCGAAGGTTACCACCTTTGAGGACTTGCTTGCTCGTTTCCTTCCCAGCTCCTCAAAATCCTGCAGGATCTCATCCATCTGCTTAAGTCATTGCATTAATTTGGACCACAATCTCTAGCTATTCACTGCTCCAGGGTGCTCAGCAGCCCCTCTGACATCCTTGACCCTGGCACTTAGAAGTCAATATACCATTCTGCAATCACATCCAAGGAATAGAAATGCCTGTCTGTTCCCCTAATCATAGAATCCCCTATCTCTCTTGCTTTTCCAGTCTTCCTCCTGCCACCTGTACAGCTGAGTGATCTGTGCTGCCATGGACTTGGCTGTGGCAGCACTCACCTGAGAAACCATTGCTCTCATCAGTATTCAGAACTGAATACTGTTTGGTGAGTGAGATGCACTTGGGACCATGCATGGTCCTCCTTTACTGTCCACGGTCAACCATTCTCTCTTTTTGCTTTACGCTGTGCGGTTAATATCTCTGGAAATGTGCTATCCACATAGCTGTCAGCCTCAAGGATGCACCCCAGTGACTCTAGCTGTTGCTCAAGGTCTGAAACATGGAGTTCAAGCTCTTCCTGCTGATGATACCATGCACGGACACGAGAAGTGTCCTGCCGTTCACATGGCGCAGGATGTGCATTCCACAGGATAGTTACCTTGCCATGCCTCTATTTTATTAGTTAATCATTTTAAAATTAATAAAACACTCATCAATGAGCTTGCCCTTGTGCTGACAACACTTTGTGTTTTCACTAGCTCTTTCCCTGATGCTTGTGCTCCAAGACCTCAGGCACTCTGATTCAATTTAGCTTACCTTAAAATTTTAAAACTGATTTTTTTTATCTAGATTAAGTTATATGTAGGTTAGCTTAAACGTTTACCTTTAAATTTGCACCTGCCATTCCTTCTTGTGCTGTGAAATCATTGATTTATTTTTTTGTGGCTGTGTCATTCACCTCTCTCATGCCCCTGTCTCTCTTAATTAGTTAAAATTATTGTTCAATCAATTATTTTTGCTCATAGATTAACAAGTGAAGAGGGCACACAGTAGAGTGCATACCCCTAGCACGTGGTATTAACTCAATGTTATTATAATTACACAGCTCTCCCTTGAGACTTTTCCCTGACTGGTTTATGCTCTGTAACTTTGCAATATTTAAACCTGATGGTTTTGATAAATCTGTAACTACAGAGCTGAACAAAATAAATCTTTTTATTGCTGATGAGGCTTCAGGTCAAACTACATCTAACAATCTGCTCTGAAAATTCTGCTTACGTTCCACCAGAGTGGCTGCGACAATTCACAACATTCTAAAACAATCAACAACATTGTTATATTTAAAAAAAAGTCAATGGCTGGGATTTTCTGGCTTTGTCGTGGTGGGAACCTTTGTGGGAAATTCTGCAGGACCAGATGATCCTGGTAGCAGGTGGGTGCCAGAAAATCCTGTCCAATTAGTTCTATCTCCTACTATTTAAAAAATTCCAGGATCCAGATCTGCATCTTCACCAAAAAACTAATCGGTTACATACGAATTAGGAGCAGGAAATGGCCCGTCAAGCCTGCTCCATCATTCACTAAGACCATGACTAATCAGATTTTAACCTCATATCCCTGCCCAATAACCTTTCATCTCCTTCCTTATCAAGAATCTATCTACCTCTGCCTCAGAGATATTCAAGGACTCTGCCTCAACCACCTTTTGAGGAAGAGAGCTTTAAAGTCTTATAACCCTCAGAGAAATTTTTTTCCTTATCTCTGTACTAAATGGATGACCTTTTTTTTTTTTTTGAAACAGTGGCACCTGGTTCTAGATTCTCCCACAAACTTCCTTTTCACTATCAGGCCCCCTCAGGATCTTATATGTTTTAATCAAGTCACCTCTTACTTTCCTAAACTCCTTGCTTGTCCAACCTTTCCACGTAAGCCAACCTGCCCATTCCAGCTTTTGATCTAGTAAACCTCTGAACTGCTTCTAATGCATTTATAGCTTTCCTTAAATAAGGAGATCAATACTGTACACAGTACTCTAGACAGTACAATAATCTGTGTAACTGAAGCATAATCTCCCAACTCTTGTATTCAATTACCCTCAAAATAAACAACATTTTATTAGCTTTGCTAATTACGTGCTGCACCTGCATACCAGGCCCAACCATCTTCAGCTGCTTCATCAAGACAGCATTTAGCCGAGTGGGCATGAAAGAGCTTGAGCAAAACGGGAGTCAATGGGAATTGGGGGGGAAATTCTCTGCTGGTTGGAGTCATACCTCGCACAAAGGAAAATGGTTGTGGTTGTTGGAGGTAAGTTATCTCAGTTCCAGGACATCATTGCAGGAGCTCCTCAGGGTCGTGTCCTAGGCCCAACCATCTTCAGCTGCTTCATCAATGGCCTTCCTTCCATCATAAGGTCAGAAATGGGGAAGTTCATTATGCAATCATCAATGTTCAGCATCATTCACAATTCCTCAGATACTGAAGCAGTCCATGTCCAAATCCAGAAAGACCTGGACACTATCCAAACTTGGGCTGACAAGTGGCATGTAACATTCGTGCCAGGCAATGACCATCTCCAACAAGAGAGAATCTAACCATCGCCCTTGACATTCAATGGCATTACCATCGCTGAATTCCCCACTATCAACATCCAGGGGGTTACTATTGACCAGAAACTCAACTGGACCATCCACATAAACACTGTGCCTACAACAGCAGGCCAGAGACTAGGAATTCTGCAGCAAGTAACTCAACTCCTGATTTCCCCAAAGCATATCCACCATCAAAAGGCACAAGTCAGGAGTGTGATGGAATGCTCTCCACTTCTGGATGAGTGCAGCTCCAACAATACTCAAGAAGCTTGACACCATCTAGGACAAAGCAGCCCATTTGATTGCCACCCTACCCACAAACATTCACTCCCTTCACCACCAACGTAGTGGCAGTAGTGTGTGCCACCTGCAGGAACTCACCAAGCCTCCTTAGACCACATCTTCCAAACCCATGACTACTACCATCTAGAAGGACAAGGGCACCAGATGGAAGTTCTCCTCCAAGCCACTCACCATTCTGACTTGGAAATATATCACCATTCCTTTACTGTCGCTGAGTCAAAATCCTGGAACTCCCTAACAGCAGTGTGGGTGTACCTACACGATATGGACTGCAGCAGTTCAAGAAGGCAGCTCATCACCATCTTATCAAGGGCAATTAGGGATGAGCAATAAATGATGGCCCAGCCAACGATTCCCTCATCCTATGAATGAAAAAAAACCTTTTACGATTCTTGCACTAGGACACCTAGATCCCTCGGCATCTCAGAGTCCTGAAATCTCTCACTGTTTAGATAATGTGGCTCTTTTTATTTGTCCTGCTAAAATGGACAACCTCACATTTTCATACTTTACACTCCATTTGCCAGATCTTTGCCCACTCACCTAACCTATCTATATCCTGTAGCCTGCCTATTTCCTCTTCCTACCTATCTGTGTCATCAGCAAATTGAGCAAAAATACCATCAGTTCCTTCACCCAAATCATTTATATAAATTGTAAAGAGTTGAAGCCCCAGCACTGATCCCTGTGGCACACCACTCATCGCGTTCAGCCAACCAGAAAATGAGACATTTATGCTTACTCTGTTTACTGTTAGCTAGCCAATCTTCTATCCATGCCAATATGTTACCCACTACACCATGAGTTTTTATTTTATGCAATAACCTTTGCCTTCTGAAAATCTAAGTACAGTACATCCACCAAATCCTCACCTGTTACTTCTTTAAATAATTCCAATAAATTGGTTAAACACGATTTCCTTTGCACAAAACCATGTTGACTCTGCCTGATTACCTTGAATTTATCTAAGTGCCCTGTTATAATGTATTTAATAATAACTTCTAACACTTTCCCTATGGCAGATGTTAAGCTAACTGGCCTATAGTTTCCTGCTTTCTGTCTCCCTCCCTTTTTGAATAAAGGAATTACATTAGCTATTTTCCAATCTCATGGAACCTTCCCCGAATCTAGTGAATTTTGGAAAATTAAAACCAATGCATCAATTATCTCACTAGCCACTTCTTTTAAGACCCTAGGATGAAATCCATCAGGACCTGGGGACTTGCAGTTCCAACAATTTGCTAAGTGCCACTTCCTTGGTGATTATAATTTACTTGAGTTCCTCCCTCCCTTCCAAACCATGATTTACAGCTATTTCTGGGATGTTACTTGTATCCTCTATAGTGAAGACTGATGCAAAATACCAATTCAATTCATCTGCCATCTCCTTATTTTCCATTATTAATTTCCCAGACTTACTTTACATAGGACCAACACTCACTTGGTTAACTCTTTTTAAAATATCTATAGAAATTCTTACTATCTGTCTTTATATTTCTAGCTAGCTTTCTCTCATACTTTAATTTTTCCCCCCTTATTAATTTAAGTTATTCTTTGAGTTTTAAATATTCTGTCAATCTTCTGATCTGCAGCCATCTTTGTACAATTATATGTTTTTTCTTTAAGTTTGATACTATCTTTAACTTTTTAAGTTAACCACGGATGGTGGATCTTTCCCTTGGAACTTTTCTTTCTCATTGGAACGTATCTGTTCTGTGTATTCTGAAATTTCGCCTTAAATGTATACCACTGCATCTCTATTAACCTATCGCTTAACCTAAATTGCCAGTTAACTTTTGCTAGCTTTGCTTTCATGCCCTCATTATTGCCTTCATTTAAGTTTAAAAGACTAGTCTTAGACCAAGTCTTCTCTCACTCAATCTGAATGTAAAATTCAATCATGCTATGATCACTGCTACCCAGGGGCACCTTCACTATGAAGTCATTAATTAATCCTATCTCATTGCACAATACCAAACCCAGTGTAGCCTGCACCCTGGTTGCTCCAGAACATGCTGATCTAAGAAATTATCCCAAAAACATTCCATGAATTCAACATCTATGCTACCATTGCCCATATGGTTGTTCCAGTCTATATGCAGATTAAAATCCCCCATGATAACCGCCATACCTTTCTGACAAGCTTCCACTATTTTTTCTCTGATATCCCGTCCTACAGTGTGATTACTGTTAGTAGACCTGTAGACAACTCCCACAAGCAACTTCCTGCCTTTATCATTTCTTATCTCTACCCAAACTGCTTCCATATCTTGGTTTCCTGAACTCAGGCCAGCCCTCTCTATTGTGTTAATGTCACCTTTAATTAACAGTTATCTTTTCCTAACTTCCTATCCTTCCTAAAAGTAACATACCCATCAATGTTCAGGTCCCAAACTATCGCATCCCACAGCCATGTTTCTGTAATGGCTATTAGATTGTTCTTCTTTATCTCTATTTGCACTCTTAAGTTCATTCTGTTTTGTTTCAAATGCTATGTGCATTTAGATACAGTGCCTTTTATTATTTTTGTAATCGCTAGCCCCTGTTAGCTTTCTCTTAGAATTTTACTCTCTGTTCCTTCCTGTCATGGTCTGTTTATCATTTCCTATATTAATACCTTCATCCCTTCCCTTGTGTCTACTCTTTGATATACCACATCTTCCCACATTTGATCCCTTGCTCCCACGATTTAATTTAAAACCGTTTCTACTTCCCTAGTTATGCAATTCGCAAGAACACTTGTCACAGTATGGTTCAGGTGTAGACCATCCTAACAGTGCAGCCCCGACTTTCCCCAGTACACATGCCAGTGCTCCACGAACTGGAAGCCACTTGTCCCAGACTTGCCTTTATTAGCTGAGGCATAGAATACAAGAGCAGGGAGGTTATGCTGGAACTGTATAAAACGTTGGTTAGGCCACAACTAGAGTATTGCACGCAGTTCTGGTCACCACATTATAGGAAGGATGTGATTGCACTGGAGAGGATGCAGAGGATATTTACCAGGCTGCTGCCTGGGCTGGAGGGTCTGAGCTATGAGGAAAGATTGGATAGGCTGGGGTTGTTTTCCCTAGAGCAACGAAGGTTGAGAGGGGACCTGATAAAGGGGTATAAGATTATAAGGGTCATGGATAGGAAGGTACCTTTTCCATTTGTAGAGGGGTCAATAACCATAATCTATCCATAACATAATAATAAGAGGTAGAAGGCTAAGAGGGGAATTGAGTAGAAATTTTTTCACCCAGAGGGTGGTGGGAGTCTAAAACTCATTACCTGAATGGATGGTTGATTGAGAAACTCTCATAACATTTCCAGGGCGATGGGCCACGCGCTGGAAAATGGGATTAATTTAGTCACATCTTCCTTGAATGGCGCGGACACGATGGGCCGAATGGCTTCCTTCTGTGCTGTAAACGTCTATGAGCCTACCAGTCTTTGAGCCACATATTCATCTCTCTAATCTTATTTGCCCAATGCAATTTGCGCTTGGCTCAGGTAATAATCCAAAGATTACTACCTTTCAGGTTCTGCTTCTTAATTTGGTACCTAGCTCCTCATGCTGACTATGCAGAACCTCTTTCCTTATCCTGCCTATGTCATTGGTACCTACACGGACCACAACAACTAGATCCTCCCCGTCCCACTGCAAGTTCCTCTCCAGTCCTGAGCAGATGTCCTGAACCCCGACACCCGGCAGGCAACATAGCCTCCTGGACTTTCGCTCTTTGCTGCAGTGAACAGTATCAATCCCCCTCACTATACTGTCCCCTCCTACCACTACATTTCTGTTTGTTCCCCCTGTTGAGCAGCTCCTGTGCCATGGTGCCATGGCCAGCCTGCTCATCCACCTTGCAGACATTGCTTTTGTCCACACAGGGTGTGAGCACTTCAAACCTGTACTTCCTTGGGCCTTACTCTACCTGCGTAATTGAAATCCTTCCATTGGTTTTTGATTTATATTGTTTACCAACAAACAGACTAATGGGCGAAACATTACCTTCTCCTTTATGACCCTCATAAATCTACTCCGTGTGCTGTCTGGTGCGAACACTTCCTTCTTATGATGTGCTGACCAGAACTGTGTGCAGTCTTCCAGTTGTGGGCTTAACTAGTGTTTTGTACAGTTCTAGCTTAACATTCCTGCTCTTATATTCTCTGTCTCAGCTAATAAAGAAAAGTATCCTGTAAACCTTCTCAACCATCTTATCTCTTGTCCTGTTACCTTCAGGGATATGTGGTCATGCACTCCAAGGTCCCTAATTGAGATAGTGTTCAGAATTTATCATAAAAAAATCATATATTAAATACACATGTATGAATTAGAATGTGAAAGAAAGAATTGAAACTCCATGGAATTCAATGCAGTAAAACATTCATGTGCAGAACTTAATTTTGACAAGTTTTTAAGACATTTATTCATGGGATGTAGGTGTCACTGGCTAGACCAACATTTATTGCCAATCCCTAATTGTCCTTGTGAAGGTGGTGGTGAGCTGCAGTCCATGTGGTGGCGGTACACCCACAGTGCTGTTAGGGAGGGAGCTACAGGATTTTGACCCAGCGACAGTGAAGGAAGTGAGTCAATGATGTATGACAACCAGACACACATGAAATGATCTCTCGGTGCTTTACAAAATGTATCAAAGCTCAAAACTGGCAAATTAAGTAGGTGAGAAATTGGGTTCAGTTGCACACATTTTTTGGTGCTACAAGTGTCCCTAGGGTTCCAAACTGGTGTCTGCAGTGCACAGTTCTGATATGAAGTTCACTGGATGCCATCTTAGTAAAGGGGTCTGCATGAGCACACTTAACATCTGCCAAAACTTTGCAAAGTAAGCAGATCATGACATCAGTCAGCATGCACCAGCCATTTCGGAATGCCACAACCCAGCTGACGCACTCTTAACCTTGCACATTAAGCTACAGAAAGCTGACTCTTTAAGGGAATTATCAACCACTTACAGGTTAGATGCTAACTTAATTTTCTGGCTGTTGCTACAATTTACATGTACTTTCAATGGTTGTTTCAAAAAAGCTAAAGGGAGAGGTGTGCCAGGTGCAGAAGTACTTTTTTGCTGACTTCAAGACTTCTGCACATGTCAGTTGCTCACAAACATGAGTGCACTGGTAGATCTTCCTCTTGGAATTGAGTATTGATGGGAGAATTAGCAGAGGCTGCACTGAACAGGACAATTTATTAGAAGATGAGGAGGAGGCAGTGATCTTGACAGCCCCTTTCTGTCTGGGCTATAGAGAATGAATCAAGTGTGATGTCAATAACCTCAACCCCAATTCCCCATTCACCAACACTGCCACAATCCTTCCCTCTGTCACTGACCTTCACATCATTCTCTTTCCCACAGCGCTAAAGTAAAAACCACCACAATTACACATTACAAAGCAAATTTATAAATTAAGTCATGCCATACTGCATACAAAATAAAACCAGCATCCTTGCCCATTCCCTGAGTGCCTGTCTTCCATGAGCCTTTTCATGTCCTTGTGCTCCTACAAAGTGCTACCATAGTGCCTGCAGCATGGCTGATGGAAGGTTGCTGACTTTCAGTGACTTTCTGGTCTTGGAGGACGACCTTGAGCAGTTTTGGGCCTAGAAAAGCCCAGCTGCAGACTGCACCACCTCAAAATGGATGGCAGCAGGGTGGGCTGGCTCTCTAATAGACAACATCAAAGGCACTGGCAGAGTTGCAGGGATGGGAGGATGAATGCTGTCCTCCTGACAGAGGATAGAAGGTTGGAGCTATGACCAGTTCCCCAAGGTGGTGCCTTAACATCAGCAATCCCAGTAGTTTGTTGGAGGACAAGTTGTCAGACTGCTGAGTAACCCACTCATGCATGACAGCAATCTGAATTTCTACTGCAGCACTCAGGTGTCAGGAAGCTACAACCTGCCCTGCAATGGAAGCTGAGACATCAGCAATCAGACATGACATTAGCCCTGAAAATCCATGGAGTGGCAAGTCAAGTCGGGTTGCCTCTCCCCTCCTAGTTTCTTCCCTTAAAATTCAGTCGCTTCTTTCTCACCCAAACATCAATTCAGGCTGGGCAAGAACTGTCTAGTGCATCGAGTTCCCAAGGCCTTGTGTTGAGGGCAGCAGAGTCAGAGGTAAGGAAGCCAAGCTACCATAAAGCAGGTAAGTTTAAAGATCCAGTCACTTGAGAAGCTAAGGAGAAGGTAAGTTTGTAAGGTAAGTGGGTAGGATTGGGGAATGGTGGGTAAGGTGGGGTTGGTTGGTCAGTTCTTGTGTGGGGATCAGGTGGTCAGGTGTTCCTGTGGAGGGTTGGGTGCGGGCTGGCCATTACTATAGTTATGCAGGAGTTAGAAGTGGTTTAAATCCTTCTAACTTTGCCTGGATAACTATTCTAGTAAGACCATCAGAACGATCTGAAATTTGCGATTTATATCGTACATTCAGCTGGTCCTGATTGCAGGACAATTGCCCAACAGAAGTTTGAACTTCCTGGGAAATTGCCATGCAATCCTTACCTGAAGACTTCTGGGTGGGGGGTGGGTGGTGTGTTCCCTAGCGCATCTTTGGGCGACCCCCCTGTTATGACACCCCGGAGCTCGGAAGTTACAGGCTATTGTGTTGGGCCCACAAATGCATTGATGAATTTGGACACCAATTCCATGCTGGACAGGATGGTTTCAATACTCTGTGTAAAGAATTGTGCTGAGTTGGTACCAGATTCCCTCATGTTCCTCTTCATTGAATGCAGCCCTCCAAATATGTCAAGCATTTTGTTGTGTACATCCATTAGTGTTCTTCTATAGCCTGGCAAATCAATGTCTTTATCTGAGTCACTTGCAACAGAACTTGTCCATCATCCTGCAGTGAGCAGTCTTCCTTCCCTCACTGCAGCACACTTGAGACTGATGTTTCACCACATGCAGGTCTCACCTCCATGCCACCCTCTAAGATTTGTGCAATTTCAGTATCTGTGCTAGAAGCTGTGAGTATGAAATTGTGTTGGTTTGTTTTCATCAAACTGTCTTCTAGGTCTTGCTTGACAGCCTGACCAGGTATCAGTTCCAGGGCACCTATAAGGAAAGATGCACAAGCGAAAGGTTGTGGTGAGGGCAGAAGGCAAAGTTAGAAGTGCATCTGCAGCTTGTGAGTCACAAGAGATTGTGGCATGAGGGCGAAATGGCGCATGAGAAAGCAGATTGGGTATGAGGACATGTGGACATGTTCATCTTCAATAGATTCAGCCTTGCTGCTGGCCACAGCTTCACCTCAGCAACAGCCTTTCCGATGGCCAGCACCATCTCCTAAATAGGGTTTAGAATGTGTAGGCCTGCCTCCCCTCTCCAGTTAGTTCCTGCTACCTCAGGGTGTGAGTCATCTTCTTCCGCAAGAGAGAGGGAAGTGTGTCAGTGAGTGTTGTGCAACCTGTTTGGGCAATGTGTTCATCATGGTTGAGTAGCTAGCAGTGTACGTAAGGCATGAGATGTGGGTGTGAGACTTGCACAATGCTGTGTATGAGAGCGAGGCAAAGCATATGAATGCTTGCTCTGAATCCTGTGTGATAGAAATGGTTGGTAGGTGAGTGATTGGGATATGTTGTGTTGAGCAGTAGCTGAGGCTATTGGTGCAATTCGTAGGAAATAGCATTTGAACATGCACTCACTGACTTCGACCACTGGTGTGAAGTCATTAAACTTCTTGTGGCACTGCATTTGGGTGCTTGGAGCTAAACTCCTGGCATTTACTTCCATGGCTATCAGTTCTCACTGCCTTCTCATCATATGTCTCGAGGGCCTCCTAGCCTACTTTCCACCAACCTTCAGTGCAGTATTCAAGAACCTTGGTGCATGATCTCTGCTATGGTCAGCCACTGTCCCACCTGCAGCTACAATGCACCTTCCCTTTAAGAGGTGCACATTAGCTCTAAATAGTTCTAGCCTGGTGGAACCCTGCTGATACATGTAGTCAATGAACAGCCTGGTTTGTACTGCCTGCATCACCTAAATAGCCAAGTGGTTATGGTACTGGGCTTGTAACCCCAAAATCAAGAGTTCAAATCTCACCATGGCAAATTATGAAACAATGTAATTTCATCTGAATAGGAACAGATAGAAACGTGTTTGTACTTGAAAGAGTTATGGCAATCGTTATAATGAACAGGTAGCATCTGGTGCCCATTCTGGGAGTGGGAAAGAGTTTTAATTTAGACCCTATTCTCTTTTAAGCAGAACTGTTACATACAGAGTTTATGCAATACAATTACTCAGCTGTGTGGTCACTGCTCTGATGATGATTAATGATAAAAGAGAGCAATTTAACACAACAGCTTTAACAAGGAAGGATTATATAATGTGGTCATATCTTTTATAGTATTGCCTTTTAGAAAATAAGGCTCTTGACTGTACTGACAATGGTTGTGACTGAACTAAGGAAGAGCCTTCATTGGTAAATAAAACTCTCAGATCGAAGGTATGACATGAACTGGACTCTGCACATGTACAGTCTGTGCACAAAAAAATCATAAAAGTTATAATGGTTAAAGAACTAAGTTTAAAATGTCCCACTCTATAGTATGGTGGCAGTAGAACATATTTTGGGTAAGTAGAATCAGTTTAGTCTTCAGAACACATTTTAAAACAGCCGGCATTATGGTTTGGATTTTTCCTACAACGTTTTAGATGTTCATGCTGCTTTTGCGGCTCATCTCCTACCTTGCACCCTCCATAAACTTGAGCTAACCCAAAACTCTGCGGCCTGTATCCTAAGTCACACCAAATCCCATTCACCCCTCACCTCGGTACTCGTTGACCTACACCGGCTCCCTGCAATGCCTCAATTTTAAAATTAATAATCTTGTTTACAAATCTTTCCTTGGGCTCACCCCTCCCTACCTCTATAACCTCCTGCAGCCCTATAATCCTCTCAGGATCTCTGTGCTTTTCCAAAAATAAAAAAAAAACAGCTGCCCACTCCGCCTTCCAGCACCCAGTTTGTAGCCTTGCAGGTTACAGCACTTCAGCAGATCCAGGTGCCTTTTAAATGAGTTGAGGATTTCTGCCTCCAAAACCAAACCAGGCAGTGAAGTCCAAACACCACCACCCTCTGAGTGAAGAAGTTTTCCCTCATGCCCTCTTTAATCCTTCTACCAATCAAGTTAAATCTGTGCCCCCTGGTAATTGACCTCTCTGCAAGGAAAAGCAGGGCATCCTCGTCTACTCTATCCAGGCCTCTCCATAATCTTGTACACCTCAATCAGGTCACCCCTCATCCTCCTCAGTTCCAATGAAAACAACTCCAGCCTATCCAATCTTTCCTCATAGCTGCAATTTTCAAGCCCTGGCAGCATTCTTGTAAATCTCCTCTATACTCTCTCCAGAGTAACTATGTCCTTCCTGTAATGTGGTGACCAGAACTGTACATAAATTCCAACTGTGGCCTAACAAGTGTTTTATACAGTTCCATCATTACATCCCTGCTTTTGTATTCTGTACCTCGTGCAATAAAGGAAAGTATTCTATATGCTTTCTTAACCACCTTATCCACCTGTCCTGCACCTTCAGGAATCTGTGGATATGCACACCAAGGTCTCTGACTTCCTCTACCCCTCCCAATATCCTCCCATTCATTGTGTATTCCCTAGCATTGTTTGCCCTCCCCAAGTGCATTACCTCACATTTCTCTGAACTGAATCCCATCTGCCACTTTTCTGTCCACTCAACCAAACTATTGATATCACTCTGAGGACTACAACTATCCTTTTCATTATCAACTATACAATCAATTTTTGTATCATCTGCAAATTTCCCAATCATGCCACCCACTTTTAAGTCCAAATTATGAATATTTACAACAAATGGCAAGGGACCCAACACTGAGCCCTGTGGAATGCTGCTGGAAACTGTTTTCCATTTGTAAAAACACCATCAACCATTACCCTTCGTTTTCTGTCACTGAGCCAATTTTGAATGCAACTCGCCACTTTCCCCTGTATTCCATGGGCTTTTACTTTTCTGACCAGTCTGCCATGTGGGAGATTGTCAAATGCCTCACTAAAATCCATGTAGACAACATCCACTGCACGACAACTATCAAATCTCCTTGTTACTTCCTCAAAAAATTTGGCTAAATTAGTGAGACATGACCTTCCCCTAATAAAACCATGCTGACAATCCCTGTTCCTTTCTAAGTGACAGTTTATCTTGTCTCAGAATTGATTCTAATAATTTGCCTACCACAGAAATCATACTGACCGGCCTATAATTATTTGGTCTACCAACAATAGATTCACAGTCAATATTACTAAAACTTTACATTCCAGGTTTATTAATTGAATTTAAATTTCACCAACTATCAGAGTATAAATTTCACCAAGTATCATAGTGGGTTTTGAACCCATGTTCCTAAAGCAGTAGCCTGGACTATTAGTCTCATGACATTACCACTATGCTACCATTTCCCCAAAGTAAGATGTGTTTTTTGAATGATTTGAGGACACCTACATGCAAATACCTAGCAAGCAGTAATACACAGAGCCCAGTACTTCTTTCAAGACGTTACAAGAAAAACAGTGCATCACCAAAGAAGCTGTAGATAAACTTTATCGCATAGCACAGCCAGATTTGCAACTCACCTCCAATACTAAGGCGAAATAAGATATCAACAGTGCTCGACATTTTTGGCTTCATGTTTTCTTAAAGAGCTAGAGGAGATTTTACTTATACACAGGTCATTATGTCGTTAGTTGCTGCATGCGGCTGTATTTGACTGAGTATTGCACCAAGGAGCCCTTGTGAAGTCAATGGTGATTAGGTGAAAACCCTCCACTAGCTGGAGTCATAACTAGCACAAAAGGAAAATAGTATAATAGTGTGGTGAATGTCCATCACTTCAACGACTGGACATTGTTGCTAATGTTGATCAAGGTTGTGTCCTTGCCGCAAGCATCTTCAGCTGCTTCATCAATGACCTTCCCTCTATCATAAAGCTAGACCCATGAACACAGTGTTCAGTTCTGTTCACAGTTCCTCACATAATGAAGCAATCTGTGCCTGCATGCAGCAAGCCCTGGGCAAAATCAAGGCTTGGACTGATAGGGCAAGTAATATTCATGCCGCACAAGTGCCAGCCATGAATCCAATCACTTCCCCTTGGCATAGCCATTGTTTAATTCCCCCCACCATCAACATCCTGGTTGGAGGGGTTGGGGGGGAGGGTCACCACTGACCAGAAACTCAACTGGACTAGCTACATAAATATTGTCATTACAAGAGCAAGTCAGAGACATGGACTTGTAAGGTGAATAACTCACTTCCTGACTCCCCAAAGACTGTCCACCACCTACAAGTCACAACTATAATGGAATACTCTACACTTGCCTAAATGGGCTCAAGTCCCACAAAACATAAAAAGCCCGACACCATCCAGGACAAAGTAATCCACTTGAGTGGCACCCCTTCCAGAAATATTGACTCCCTCCACCACTGATGAACAGTTGTACCATCTACAAGATGCACCGCAGGAACTCACCAAGGCTCCTTTGGCAGTACCTTTCAAACCTACGACCACTACCGTCTAAAAGGACAAGGGCAGCAGATACACGGGAACACCACCACTTAGATGTTCTCGTCCAAGCCACTAATCATCCTGGCTTGGAAATATATTGCCATTCCTTCACTGTCACTGGGTCAAAATCCTGGAACTCCCTCTCTAACAGCACTGTGGGTGTACCTACACCACATGGACTGCAGCGGTTCAAAAAAGGAGCTCAGCACCACCTTCTCAACGGCAATTAGGGATGGGCAATAAATGCTGGCCTAGCCAGCGATGCCCACACTCCATAAATGAATTTAAAAAGAGTGGCTGATTAGTTATGGAAGACAAGGACCTTTCCCATCATCCACAGTTCTTTATACTAGTTCAGATGTAGACAACAGCTACAAAACAGGTATAATGAGACCCATTTCAGGGCCTGCATCACAGAGCACACTATTGGCATGCTAAAGAGGTAATTCTGCTGACTACGTCATTCTAGAGGTATCTTGCAGTATACTGCTAGCAGAGTATCAAGAATGCTTGTGGTTTACTTTGTTCTCCACAATAATGTCATGGAAAAAGGCCGGGAGAAGGCTATCCCGAGGAAAAAGGTGAATCGGGAGTAAGATCCTGCCATGCAGATGAACAGCAGCAGTAGGAGGAAAAAGTGACAGAAGAGAATTTAGGATCAGGAACAAGATAGATTTAACAGTAGCTTTTTAGAAATACCTTTTCCAATTAGTAAATAGAAGGAAAAAATCTCTATTGTGGCTGCAGAGTGCAGAGAAACTTTGCTTTCTCTCATAAGCACCAACAGCATACTAACCTTGTTTGGGAATGTTCAAAAAAAAGAATTCCCAAGAACAGTTGTCATCATAAGACTACTATCATCATAAGACAACCCACAATCCATTTTTTTTACTGTGATTAAAACTATGATGATTTTCTTTCCCTTGGTGCCCTTGTGTACCATTCTTAAGCCTACTTTGGTGCCCTGAGTCAGTGCCAATTATGGGTCAAGTTTCTAGAGCTGTGTGGCTGTATTTTAGTAAAATTTGCCTTTTGGAACTCACATGGTCCTTTTGTCAGTGTAGCTCACCTGTAATCACCCTGCTGCATGTTCTGTCTCCAGTGGTTTAGAATCGGCAGCTAGTGCTATCTACTTTCAGCTACATGAAAGGCAACTGAGACCACTGAATAGAGAGCTCATGTGTGCTGCACAATCTGGACATTATGTGTGTGGACTCCTGCCATGCCATTTGTACATGACCCCATTTTTTGAACGATGTGAGGGAAGAGAAAGAAAAAGAAAGAAAAACAGAGATCCTATCACCCCTAACAGCAATTACTCGCATGCAGAATTTTACAACTTGTTCTTCCACTTTTACAGGGTGATACCAGCAGATCTATTACATCAGTTATCTGATAGCCATCTGGGAGACATTCCTTGAATGCCAGCCCTACTCTAACTCCATAAATCTTGTCATAGGAGTAACTTTCACATAATGACCATGAAAAGCAAGACACTAGTGAGATCTGTGAAGCAAAAACACTGTCACAGCTTTCAAATCCTTCTGATTCCTTAATCCTGAAGGAGTTATAGTCAGAAATTTGAAGACAATTACCATTAATGTCACAAGAAAGCCCCAAGCTTGGTGGTGAAGAAGACACTGAAACTTGGATGCTTTGGCACAGACTGTTTATTGCTCACCGCGATGTTTGATTCTCCACTCTAATACAATTGCCTCAGTGCTGGCTGAGTCTTCTTTATATACACACCTGAGTATAATTAACTAACCAATATCCAACATTTTATTATCTTAAAAAACTAGGTATTTAACATCAAATAACAGAACCTATTGGATATTAACAGATTCCCCTCTTTTCTTTAAATTAGATTGATATGCAAGCAAAAGCTAAATAATAATACATGCTATCATATTATACAATCAAACTTTAACATTCTCTGTATTCCCTCCTTGTCTTGAAAACAATTTTTTTTGAGTAAGGTTACGGCATGAAAATTTTCATGTTCTCATAATCCACTATAACACAAGGTGTCCCTTCTCAAGGATATCCTACAATTTCGTTGGACAAGCAGTTCTTTATGTGAAACAATCTGACAACTGGTGACTTGCGTCAATCCATTTTATTTTGGAAATCTCCTTCCTTTCCAACATCTCTTTTACTTGTGAGATCAATCCTCAATCTCTTTTCCGTGACGCTATTTCTCGAATGGGCATTGCTCCCTGTGCGGGCCGGGAGGGTGGGATTCCCTGAGCTGGGAGTGCGTTCTTTCGCTCAGTGCTGCCTCAGGGAGATCGGCTCCACAATAAAAAATCTTAAAAATAGAAAACAGAGATTTCCCTGACATGTCCCCTCATGTGACAGTGTCACATGAGCTGGCATATGTCCATCACTTTCAAAGACACTTTTATTACATTTTTAAAAACCTGCATGAAACCTCATCCTACCCATGAATGAGGTTTCATGCTTTCTCTAATGCCCGCCAGGGCTCCCGGCCTGCCCACCAACCTTAAGTTTGGACGGGCACGTCCAATAATTACTTCAATGACTTTGTCAATGGCCTCAATTGGCTACTGACAGGTCAGCGGGCGCACAGCTGATTCTGCTGAGCACCTGCCGACCTGAAAATGGGGCGGGATGATGTTGGGAGTGTCATTTTATGCGTTGGCGAGCAGGCCCCTACCCCCACTTTCCAACCGGGAAATCCTGGCCTTTGATTCCCATGCTAAAGGACAAATTTATCATTTCTTCCCACTAAAAATATAATGAATCCTGCTGTACTCGAATAACCCTCGGGAAAGTTGGTGCGTGAGGCATCACTAAAATGGACTAATTTCATCCTTTCTGGGTAACCCAGGTCTGGAAATCTGAGTGTACATTCTTCTAAACTTAATTGCCTCAATGTCTTCTTTTAGCACTGCCCCAACACTAGCATATCTCAGCATGGTGCTCAATTCCAAAGCATATAGCATGCACCCAGTCTAATTTGTGCGCATAACCAGTTTAATTGCCCAATTAAGCTTCTTAATTGATCTGCTTCTTCCTTGGTTGTAGAGCCTTCCTTTTGTGAGGAATTGGTCCGATTTATTGGGATACTATGAACATTCTCTGGGTAAGACTGTTGAGTCAGGGTTATTCCCAATTTAAGATAAAAGCAAAAAACTGCAGATGCTGGAAATCCAAAACAAAAATAAAAATACCTGGAAAAACTCAGCAGGTCTGACAGCATCTGCAGACAGGAACACAGTTAACGTTTCAAGTCCGTATGACTCTTCATCAGAACTAAGGAAAAATAGAAAAGAGGTGAAATATAAGCTGGTTTAAGTGGGGGTGGGACAAGTAGAGCTGGATAGAGGGCCAATGATAGGTAGAGATAGCCAAAAGATGTCATAGACAAAAGGACAAAGAGGTGTTGAAGCTGGTGATATTATCTAAGGAGGTGACATTAAGGGTAGAAAGCAGGATGAGTTAGTGGGGGTGGGGTGAGGGGAAGGGATCAAAATAGGCTAAAAGGTACAGATAAAACAATGGATGGAAATACATTTAAAAATAATGGAAATAGGTGGGAAAAGAAAAGTCTTTATAAATTATTGGAAAAAGGGGGATCGGAAAAGGGGTGGGGATGGAGGAGAGAGTTCATGATCTAAATTTGTTGAACTCAATATTCAGTCTGGAAGGCTGTAAAGTGCCTAGTTGGAAGATGAGGTGCTGTTCCTCCAGTTTGCGTTGAGCTTCACTGGAACAATGCAGCAGGCCAAGGATGGATATGTGAGCATGAGAGCAGAGTGGAGTGTTGAAATGGCAAGCGACAGGGAGGTCTGGGTCATGCTTATGGACAGACTGAAGGTGTTCTGAAAAGCGGTCACCCAGTCTGTGTTTGGTCTCTCCAATGTAGAGGAAACCACATTGGGAGCAGCGAATGCAATAGACTAAATTGAGGGAAGTGCAAGTGAAATGCTGTTTCACTTGAAAGGAGTGTTTGGGCCCTTGGACAGTGAGGAGAGGGGAAGTAAAGGGGCAGATGTTGCACCTTCTACGGTTGCATGGGAAGGTGCCGTGGGAGGGGGTTGAGGTGTAGGGGGTGATGGAGGAGTGGACCAGGGTGCCCCAGAGGGAATGATCCCTGCGGAATGCCGCCAGGGATTGGTGGGGGTGGCGGGGGGGGGGGGGGGGGGGGGGGGGGGGGGGGGGGGGGGGGGCGGTGAAGGGAAGATGTGTTTGGTAATGGCATCATGCTGGAGTTGGCGGAAATGGCGGAGGATGATCCTTTGAATGCGGAGGCTGGTGGGGTGATAACTGAGGACAAGGGGGACCCTATCATGGTTCTGGGAGGGAGAGGAAGGTGTGAGGGTGGATGCGCGGGAGATGGGACAGACACAGTTAAGGGCCCTGTCAACCACCATGGGTGGAAAACCTCGATTAAGGAAGAAGGAAGACATGTCAGAGGAATTGTTTTTGAAAGTGGCATCATCAGAACAGATGCGACGGAGGCAAAGGAACTGAGAGAATGGGATGGAGTCCTTACAGGAAGCAGGATGTGAGGAGCTGTAGTCGAGGTAGCTGTGGGAGTCAGTAGGCTTGTAATGAATATTGGTGCATAGGCTATCACCAGAAATTGAGACAGAGAGGTCAAGGAAGGGATGGGAAGTGTCAGAGATGGACCATGTGAAAATGATGGAGGGATGGAAATTGGAAGCAAAATTAATAAATTTTTCCAGGTCCAGACGAGAGCATGAAGCAGCACCAAAGCATCGGTACAGCGCCAGGGATTGGTGGGGGTGGGGGGTGGGGGGGGGGGGGTGGGTGGTGGGCGGTGAAGGGAAGATGTGTTTGGTAATGGCATCATGCTGGAGTTGGCGGAAATTACAAGCCTACTGACTCCCACAGCTACCTCGACTACAGCTCCTCACATCCTGCTTCCTGTAAGGACTCCATCCCATTCTCTCAGTTCCTTTGCCTCCGTCGCATCTGTTCTGATGATGCCACTTTCAAAAACAATTCCTCTGACATGTCTTCCTTCTTCCTTAATTGAGGTTTTCCACCCATGGTGGTTGACAGGGCCCTTAACTGTGTCTGTCCCATCTCCCGCGCATCCACCCTCACACCTTCCTCTCCCTCCCAGAACCATGATAGGGTCCCCCTTGTCCTCAATTATCACCCCACCAGCCTCCGCATTCAAAGGATCATCCTCCGCCATTTCCGCCAACTCCAGCATGATGCCATTATCGATGTACCGGAGAAAGAGTTATGGGAGGAGGCCGGGATAGCACTGGAACAAGGAATGTTCCACAAACCCCATAAAGTGACAGGCATAACTGGGGCCCATGCAGGTACCTTTTATTTGGAGGAAGTGAGAGGAGTTTATGGAGAAATTGTTCAGTGAGAGAACAAGTTCAGCCAGACGGAGAAGAGTAGTGGTGAATGGGGATTGTTTGAGGAAGAAGCCGAGAGCCATCAGACCATCCTGGTGGGGGATGGAGGTGTAGAGGGATTGGACATTCATGGTGAAGAGGAGGCGGTTGGGGCCAGGGAACTGGAAATTGTTGATAAGATGTTAAGATGTAGGGTGTTAGACGAATCACGGATGTAGATGGGAAGGGACTGGACAAGGGGAGAGAGAATGGAGTCAAGATAGCAAGAAATGAGTTCCGTGGGGCAGGAACAGGCTGACATGATCGGTCTGCTGGGACAGTCCTGTTTGTGGATTTTGGGTAGGAGGTAGAAACGGGCCGACTGAGGTTGGGAGACTATGAGGTTGGAAGCTGTGGAAGGAAGATCTCCAGAGGGGATGAGTTCAGTAACAGTCCTGGAAACAATGGCTTGATGTTCAATGGTGGGGTCATGGTCCAGGAGG
This sequence comes from Carcharodon carcharias, assembly GCF_017639515.1. Lineage (NCBI taxonomy): Eukaryota > Metazoa > Chordata > Chondrichthyes > Lamniformes > Lamnidae > Carcharodon > Carcharodon carcharias. The sequence goes on from NC_054468.1 coordinate 183,683,576, forward strand.
AGGTAGGAGGAAGTGTCTGCGAGTTGACGCTCAGCCTCTGCGAGGTAGACGTCAGTGCGCCAGACAAAAACAGCACCACCCTTGTCAGCAGGTTTGATGACAGTGTCAAGGTTGGACCTGAGAGAACGGAGTCAACTCGCAGACACTGAACACTCTGGGACACCCTGGTCCTCTCCTCCATCACCCCCTACATCTCAACCCCCTCCCACTGCACCTTCCCATGCAACTGTAGAAGGTGCAACACATGCCCCTTTACTTCCCCTCTCCTCACCATCCAAGGGCCCAAACACTCCTTTCAAATGAAATAGCATTTCACTTGCACATCTCTCAATTTAGTCTGCTGCATTCACTGCTCCCAATGCGGTTTCCCCTACATTGAAGAGACCAAACACAGATTGGGTGACCGCTTTGCGGAACACCTTCGGTCTGTCCGCAAGCATGACCCAGACCTCCCTGTTGCTTGCATTTCAACACTCCACCCTGCTCTCATGCCCACATGTCTGTCCTTGGCCTGCTGCATTTTTCCAGTGAAGCTCAACGTAAACTGGAGGAACAGCATCTCATCTTCCAACTAGGCACTTTACAGCCTTCCGGACTGAATATTGAGTTCAACAATTTTAGATCGTGAATTCTCTCCTCCATCCCCATCCCCTTTCCGATCCCCCTTTTTTCCAATAATTTATATAGATTTTTCTTTTCCCACCTATTTCCATTATTTTTAAATGTATTTCCATCCATTGTTTTATCTGTACCTTTTAGCCTATTTTGATCCCTTCCCCCCACCCCACCCCACCCCACCCCACCCCCCACTAGCTTGTCCTGCTTTCTATCCTTAATGTCACCTATTAGCACATACCTTAGATAATATCACCAGCTTTAACACCTCTTTGTCCTTTTGTCTATGACATCTTTTGGCTATCTCTACCTATCACTGATCCTCTATCCAGCTCTACTTGTCCCACCCCCACTTAAACCAGCTTATATTTCACCTCTTTTCTATTTTTCCTTAGTTCTGATGAAGAGTCATACGGACTCGAAACGTTAACTGTGGTCCTCTCTGCAGATGCTGTCAGACCTGCTGAGTTTTTCCAGGTATTTTTATTTTTGTTTTTTATTCCCAACTTAGCCTGCCTAATGCCCAACTTCATTTGGGCCTTTTTCATTGAAGGCTTACTTAACAGTAAAGGTATTTCACTTGATACAACATCAGTACTGATAAGGTGACTTACCCCTGTTATTTTATACGGAATTACTATTCTTTTTAGTGATTTCAACATGTTACCATTGCCTAACCTGAAACAAGTAGAACTGTCATATTCTTGGACTTTACTTCAGTCTTCCTTACTTAAAGAATCCATGGGCAGGATTTTCGGGTCGTCGGGCTAGCCTAGCGGGAGGGCCTGGTAGTGGCTAGGAAACGGCCCACTGCATGCGACCGGTCTCCGACCGTTATTTAATGCTGGATGGCCAATTAATGGCCAGCCAGTGTGAAAGGCATGCTGAGAAGCTCTGCACTGCCAGGGTGTGCGTGTACGGGGTGGGGGGGAAGAGGAGGGCGAGTGCAAAAGTCTGCGCAGATGCGGGGGAGAGTACACTGAAGGTTCCTGAAAAGAGAGAACTGCCTCAGCGAGCTGAACAATTTTAAAATCAAAAATAAAGATTTTTAAAATCTGAAGAAAATATCCCGACATGGGATTCACTCACAATAACATAAGCAGAAGAAAAATTCTGGACAAAAATTTATATTTATTTTTTATTTAATTGTGGAAACCTCATCCCGCCCATGGATGAGGTTTGCTAAAAAATCAAAAGGCCGCCTGGCCAATTTGCCCGCCCACCAACTATAAAGTTGGATGGGTAGCAAAAAGTAGGTTTAAATTAATTGATTAAGGGCCTTAACAGGCCTCTTAATTGTTGGCAGGCAAGCTGCCAACTTTCATGAGTGCCCATCAACCGAATTGTCGTGTGAATGTGCTATGGCATCGGGATGCTTGCCCGGTATCATCGCGCTATATTTTACACCTGATCGGGTTGGACGCGTGCTCACCCGTGGGATATAAAATCCTGCCCCATGTAACAGTTTAGCCAGTCCACTCCACATATCGTGGACGTACATCCACAATCTAGAACTGCACCATTGAATGAAACTACAACTGAGATACTCATTACCAAACTGAAGCTTCTGGTGACCAATATGATTCCTTCTGATTGGTTAGTATCATTCTCCTCATCTTCCGTACCTTACATATCATGTGCTGTTACAAAAATCCTGTTTTTCATTTTTGGGCAATTCAACGTGTAATGATATTTAGAGTCACATCTGAAGCACTTCCTGATCAATGCTTGGTTATTCCTGGGCTTCACCATCCTTCCATAATTGCCCATCTCCCACCACCTGTTATAGTTCCCCAAAGGACCTCTGTCCTTGCACCTTTTGTTTGTAACTCTTCTTGCGTATAGACGTTTGGGCCCTATATTCAAATGGTTGCTAAACACTGCTCGCATTTGATGTCACTGCTGAAGACATTTGATCCAAGAGCGTTTCTCTCTCTTTGAATCTAATTCCGGTTAAAACCTAGAGCCTATCCGTGTTTGATATCCTAGCACAGTCCAATAATTTAAAGACATGTACTGATTTAGGAATTTCCAAGTGGATTCACTGCAAGCTCGTATGTAGTAGATTAAACTCCATGCTGTATTCTTCTATGGAAGAATCATCCATTTTCTAAATTTATCAAAGTCTGACCAAGCCTCATAGACATTCAATAAGTCACCTTTCATATAAATTTTATCAATGAATTTTAAGAGAATGTCCAAATTTTCTTCATTGTCCTGTTCCTGAACATCTAGTTCCAGGAACACTTTGCAGCTGATCTTGCTCCTGGCTGGAAACGAAGGTGCGAGAGCTATTCTTTGCTTTCTTTTCGTTAGAGGCGTAACCTATGTCAATGCATTGACTGTATTTTTCCATTGATCATAAGGTTCTGTTTCACAAAAGAGTGGTGGAAAATCATATCTTGCCATCTTGTACCTGGTTTCACAGCCTTCTCTCAAAAAAACAACTCCAATTCTAACCTTTTGTTTGGAATAAGTAAATCTTAGTCTCCAACCTTCACCTTCAGGGAACCATCCGCTGTTACCAATGTCACAGGAAAGTCCTGAGCTTGGTTGTGAAGAAGACCAGGATGCTTTGGTAGAGACTGTTTATTGTCGTCGCAGAGCTTACTTCTCCACTCTACCACAATCTCCCCAGTGCTGGCTGATTCCTCTATGTATACACATTTGAGTATAATTAACTAATCAATACCCAACATCTGTTCACCTTATTACCTTAAACTACTAGGTATATAACATCCATCAACAGAACCTATTAGATACTAACAATTAATTGACATTAATGAGGAGAACATGACAACAAAGGAATTTCAGGAGCAAAATCCTGCCCATGTTCTTCCTCCCCAATGCCCTCAATGTCTCACCCTGCATCACTTGTTTTCTAAGTTACTAAGTCTAAGTCCTAGAAAAGAAGATGGAAAATCGGTCTCCAATTTGCTTGAAATGGCCACCACCTCCAGTATTCTGACGTGATCCTGGTCAAGGCCCAAGCCTCAACACTTTTGTTGACCCATTTCCATCACTTTGTTGATCTTGTTGCCAATATCTTTCTGGTCCCTAGGTCACTGAGGGCACATGTAGCTACAACTGTAGGAATCTAGCAGGTGACACCATCCTAAAATCCCTGCCTGTCAAGCCACTAATGGGGCAGATGGAAATTCCTGTTGGGAGTTGGACAGGTGGAATATCCAAGCCAAAGTATTCAGAATAGAAGCTCAGCATTTTTTGTTCTTCCCTTATTCACCAGCCCACCAGTCCTACCCCCATCCACTTCACCTCAAAATGTGCTCTATGCCTTGAAATCCAGCCAAAATAAAGGTGACACATGCAGTTAATAGTATAACAAAGCTATAACAAATTTTATGTACTACTTTATCCTTCACTCCCAATTTTGTTAAGATCCAAACTCTTGCTCTTTGGGCTATTCTTGCCCCTTGATATAAAATATATATCAGAAACAAATTCTCCATATATGATCAGTGCAAATAACATAATTGAATGTCAGTTTTAACATGGCACAAAGATTGAGAGAAAGTACTTAGCCTCCTTCAACTCCAGGAAAGCAGTTGAAGGTGAACGTATTAAAAATGATGGACAGGTAAATACCACCTGGTCCAGCCAGCCCATAGCACATAATTGTGATATCTTATATATAACAATGTATTCACTGCCCACCCCACCCAAAACAATGTGATCTCTTGGTACAGGTGTAAACCTTGATAAAAACCTAGGTCAACTTGAGGCAGAAAAGGCACTGGCAATTGAAACAAGTCCGAGATATCACTCTGGCCCTGGATTCCCTACCTTTTGTAAGAGATGACATTCATCCTAATCAGAAACAGCTCCAGCTTTCACTTGAAGGAATTCAGCAAATCAGCATCCATCACATAAGACAGCAGCCAATTCCAGAGGTTCACGATACTCTTGGGAATAAGCCATCTCCTGGCATCTACATAACTTAAATTTGTGAGTCAATGGTCCTCCTTAATCTATTCAATTGGAACAAACTCTAATCTCTTCATCATTTCATTAGCCTCAATCAGATCACCCCTAAACCTACACTTCTCTAAAGTGTAGCATCTCAACTTTTTCGCCGATCTTGATAAATTAGATGCTTTATATTGGGAATTAGTTTTGTGACTCTCCCCTGCGCTCTTTCCAAAGTGTCAATATCACCCAGCACGTGAGGAGACTAAAATGGAACCCAGTACTCCAAGTGAAGTCCCATCAAGGTTTTGCACCAGGACAAAATAACATGCCTCTTCTTATAATAAATTGTCCTATTAATAAACACAAATACCCTAATTTAGTTATCTATTCACGTCATTGCTTGTATATTTTTAGAGATCTATGCAACAGAACACCCAGATCTCTTCTTTTCTCCATCTTTTTAATGCTTTTCCATGAAGGATGTTGAACATTGAACATTCTCCCTGCCCATATGATTAACACTCCATTTATCCAAAATAAACATTAAATGCCAGTTGTGAGCCTAATCTCCCAACACATTAAGCTCCACCTGAAGCAGTCAAGCATCAACTACAGTCATAACATTCACACAGATTTTATCATCTGCAAATTGCTGCTATTGCCTTCAACAGCTACATCCAGAACACAAATTATTTTATACATGTTATAATTTTGATGTAGGTGCATTTTATGCATGTACCCTATTCCGATGTAGGTATACTGATAAGTATATATAAGTAAGATTTAAGTCTTATTAGTGTAAGAGTGGAAAGATACTAGGGCTAAACTGTGATTGTATTACAAAAACTGCTGTTATGACATATTTTCCAAATTCAGAAGGCACAACAGCAACATCTATACCCTGGCTCCTGAATCCAAGTGGAGCAGAGTTTGACACTTAGTCACCATGTGAAAGTCAAGCAACCTTGTCTGTTCAGATCAACCATGTTGTATTGGATTAACCCACTAATCTCATGCAATCTAGTCTTGCTGCTCTCAGCCTGTTGAAAAGGCACCTTGAACAAACAGCTTGGACCAATGCTAATATCAAAACACATCTGTAATCCTACAGAACTCTGTAGAAGAAAAAGATGGGTGACTTAATCTTGCAACACTAGATTTATCTCTTTATTTTCTAGCAGAAGGCAATCTTGAAAACAACCTGCTCCTTTTGTAATGGTGAACAAAGGACTTTAGTGGATAGGGAAAAAAGATAGGCATTTCAAATTAGAGAGTATAGGGATAGGAGTTCTCTGCGTGGTCCTGAAAGTTTTGCAACAATCTAGGGAAACAGCATAAAAGGACAATGCTGGAGAGAATGTTAACTTGAGATCTTGGAAAGGCAACCACTCATGAAGTGGCTGAGTTTCACATAGAAATATAGAAAATAGGAGCAGGAGTAGGCCATTCGGCCCTTCGAGCCTGCTCCACCATTCATTATGATCATGACTGATCATCCAACTCAATAGCCTGCTTCCGCTTTTTCCCCATACCCTTTGATCCCTTTCGACCTAAGAGCTATATCTAACTCCTTCTTGAAAACATATAATGTTTTGGCCTCAATTATTTTCTGTGGTAGCAAATTCCACAGGCTCACCACTCTCTGGGCGAAGAAATTTCTCCTCATCTCAGTCCTAAATGGTCTACCCCTTATCCTCAGATTGTGATCCCTGGTTCTGGGCTCCCCCAACATTGTAAACATCCTTCCTGCATCCACCCTGTCTAGCCCTGTTAGAATTTTATAGGTTTCTATAAGCTCACCCCTCATTCTACTGAACTCCAGCGAATATAATCCTAACTGACTCAATCTCTCCTCATATGCCAGTCCCACCAGCCCAGGAATCAGTGGTAAACCTTCGCGGCACTCCCTCAATGGCAAGAACATCCCTCCTCAGATAAGGAGACCAAAACTGCACACAATATTCCAGGTGTGGTCTCACCAAGGCCCTGTATAATTGCAACAAGACATCCCTGCTCCTGTACTCGAATCCTTTGGCTTTGAAGGCCAACATACCATTTGCCTTCTTTACTGCCTGCTGCACCTGCATGCTTACCTTCAGCAACTGGTGTATAAGGACACCCAGGTCTCATTGCATATTCCCCTCTCTCAATTTATAGCCATTCAGATAATAATCTGCCTTCCTGTTTTTGCTACCAAAGTGGATAACCTCACATTTATTCACATTATATTGCATCTGCCATGCATTTGCCCACTCACTCAGCTTGTCCAAATCACACTGAAGCATCTCTGCAACCTCCTCACAGCTCACCCTCCCACCCAGCTTTGTGTCATCTGCAAATTTGGAGATATTACATTGAGCTCCCTCATCTAAATCATTAATATGTATTGTGAATAGCTGGGGTCGCAGCACCGATCCCTGCAGTACCCCACTAGTCACTGCCTGCCATTCGGAAAAAGATCCGTTTATTCCTACTCTTTGTTTCCTGTCTGCCAAACAGTTTTCTATCCATCTCAATACACTACCCCCAATCCCATGCGCTTTAATTTTACATGCTAATCTCTTATGTGGGACTTTGTCGAAAGCCTTCTGAAAGTCCAAATAAACCACATTCACTGGCTCCCCCTCATCAACTCTACTAGTTACATCCTCAAAAAAATTCCAGTAGATTTGTGAAGTATGATTTCCCTTTTGTAAATCCATGCTGACTCTGTCCAATTCTGCCACTGTTTTCCACGTGCTCAGCTGTTAAATCTTTTATAATGGACTCTAGAATTTCCCCACTACCGACGTCAGGGTGACTGGTTTATAATTCCCTGTTTTCTCTCTACCTCCCTTTTTAAATAGCCATGGTTTGGCCACCTTTCCTGTTTTACTTTTGCACCAGACAGGAATAAACGATTGTTGCAGTTCACCCATGCGCAATTTGAATGTTTGCCATTGCCTATCCACCATCATCCTTTTAAATAACGTTTCTCAATCCATCAAAGCCAACTCGCGCCTCATACCATCATAGTTTTCTTTATTAAGATTCAAGACCCTTGTCTCAGAATCAACTACGTTACTCTCCAACTTGATGAAGAATTCTATCATATTATTGTTGCTCATCCCCAAGGGGCCTCGCACAGCTAGACTGCCAATTATTCCTTTCTCATTACACAATACCCAGCCTAGGATGGCCTGTTCTCAACAGAAAGCCTGTATACACTCCAGGAATTCCTACTCTACGGTACTGTTACTAATTTGATTTGCCCTATATGCAGATTAAAGTCACCCGTAATTACAGATGTTCCTTTATTGCATGTGTCTCTAATTTCCTGTTTCAAGCCATTCCCACTACAGTTTGGGGATCTATATACAACCCCCACTAATGTTTTTTGCCCTTACTGTTTCTCAGCTCTACCCATACAGATTCCATATCATCGGAGCTAATATCTTTCCTCACTATTGCGTTAATTTCCTCTTTAACCAGCAAAGCAACTCCACCGACTTTTCCTTTTTGTCTGCCTTCCTAAATACTGAATACCCCTGGATGTTCAGTTCCCATCCCTGGTCACCCTGCAGCCATGTGTCCATAATCCCGACCAAATCATACCTGTTTACATCTATTTGCGCGGTTAATTCATCCACTTTATTGCAAATGCTCCTCGCTTTAAGGCACAAAGCCTTAAGTCTTGTCTTTTTAACATTACTTGTTCCATTCCTACCATTTTTCACTGAGACCCTGTTTGATTCTTGCCCTTGATTTCCCTGCCTATCACTTTTCTTATTCCCCTTTCTGTCTTTTGTTCTTGTCCTTCATTACCCCTCCTCTGACTCCTTGCATAGGTTCCCATCCCCCTGCCATTTTAGTTTAAACCCTCCGCAACTGCTCTAGCAAATAGTCTCCCAGGACATCAGTCCCGGTCCTGCCCAGGTGTAACCCCTCCAGTTTGTACTGGTCCCACCTCCCCCAGAACCAGTCCCAATGTCCCAGGAATCTGAAACCCTTCCCCTCACACCATCACTTCAGCCACATATTCATCCAATATATCCTGCTACTTCTACTCTGACTAGCACCTGGCACAGGTAGTAATCCTGAGATCACTACCTTTGAGGTCCTACTTTCCAACTTACTTCCTAACTCCCTATATTCTGCTTTTGGGACCTCATTCCTTTTTTTTACCTATGTTGTTTGTACCAATTTGTACCACGACCACTGGCTGTTCACCCTCCCCCTTCAGAATGTCTTGTAGCCGCTCTGAGACATCCTTGACCCTAGCACCAGGGAGGCAACATACCATCCTGGAGTCTAGTTTGCTGCTACATAAACGCCTATCTATTCCCCTTACAATTGAATCCTCTATAACTATTGCTTTCCCACACATTTTACTCCTCCCCTGTGCAGCAGAGCCAACCATGGTGCAGTGAAGTTGGCTGTTGCTGCTTTCCCCTGAGAGGCCAGAGGCCATTCCCCTCAACAGTATCCAAAGCGGTATATCTGTTTTGCAGGGAATAGCTACAGGAGATTCCTGCACTGCCTGCCTAGTCCTTTTGCTCTGCCTGGTGGTCACCCATTCCCTTCCTGCCTGTGGACTCAGCCTGCGGTGTGACCACCTTTCTATACATGCTATCCATGATAATCTCAGCCTTGCTGATGCTCCACAGTGTCCCCAGCCGCCGCTCCAGCTCCGAAACCCAGGCTCCCAGGAGCTGCAGCTGGAGACACTTCCCATGCACATGCTGGCCCTGGGCACTGGAAATGTTCTTGGCTTCCCACATAGAGCAGGAGGAGCACACCATGGCTTTGAGCTCTCCTGCCATCACTTACCCCTTTAAATTAAATTAAACCTTTTGGAAGATACTTAATATCAAATAATATCAATTACTCTAGATGCTTTACAAGATGTTTTAATATATTTTTGCTATTGCTGGTAGATTAGGCAATGCTGAAGATTATTCTTCATCTGGTTTACTCTCCATCAGCAAAATCTAGTGTATTCCAATGTAATTCAAAACACACAAATTAGATAGTGAGGCAAAATATGAAAATGAATAAGAAATTGGCTGAAGGATATTAAATACAGGTTGTGTGTCCTTTATCTGTAAATCCACAAACTGAACACATCCAAACACTGCACTTTTTATGAACCTCATCAAATTTTAGTGCAGGAAGCCTAGTTGTTTGACTGTACTGTTCACTTTGCAATTTTTGTGATGAACATGTCAAAAAGAAACTTATTATAGGTATCCTGTGTTTATTATTCAGTGATACATATTACTTTTCTAGCCATTTTATTTACTTTAGACTATAACTAGCCTAGGCTTAGACTATTGTAATGTACCTCAAGCTATTGTAATGCACCCAGCACAAAGGAAGATGGTTGTCATTGTTGGAGGTCAATCATTGTAATTCCAGGACATCACTGCAGGAGTTCTTCAGGGTAGTGTCCTAGGCAAACCCATCTTCAGCTGCTTCATCAATGACCTTCCTTCCATCATAAGGTCAGGAGTGAGGATATTCGCTCATGATTGCATAACACTCAGCAGCATTTGTGTCTCCTCAGATACTGAAGCAGTCCATGTCCAAATGCAACAAGAGCTGGACAATATCCAAGCTTGGGCTGACAAGAGGCAAGTAACATTTACGCCACAAAAGTGCCAGGCACTAACCATCGCCCCTTGACATTCAATAGCAACACTATCGCTGAATTCCCCACTATCAATATCTTGGGATTAGACCAGAAACGGAACTAGAATAGCCACAAATACTGTGGCTACAACAGCAGGTCAGAGGCTAGGAATCCTGAGGCGAGTAACTCATCTCCTGATTCCCCAAAGCCAGTCCACAATCTACAAGGCACAAGTCAGGAGTGTGATAAAATATTCTCCACTTGCCTGGAAGAGGGCAGCTGCAACAACAGTCAAGAAGTTAGACACTATCCAGGACCAAGCAGTCCACTTGATTCGTACCCCTTCCACAAGCATTCACTCTCTCCATCACCGACACACAGTAGCAGCAGTGTTTACCAGCTACAAGATGCACTGCAGGAATTCACCAAGGCTCCATAGGCAGCACCTTCCAAACCCACTAATGCTACCATCTAGAAGGACAAGGGCAGCAGATAGATGGGAACACCAATACCTGGAAGTTCCCCTCCAAGTAACTCACCATCCTGACTTGGAAATATATCACAGTTCCTTAACTGTCATTTGGTCATAATCCTGGAACTCCCTTCCTAACAGCAACGTGGGTGTACCAAACCACTGGGACTGCAGTGGTTCAAGAGGGCAGCTCACCACCACCTTCTCAAGGGCAGTTAGGAATTGGCAGTAAATTCTGGCCTAGCCAGCAACACCAACATCCCATAAATATCTAAAAGAAGTTTATATACAGTATCTGAAAATCAAAATAATCTGAAATCCGAAATGCAATCGGCCCTGAGGGTTTTGGTGTAAATATTGTTCTCATTGCGGGTGTGATTTTAGGCTGAAGTGTACAGCTAAGGATAACGTCAGGTGAATAAAGTGACTGGTGATAGAAACCCTACCAGTTCCAATTTTACAAGTCAAACAAAACTCGATGCAAATTGTTTAACTTTAAATCAATTTAGTTTGCGGAGACTGTTACTGATACTTAAAAAAATAAATCATGTACAATCTTTAAGTGGGTGGGATGATGGTAAATGAAATTCACCATGAGTAATTGTAAAGTATTGCAGATTAGAAAAAAAAGCAAACATTTATACACAATGGGCGGAATCGTCCCAGATTTGCACTAAGTACGGTAGCGGGTGGGTAAAACGACGTTTTACCCACCAGCTGCAATGAAGGGTTTTCATGTTGTATTGTCCCAATCCTGCCACATTACTTATGCATTCCCGGGAAACATGTCATTTCGATGGCAGATGGTCTCTCGTTTGCCCGCCTGCCATCATCTTGCCATTTGATCATGCCGGGCGCCATATTTAAAGTCCAGTCAGGTGCACACATCCCACCGCTCCCGGACCACGACTACTGCAGGGAAGATGTCCGCAAAAGGCAAGAAGACTGCAGCTCCCAGGTTTAGCAATGCATCACTGGAAGGCCTTTTGGATGCCTTGGAGGCCTGCCACGATGTCCTCTACCCCTGCTCTGGCTGCAGGATGCGCAGTGGTGTTACCAACCAGGCTTGGGAGGCGGTGGCAGTGGTGGTCAGAACCAGTGCCCTGCAAAAGAGGACAGACACCCAATGCCGCTACAAGGATGAATGTTCTCATCCGTTCCACCAGCGTAACTCACTCTTCTCATCACTCTCAACTCACAAACCCATCACACATCCACAGGGACCTCACACCACAAGGGACAACGTCACTAACCCTCACACACATCTTCACAACTCCATCAGTCTTATACCCTCTGGAGCTCACATCCTCATTCCTGTCCACGTCTCCACTCACCACACAAACATTCCATGCAATGTCATGTGTCCTGCTCACACTCTCTCCATCTGTTTTGATGCAGGAAAAGCCTGCTCACATCAGCAGGGAGAGGTCCCAGGCTGGGGGTGGAGTGGCCCACATTAGACCCCTCACTCATTTTGAGGACCGTGCCATCACACCGATTGTTGAGGACATGGACCGTGCCTGTGGTGACGATGAGGTTGGCCGTGAATACCCACCTGGGGAACCTGCACCACATCAAGTCTCCCTCAATGCAACAGTGGGTGCTCTCTCTCCTGCTTTTGACTCTGCTGCCATGCACTAATTATCTCTGCTTTGGTTCACAGGCAGCTCTACCACGACTCTCTTTTCACTTTAAATTTAGCAAGCATGGTCTGGTTTCACTCCTTCATCCTTTACCCTCCCCCACTCATCCATTTCCTCTCCTCCATCACAGTTGACCCCCACTGGCATCACCCTCCACCTTCCCTCCATTATCGGCCAGCCACAACCCTTTTCCTTCGGGGATGTCCAGGTGGATGTGCACGTTCCCCTCCTTCCCAAAAACCCCACCCCCATCCACATTGACCTCCCTGACCTCCTCCTTCCCACCCCCAGGGTCCGTGTCTGCCTCCGTGTCCCCACCAACCACCCTCGCCATCCCTTCTATCACCACCGTCAAACTCTCACCCTCCCACCCTACTGCCTCACTCTGCCCTTGGTCATTCTCGTCCTTCCTCCATATCACGCCCACCCTCAGTTCACTCCCCAGGAGGCAGACATGGACCGACCCTTCCAGTGCACGTTCACCCGTGCATCCCCCTCACCCTCCACACGCACCCCACCCCCACCCCCCACACCCCTTCCGCCCCCAGAACCCCTTCATCAACATTGACAGAAAGTTAATTTATGAAATTGGCCATCAGAGTACTTTAGAATCAGACTTTCAGCGTTAATGGCAAAAAATATTTTAATGTGCACAAGAACAAGCTATGGGCAGGATTTTTGGGTCGTTGGGCTGGCGCAGCGGGTGGGCCCGGGGCCCAGTGACCGGCCAGCCAGTGTGAAAGGCGCGCTGAGGAACTCAGCGCTGCCGTGTTGGGAGTGGGAGGAGGGCAAGTGCAAAAGTCTGTGCATGTGCGGGGGACCATGCACTGAAAGCTCCCTGAAGATTTTTTAAATTGGAAAAAATGTCCCCACACAGGACTCACTCACATGAACAGAAACATTATAAAAATGTCAAAATATTTTTTAAAATATTAATGTCGGAAACCTTGTCCCTCCCATGGATGAGGTTTCCCCAAAAATGCAAGGGCTGCCTGGCTGATTCGCCCGCCCGCCAACCGTAACGTTGGACGGGCAGCAAAAAATAGCAGTTACTTAAGTCTTTAATAGCCTTAATATGTCTCTTAATTGTCTGATGGCGCGCTGCCATCTCTCATGCCTGCCTGCCAACCAAAATATTGCACGAGTGAGTGATGACATCAGGATGCTCACCCGAAGTCATCGCATGTTATTTCACGCTTGGGCGTGTCAGGCATGCGCCCACACGCCAAGCAGAAAATCCTGCCCCATGTATACGTAAAGCATTTGTCTATTTGTGTGCATCATGCATAAAGTCTATGCATCAAAGATAATTTTAATAAAATACATCTGTTAATTACTGGAAACTCATTTATACATGACTGCTACAGCCTATGAATGCTCAGTTTATCTGTTAAATTTATTCAGAATGAAATCATGTTCCCCCACCATGTGCATTTACAATAATCCTCAATGCTTCAGGGACAAAAATAATTCCTGGCTGCTCTAACAGTTGAGGTGTCACCTCTGCATTTCTCAGATTTCTACTGAAACATGTTAATGAAAACAAACCAGCAGCATTATTTTGTGCCTAGTTGCTTTTCGTTCATTATGAATGGGGGCTGGAAGGTATATCAATTATCACTCAACCCCCTGCCCTGGACTGTTCACAGGTCACCAGTTCCTCACTGATGTGCAGGGTCCAGGTCCAACAATATCATCTGCTCCAGGTATGACATCAGCACTGAACACCGTTATAGCTCTAATAAAAACAAAAAACTGCAGATGCTGGAAATCCAAAACAAAAACAGAATTACCTGGAAAAACTCAGCAGGTCTGGCAACATCGGCGGAGAAGAAAAGAGTTGACTTTTCGAGTCCTCATGACCCTTCAACAGAACTAGGTGAATCCAAGGAGAGGGGTGAAATATAAGCTGGTTTAAGGGGGGGCGGTGGTTGGGGTTGGGTGGGGGGAGAGAAGTGGATGGGGGGGTGTGGTTGTAGGGACAAGCAAGCAGTGATAGGAGCAGATAATCAAAAGATGTCACAGACAAAAGAACAAAAGAACACAGGGGTGTTGAAGTTGGTGATATTATCTAAACGAATGTGCTAATTAAGAATGGATGGTAGGGCACTCAAGGTATAGCTCTAGTGGGGGTGAGGGGGGCATAAAAGATTTAAAAATAATAGAAATAGGTGAGAAAAGAAAAATCTATATAAATTATTGGAAAAAACAAAAGGAAGGGGGAAGAAACAGAAGGGGGGTGGGGATGGAGGAGGGAGCTCAAGACCTAAAGTTGTTGAATTCAATATTCAGTCCGGAAGGCTGTAAAGTGCCTGGTCGGAAGATGACGTGCTGTTCCTCCAGTTTGCGTTGGGCTTCACTGGAACAATGCAGCAAGCCAAGGACACTCATGTGGGCAAGAGAGCAGGGTGGAGTGTTAAAATGGCAAGCGACAGGGAGGTTTGGGTCATTCTTGCGGACAGACTGCAGGTGTTCTGCAAAGCGGTCGCCCAGTTTACATTTGGTCTCTCCAATGTAGAGGAGACCACATTGGGAGCAACGAATGCAGTAGATTAAGTTGGGGGAAATGCAAGTGAAGTGCTGCTTCACTTGAAAGGAGTGTTTGGCCCTTGGATGGTGAGGAGAGAGGAAGTGAAGGGGCAAGTGTTAAATCTTTTGCGTGGGCATGGGGAGTTGCCATAGGTGGGGGTTGAAGAGTAGGGGGTGATGGAGGAGTGGACCAGGGTGTCCCGGAGGGAACGATCCCTACGGAATGCCGCCGGGGGGGGTGAAGGGAAGATGTGTTTGGTGGTGGCATCATGCTGGAGTTGGCGGAAATGGTGGAGGATGATCTTTTGAATGCGGAGGCTGGTGGGGTGATAAGTGAGGACAAGGGGGACCCTATCATGTTTCTGGGAGGGAGGAGAAGGCGTGAGGGCAGATGCGCGGGAGATGGGCCAGACACGGTTGAGGGCCCTGTCAACGACTGTGGGTGAAAAACCTCGGTTAAGGAAGAAGGAGGACATGTCAGGGGAACTGTTTTTGAAGGTAGCATCATCAGAACAGATGCGACGGAGGCGAAGGAACTGAGAGAATGGGATGGAGTCCTTACAGGAAGCGGGGTGTGAGGAGCTGTAGTCGAGGTAGCTGTGGGAGTCGGTAGGCTTGTAATGGATATTGGTGGACAGTCTATCACCAGAGATTGAGACAGAGAGGTCAAGGAAGGGAAGGGAAGTGTCAGAAATGGACCACGTGAAAATGATGGAGGGGTGGAGATCGGAAGCAAAATTAATAAATTTTTCCAAGTCTCGACGAGAGCATGAAGCAGCACCAAAGTAATCATCAATGTACCGGAGAAAGAGTTGTGGGAGGGGGCCGGAGTAGGACTGGAACAAGAAATGTTCCACATACCCCATAAAGAGACAGGCATAGCTGGGGCCCATGCGGGTACCCATAGCCACACCTTTTATTTGGAGGAAGTGAGAGGAGTTGAGGGAGAAATTGTTCAGTGTGAGAACAAGTTCAGCCAGACGGAGGAAAGTAGTGGTGGATGGGAATTGTTCGGGCCTCTGTTCAAGGAAGAAGCTAAGGGCCCTCAGACCATCCTGGTGGGGGATGGAGGTGTAGAGGGATTGGACATCCATGGTGAAGAGGAAGCGGTTGGGGCCAGGGAACTGGAAATTGTTGATGTGACATAAGGTGTCAGAGGAATCACAGATGTAGGTGGGAAGGGACTGGACAAGGGGAAAGGGAAGGGAGTCAAGATAGCAAGAAATGAGTTCCGTGGGGCAGGAGCAAGCTGACACGATCGGTCTACCGGGACAGTTGTTTGTGGGTTTTGGATAGGAGGTAGAAGCAGGCCGTCCAAGGTTGGGCGACTATCAGGTTGGAAGCTGTGGGAGGAAGATCTCCAGAGGAGATGAGGTCAGTGACAGTCCTGGAAACAATGGCTTGATGTTCACTGGTGTAGTCATGGTCCAGGGAGAGGTAGGAGGAAGCGTCTGCGAGTTGACGCTCAGCCTCCACGAGGTAGAGGTCAGAGGTCAACTTCAATACCTCTGTGTTCTTTTGTTCTTTCGTCTGTGACATCTTTTGATTATCTGCTCCTATCACTGCTTGCTTGTCCCTACAACCACACCCCCCCTCCACTTCTCTACACCACCCCCCCACCCCCAACCTCCCCCCCCCCCACCTTAAACCAGCTTATATTTCATCCCTCTCCTTGGATTCAACTAGTTCTGTTGAAGGGTCATGAGGACTTGAAACGTCAAAACCATTATAGCTCTGTTTGACGAAGGGCTCAAAATTGGTTTGCATCCGTTTCGGGGTGCAGGGGTTACGATTTGACCACACCCGACTTCCATGAGTCAGGCAGCATGCAAACTTCATCATTTCCAGCTCAGATATTGGCACTCTGAATTTGAGAGGGCAGCGTAGATTTGGGTCTGCAAGTGATGAGTCACTGCACACAAATTGGTTACAGCCAAGCCAAGGGCAAAGATAAATTGTCTGCCAGCTCACCAAGGGCAAGGTCGCAAGTGTGTGTACTGTCAGATGAGACGAGATGAGGATGTTGATGAGGTGGCCTATAGGACAATGCTGGATATGCTTGGTGCAGTGGCAGGCTTGTCAGGCAGCCTATCAAGACACAAGAAGGAGTCCAGATCCAATGTGGGCAAAGGGCATTGTGCAGAACTTGGGGCCTTTCCTTTTCAGCATGGTAGTGATGCCCAACCCCATGACTGCACTAGGTGGCCGCCGTCTCAGTTTCCACTGTAACTCAAACAGAAGCCACTCAAAGTCTCAGAGCTGCAGTGAAAGTTCAGACAGAGGTCATGAGATCCATACTTGCTACCAGGCAGGTTCAGACTGTGGATCATGACTGTGGATCACGACGGCTGTGTATCTCAGAGCTCAAAGGGGCCAGCAAACTGTCCTCCAAAAGATGACTAAAGCAATGACACATAGTGGACCATGGAGCATGAATTATAGAATTTGTGCACCTACCCTAGTACCCTTGCTTGCATCTCTCAGCCAGCCAACCCAGATAACTTTCACCCATGCCAAGATGGAGCAATCCAAAGCCAGGCCCTCAATGTTCAGAGCTGCTTGAGCAAGTAATTCAAGGCCATCTGCAGTCTCTCCTAGTGAAAGTCAGCAGCCTTCCACTGGTCATGCTGCAGCCACTGAGGTAGCACTGCTTAGGAGCACCAGGCCAGGCAAAGCTACCTGCCAAGGCAGGCACTAAGGGAATGCCTAAGTGTGAGTAGTTAAGTAATGTTTGTTCTTGGATAGTGATATAATGGAAGGTTTTTGTTGGTGTCTTTTATTGCAAGATCTTGGCCAAGGGGATGTTGTGGTGGGCATCCCAGGTGGATGGGAAGGCTTGGAAGAGTGGAGCCAATGATGGTGAAGGGATGATCCTCTAAGGGGACCAGAGTCTTGGGTAGGTGCTCCTGGACAGCCCATCTGGAGCGAAGGGGTCCCAAAAGCCTCCTCCCTGTCTCCTGAGGTGGCCTCTGGATACCTGGTGGCAATATCTGTGCCCTCATTATAGAGATACAGTCCACCACAAACTTTGATACACGCTCACTCCGAGCATTCCAAGCATCAGAACTGTTGCTAAAGGATGGCAATTGTCTGGTCCCCCACTTTTCTTGTCCTCAAGTCGTTGGGTGGCAGCAGAAAGGGGTCATCAGCCATGTGTACAGGGTGTATCCCTTTTCTCTGAGCAGCCTCCTTCTGGTTCTTCTGGGTGGTTTGAAGATGGTGATAACGCAGATTATCTCAGTATGAAGGAATTGTGGCTTCTGTCAGGATGGCGGGCATTCATCAGCATGTTGTTTTGTACTGGTCACACAGCAACGTAAGTGGGAACCCTTTCCATTTTTATACCTCCCCATGTTGACATTGCAGTTGTTGACTCCTTGCACCATTGGAAATCCAGCTAGATCAACATGCCCGCTATCTTGCTTCTGTCTGCTTAGAGAGAACACAATGAAATTGCCTATCCTGGCACTCAGGGCCTCCATTAACTCCCAGTTACAGTGATGGATGCTGTGCTGGGAGGTGTTTACTATATTGACTTTTCCACTTGCAACAATCCTGAGGTGTAGAAATTGAGGGTCACAGTGACCTTGACTGGAGCATTGTGCTTGCCCTGGTGAAAGGCTGCAGGTACTATTGAAGAAATTCTCCCTCCTTATTAAATCTGAGGCATCTCAAGCATTGTTCCTGGGAGAGGTGGCAGTATGATAAGTGTTCCTTGATAACTTGTGGCAGTTAGGGCCTTCTGTGGAGAATTCCCCTTCTCCTCTCTCTGTGCAGAACTTCTCCTCTCTGCAAACTCTGCTCCATTTTTCTATCATGCTGAATATCCAGAGCCATTGCAACCACAGTCCCCATACCGCTTGCTGAATTGGTAAAGACAAATAACAAAATACTCTGCCTTCCCTGTATGGATGCACCAACTGGCTGCAACACTTCTAAAACACTCCACAGGAGTTCCACAAATTTTGCTACAGCAGAAATAAGTCAAAAGCACTTCACCTGCAAGTTGGATGGCTGTCCCCCTAAATAATGCTGGTGGGAGGTCTCTCATGCAGCTGAATGCATGTGCAGTTGAGAATGATTAACACAGATGTACACTGGACTGTGCGATCCAAGTTTCCAGAACGGATGTTAAATAAGCCGAAATGGCTGATCACTTTGACACTTTCAGCATAAACACAATATATGACCGCTTGCACCCTTCCCAACATGGGGAACTGCACAGGCTGCATGGGATGCATTTTCTTACTTCAGGGATTCCATCACACTGACACCAACTGTGTTATGAATCCAATTTTGTGGCCAAAAATGTTCATGGAAATTTGACCATCTCTTTAATTGTTTTGTTCCCCTTTAATAGGAAGCAATCTAACAGTTTATGGAATAAATTTTATATCCACAATTCTGTCTCCCCACCACTTCCCCTCAAGGACTTAATTACTTCTCTCCTCTCTTGTTCCTATCATTCACTTCCTTGTCTCCAGTCATCTCTATTCCCACATGAGACATCTGTTTAAATGACTCATGAAGCCAACATTGACATAATATAAAGAGTCAGGGGAGTGTAGATGAGAGAGAACCCAAGAGAGAGTTTGAGAGTGAGAAAACTAAGAATGAAGACATATTTTTGTAAACCTAATTAAACACCTGGGAGTTGATGTTAACCCCCCACCTCCATGACAGGTGCGAAATGTTGGGGAGAGGTGGGTAAATAAAATATAAACATTGCAAAATGTGACCCTGACCCTGTACCTAGAGCCATTTTTGCAGCAGCAGGTTGCATTGTGTACCTGTGTCCAACCTTGGAGAAATGAGACCTTTCATAATAGTATTTAAATTAGGCTCCCACAGTACTGTTGGCAGCTGGATTTAAATTTAATAGTTGCCTGCTGGATTTCCCGAGAGGTCAGGAAACCCGGCAGTTAAACGGTGACAGGAGCAGATGGCTGTAGAAGTTAAATGTTCTTGCACCCACTTTGAGCCAGGAGGAGCAGGAATACTTCCCACTGGCCCCTTAATCAAACCTTCTGTCAATCATGTCTTTTCCTCACTGCTGCAATTGGGCAAAGCCCCCAAGCCCCGATCTTGAGATGTGTGCCCCACGATTAGCCAAACCCCTTCCCCTCCAACCTTTTTTTCTCTCCCTCCAATTGCCAGGGCCCCCACCTCAGTGCACATCCAGAGGAATTGCTGGCACTTACAAACAAAACAATTCTATCAATGTCCCTCATCAAAAAATAAAACTCTGCAGTAAAATAACATCTGATTGTATAGTGATTTTAAGGATGTTTACTGCAATAATGTGAGTTGTGTTAGCTGAAGAAAGTAAGGGTCATATTGATTCATCCACAGACTCAGAGACAATGTCCAGTTCTAATTTTAAAAAATAGTGCAGATGCTGGAAATCTGAAATAAAAACTGAAAATGTTAGAAATAGTCAGCAGGTCAGGCAGCAACTGTGGAGAGAAAATGAGTTCTTGTTCCAGATCGATGATGCTTCATAGGCTATTACCAAACAAGGCAACGCATGTGATTCTGTGAGTTTATTAAAAATACATAAAGCGATGAACATTGTGGAGTTCAGTGAGACTGGGCTGCTATTCTCTTGATTAACTGCATATGGAAGTAGAAGCTATTTTTTAGCCCAACTATAGGATCAGCCTTTAAATGGGAGTTTAAATATACTAAGTGAAATGCACCATGGTCATGAGCGCTGACAATGCTGCCCTTACCAGTCTAGCAGTACTGGCATTGGCACTTGTATTGCCTTGTTTGACACTAGTCTGTTGTTTCATTGTTTTTGACGCTTAGTCCCCAGTCTCTATTTTTCCATCCCTCTTTCCTGATTTTTGGGTTCTGAATTCCCCACCAACTTCCAATCTTTATCGATTGCCAGGGACTGTTTCCAATGGTCCCCATTTGCAGCCTCATACTGTTAGTTCTCCTGCCCAGCAGCCGGCAGCTTGTCAATCTGACTGGCTACTGGGAAGAAGAGGAAAGTTAAAAACATGATAATCAGGTCCTGCTGTTAAATTCAACAGGACTTCCCCTATCCTGCATCCACACTCCCTGCTCCCTCCACACAAATATCATGTGTCCCATGGTGCTTCATGGTTATTGTTCAGTTTGTGTAATGTCAAGATATTTCTAAATAAAGAGGTAATCCCACTTCAAATAAGTGATACTTATAAGGCCATTTTCTGCATGATGCTCCTTCTCTCTCTGCCATTTCCCACCTCTCAATATTTCTCTCTCCAAATGACTTTTCCCCCACCTTTGCACAACAGGAATACATGCTTCTTTCACTCCAAAACTTAAACTAGAATGAGCTGGCAAGGACGAAATCCCACTGGATAGCCCTGAATCAAGGACTTGAGCTGGCTAAACTATATGTATCTACAGGTAACGCAAAATGTTTGACACACATTTAAGTGACACTTAGTTGTTGGGAAAGGGAGAAGAATATAAAGATCCATCATGTACAAGTAAGAATTGATGTATTTGAGAAAGATACATAATACTGATGAAACAATCATTCTTCAGAATAGTTTCCCAATTAAATTTGGAGCAGAACATACTTCTCTGTTGGTAAAGGGTGACTAAGAAGTACTTTGCTGTGCACTTGTCCCATTTTATGCTAGAATGCCAGCTATTTATTTTTACAATGTTCTGGGTTACCATTATTGTTTGATGACTTCCTTCATGGATTCATGTTAGATGCAATTGACAATTAAATTCCCTTTGGATCGAACACCATCAAGTTGCTGCATTTGTTTACAGATTTAAAAAATCATGCTCCACATTTATAATGTACCTGATGGAATTTCCTTCACAGGTGTGGCATTACAATTATAGTTATTTACTGTCCAGTTGTGAATATTTAGTTAATTTAGAACTTAATTTTTATTAAGTGGCCTACTGGTGTTCCTATGTAATATTTTATACTAGTCAGTCTCCCATAATGTTGCACACAGGGAATCAAGATCAAGTGATGTATCCAGTTCATCAGGGTTAGAGTGCAGGAGGATAATTCAGTCCAGGTAGGTGTGGGGTGTAGGTGGAGATGTGGAAATTGATGTGGTGATATCATCTGAAAAAAATGTTAGGTTCCACATGAATGCTGATGACCACACCACCACTTTTCCCGATCCCTCCACAGTCTCTAAGTTGTCAACATTCAGTATTGGATGAGCAGAAATTTCCTGAAACAAAATATTGGGAAGACCAAAGCCATTGACCTGAGATTTTGTCAGGCTGGTGGAAGTCTCGCCCACTGGTCAGAGAACCCATCCGTTCTGAGGGGGAGGCCCAATGTATTAAGTGCCCTTAAGTGGCCATTGTCAGGCTTTCCCCATTATTGAGATTCTGGTGGCAGAAGGCCCGCCTGCCGAGAGCTGCAGCCAACAAGAGGCTGGCAGCCCCTCATTCAGCCAGCGGCAGCAGGAGCTGCGGCTGCTGGTGACAATGGGACCACAGGTCAAAGGTGAGCAAGGGCAGGATGGAGGTTATAAGGGTGGGGGGTGGAAGCCGTTGCTCCCATTTAATCCTGAGCCACCACTAAATTGCAGTGGGTTCTGGGATAATGGGTGACAAATGGCTCATTCATGAGCATAATTGATACCTGTCGCCAACAGCAGGGAATACTGCAACAGTCCCTTCTGCCCTCCCACTTAAATCGAGGAGGTTTTGCTGCCACTGGGAGATCAACATGGGGCCTCTTCCATGATTAAGTGGGCCTGGCTGCCAAGTTTCCTGCTGTGATGGGCTGAATTAAGTCCAGCCCATTGTCTTGGGTCCCCAACACAAATTCAGTTCCCAAGCCACTGACTCTATCCCTTTCCCTGGCAACCGCCTGAGGCTGAACCAGAGCATTAGCAATTTTGGTGTCAGTTTGGTAAAAGCAAAAACCTGCAGATGCTGGAAATCCAAAACAAAAATAAAAATACCTGGAAAAACTCAGCAGGTCTGGCAGCATCTGCGGAGAGGAACAGAGTTAACGTTTCGAGTCTGTATGACTTCAACAGAACTAAGGAAAATCGAAATGAGGTGAAATATAAGCTGGTTTAAGTGGGGGGGGTGGGGGGGGGGGGGGTGGGGTGGGGGGGGGTGTGTGGGTGTGGGTGGGACAGGTAGAGCTGGATAGAGGGCCAGTGATATGTGGAGATAGCCAAAAGATGTCATAGACAAAAAGACAAAGAGGTATTGAAGGTAGTGATATTATCTAAGGAATTAAGGGTAGAAAGCAAGACAAGCAAGGTATGGTGAGGAGAGGTGAAGTAAAGGGGCAGGTGTTGCACATTCTGCGGTTGTATGGGAAGGTGCCATGGGAGGGGATTGAGGTGTAGGGGGTGATGGAGGAGTGGACCAGGGTGTTCCGGCGGGAACGATCCTTGCGGAATGCCGCCAGGGGGCTGAAGGGAAGATGTGTTTTGGTGGTGGCATCATGCTGGAGTTGGCGGAAATGGCGGAGGATGATCCTTTGAATGCGGAGGCTGGTGGGGTGATAAGTGAGGTCAAATGGTACCCTATCATGGTACTGGTGGGGAGAGGAAGGTGTGAGGGCAGATATGCAGGAGATGGACCGGACACAGTTGAGGGCCCTGTCAACCACCATGGGTGGAAAACCTCGGTTAAGGAAGAGGGAAGACATGTCAGAAGAACTGTTTTTGAAAGTGGCATCATCAGAATAGATGCGATGGAGATGAAGGAACTGAGAGAATGGGATGGACTCCTTACAGGAAGCGGGGTGTGAGGAGCTGTAGTCGAGGTAGCTGTGGGAGTTGGTAGGCTTGTAATGAATATTGGTGGACAGTCTATCACCAGAAATTGAGACAGAGAGGTCAAGGAAGGGAAGGGAAGTGTCAGACTTGGACCATGTGATAATGATGGAGGAGTGGAAATTGGAAGCAAAATTAATAAATTTTTCCAGGTCCAGACAAGAGCATGAAGCAGCACCGAAGCAATCATCGATGTATCGGAGAAAGAGTTGTAGGAGGGGGCCGGAGTAGGACTGGAACAAGGAATGTTTCACATACCCCATAAAGAGACAGGCACAACTGGGGCCCATGCGGGTACCCATAGCCACACCTTTTATTTGGAGGAAGTGAGAGGAGTTTAAGTAGAAATTGTTCAGTGTGAGAACAAGTTCAGCCAGACGGAGGAAAGTAGTGGTGGATGGGGATTGTTTGAGGAAGAAGCGGAGAGCCATCAGACCATCCCGTTGGGGGATGGAGGTGTAGAGGGATTGGACGTCCATGGTGAAGAGGAGGCGGTTGGGGCCAGGGAACTGGAAATTGTTGATAAGATGTAGGGTGTCAGAGGAATCACGGATGTAGATGGGAAGGGACTGGACAAGGGGAGAGAGAATGGAGTCAAGATAGCAAGAAATGAGTCCCGTGGGGCAGGAACAGGCTGACATGATCGGTCTACCGGGACAGAACTGTTTGTGGATTTTGGGTAGGAGGTAGAAGCGGGCTGTCCGAGGTTGGGAGACTATGAGGTTGGAAGCTGTGGAAGGAAGATCTCCAGAGGAGATGAGGTCAGTAACAATCCTGGATACAATGGCTTGATGTTCAGTGGTGGGGTCATGGTCCAGGGGGAGGTAGGAGGAAGTGTCTGCGAGTTGATGCTCAGCCTCTGCAAGGTAGACTTCAGTGCGCCAGACAACAACAGCACCACCCTTGTCAGCAGGTTTGATGACAATGTCAGGGTTGGACTGAGAGAATGGAGTGGAGGGTCCTGGATGGATGTTGGTGTCGATGAGTTGTTCGAACTTGCGTTCCTTTGCACCTGAAAGAAAGAGACAAAGTTTCTTATTGAGGCGTCGGATGAGACGAAGAATAAAATGAAACTGGGGGCACGCGCAGCTTAGAAATAGGGTGCGGCGGTGCTGCTGGAGGGAAAGGTTGAGTGTGTTCATATGGCGGTGCATGGCACTGAGTGTGGATCTCAGAATGCAACAAGAACAGCAGTCCGAGGAGCATTGTATGTCCCGGAGATACCTGTAATCCTCGGTGGGTTCGAAACATGAGGGATGGAACTTCAGTTGAAATCCATGTGGGGTAAGTTGGAGACGGAGACAGTCACTGAGGAAGGAAATATGGCTGTGAAAGCGGATTTTAGTAAACACCTTGTCAAATACCAGGAGAGAAATGGAAAGCAATGAAGGTGAACAAGGCAAAAGAGAGAGACGGAAATCCTGTCAGAGAGAAGAGCAATACTTCTTCAAGGCTGGCATTCCTTGAAGAGAAGTTGCAGTCAATTAAACACTAAGATAAAAGCAAAAAACTGCGGATGCTGGAAATCCAAAACAAAAATAAAAATACCTGGAAAAACTCAGCAGGTCTGGCAGCATCTGCGGAGAGGAACACAGTTAATGTTTCGAGTCCGTATGACTCTTCAACAGAACTAAGTAAAAATAGAAACGAGGTGAAATATAAGCTGGTTTAAGTGGGAGGTGGGACGGTAGAGCTGGATAGAGGGCCAGTGATATGTGGAGATAGCCAAAAGATGTCATAGACAAAAGGGCAAAGAGGTGTTGACATATTGGACCTGAAATGAACTTGCAACTATATATCTTTACCATCACTAAGACTGCCTGTCTTAACATCTGTAACATCACTCTGCCCCTGCCTCAGCTTATCTGTTGCTGAAACTCTCATCCATGACTTTGTTACCGCTTGACTTGACTATTCCAACATATTCCTGCCGGTCTCTCATCTTCTACCTTCTATAAACCTGAGGTCATCCAAACCTCTGCTGCCTGAATCCTAACTTGCATCAAGTACTGATCACCCATCACCCCTGTGCTTGCTGACTTAGTTAGGTTGGCTTCTGGTTAAGAAATACCTCAATTTTAATATCATCCTTGTTTTCAAATCTCTCCATGGTCTTGTCCCTACCTATCTCTGTAACCTCCTCCAGCTCTATTTTTCCTTTAAATATCTGTGCTCCTCCAATCCTGGCTTCTTGCGCATCCTTGGTTTTAATCGTACCTCATTGGAGCTCATGCCTTCAGCTGTAGAGGCCCTAAGCTTTGGAATTCCCTTCCCAAACCTCTCTTCCTCTTTATTTTCTTTTTTAAACCTATCTCTATGACTAAGCATTTGATCATCTGCCCTAATGCCTCATTTGGTGCCTTGATGTCAAATTTTCTTTGACAATGTTCCTGTCAAGTACCTTAGGATATTTTATTTAAATTCAAGATACTGTATAAATGCAAATCATTGTTGTTCATGGGAAGAGATGTATCAAGGGATTGGGCTGAAGATGACAGGGGCTTGTCTGCTATAGGCAAAAGGAACATATCTAGGCATTGCGCTTTTTTGAATTAAAGGAAAGCGTGGTGCATTCTTTATGGCAACACCTCAACAAATCAGAGTCAACTTGCCAACCAATCAGTACCCTCTTCTCATGCAGTATAAATTATTCCTCCCTCTGAAATTTGGCATTCTTGCTTCTGTCCTGATGTGTGCAAGATGAAAAACTTCAACAGCATGTCTCTTTTTCATCAATATTCAAGTCCTGTACTACCAAGGGACTATTTGCAAACCTCTTAATTTTGCATTTAAGTGCTATATTTAAGTCTAAATCATTGATTGATATATCAATTATGAAAAGCTAGGGATCTAGTACTGAACCCCTCTGTAAACAGCCTTCTTGACACAAAACAATAATTGGTGATTACACTTTGCTTCCTGTGTCAATATTGGATACAACTTGCCACTTATGCTTGAACCTCATGGGTTTTGACTTTATTGACCTGTCTGCCATGTGGGATCTTGTCAAAAGCCTTACTAAAATCCACGTTGATCATGCACACTACCCTTATTGACATTCCTTGTTACTTCCTCAAAAAATTCACTCAAGTTAGTTGGACACAGCCTTATCTTAACAAATCCATGTTGACTGTACTTGAGTAATCCATGCCTTTTTAAATGATGGTTAATTCTGTGGCTCAGAATTCTTTCCAATAATTTTTCCACCACCGAGATAAGGCTGACTGACCTGTCTATATCTGTTTTGGTCTATACCTCCCTCACTTTTTAAAAATTGGTTACAAAATTAGCAGTCTTCCAGTGCTCTGGCATCATGCCTGTAGGCAAAGAAGATTGGAAAGCAATGGTCAGATCCATCGCCACCTCCTCCCCTGCATCTCTTAACAGTTTGAGGTGCATTTCATCTGAGCCTGGTGATACTATGAAAGATGCTAACTCCCTTAATATCTCTCACTACGTTTATTCCATTCACTGTTTCACATTCCTCTTCATTAATGTCTGTGTAATCTGCCAACTCTTTTGTGAAGGCAGCACAAAGTATTCATTAAGAACCATGTCCACATTTGGTCTCCCCATAGACATGTTACCTTTCTGGCCTCTAATCAGCCTTACTCTTTCCATGGTTGTCCCCCTGCTATTTATTTTTATAAAACATCTTTTGGTTTTCCTATATTTTACTTGCCAATATGTTTTCATGCTATCTCTTTGCTTTCCTAATCACCTTTTTAATTTCACCCCTGCACTTTCCAAACTCCTATAAGCTTTCTGCAACATTGAGCTCGGAATCTGACATAAGTTTTCCTTTTTGCCTTATTCTACCCAATATGCTCTTTGACATCATGGGGGTGTTAGATTCTGGAGTCCTTACTTTACGCTAACATATTTGCTCTGAATCGTCTAACTCCTCTTTCAATGTCCCCCACTGCTTTGGCACTGATTTACCTTCAAGTAGCTGTTTCTGTTCCACTTTTGCTAAATTGCAGCTCATCTTAGTAAAATTGGCCTTTACCCAGTTACACACGAACATACAAACTAAGAACAGGAATAGGCCACTCGGCTCTTTGAGCCTGCTCCACCATTCAGTAAGATCATGCTGATCTAGTTCTGGTGTCAATTCCACTTTCCTGTCTGCCTCTACACCACAACCCCTCCATAACTCTTGACTCCCTTGTCCATGAAAAATCTGCCTAATTCTGCCTTGAATATATTCAATGATTCAGCCTCCACTGCTCCCTGGGGAAGAGAATTCCACATACTGATAACCCTCAGAGAAAAAAATTCTCATCTCAGTCAAAAAGGGGACCTCTTATTCTTAAACTAACAGTTGCTTGATAGCATAGAGTTTGAGCATTGCTGAAAAAAGATACATGCCATTGAAGCTTTTTGCCTTGCACCCATCAGGACAGACTTACAAGAATACCAATTCTAAAGGGAATAACATCATATACTGCATGAGAAGAGAGTACTGATTGGTTGGCAAGTACTGATTGGTAGAGGCACCGCCATGGAGAATATAACAGGAAACAATTAACTGCCAAGTTTTTAAATTCAAACCAGGCAGGTTAACTTTGATTGGTCAAGGCATTTTCATGGGGATAAACTAGGTACATTCTCCATGGCAATTCCTCTTCCAATCATAGACCACTTGTCAAACAATCAGCACTCTCTTCTCATGCAATATAAATTGTTGTTTCTTTTAGAATTGGTACTCTTGCGAATCTGTCCTGATGAGTGAAAGATGAAAAGCTTCGACAGCATGTCTCTTTTTTCAGTAATATTCTTAAACTGTGTCCCACAGTTCTAGTCTCCCCCAAAAATGGAAATATCCTCCCAGTATCCTACCCTATCAAGTCCCCTCAGGACCTTACATGTTTCAATAAGAACACTTCTCATTCTTCTCAATCCCCATGGGCATTAGCCTAACCTGTTTAATGTTTCTTCTGAGGATAAACCCTTCACCCCAAGAATGAGTTGAATGAACCATCCCTGTACTGCTTTTAATGCAATTAAATCTTTTCTTTCCAAATAAAGAGACCAAAATTATACACAGTATTCCAGATGTGGTCACATTAATGCCCTGTACAGCTGCAGTAATACTTTCTTGCTTATATATTCCATTCCTCTTGCAATAAATGCCAATATTTCATTTGACTTCCTAATCACTTGCTGTACATGCATACTAACTTTTTGTGATTCATGTACCAGGAGACCCAGATCTCCATATCACTCCATATCTATAATCTCTCTCAATTTAAATAGTATACTTATTTTCTATTCTTCCTGCTAAAGTGGACAAGTTAACATTTTCCCACATTATTCTCCATCTGCCAATTATTTTTCTGCTCCTTTAATTGATATCTCTTTGCAGACTCTCTATCTCCTCTTGACAATTTACTTTCCTACTTATCTTGGTGTCATCAACAAATTTAACTACCATACATTCAGCCCATTCATCCAAATCATTCATATAGATTGTAAATGGCTGAGGCCCCAGCACTGATTCTTGTGGTGCTCCACTAATTTCCCAACCCTGAAAAGACCTATTTATCCCTACTCTCAGCTTCTTGTTAGCTAACCAATCCTCTACCCATGTTAATATATTACCCCCTACACCATGTTCTTTTATCTTGTGTAATAATCTTTGATGTGGCACCTTATCAAATGCCTCTTGGAAATCCAAGTACACCACATCTACCCTTTTATCCACTTTGATTGATACTTCCTCAAAAAACTCTTAATAAATTTATTGAACGTGATTTAGGGGGTCAGTTAGCTCACTTGGCTGGTTTGTGACACAGAGTAATGCCAACAGTGTGGACCCAATTCCCATACCTGCTGAGGTCATCCATGATGTCCCTGCCTTCTCAACCTCGCTCCTTGCCTGAGGTGTGGTAACCTTCAGGTTAAACTCACCACCAGTCTTCTCTCTCTGATGAGAGAGCAGCCTATGGTCCTCTGGGACTATGGTGACTTTCCAATTAAATATGATTTCTCTTTTACAAAGCCATGTTGACCATGCCTGATCACATTATGATTTTCTAAGTAGCATGCTGTAACCTCCTTAATAATGGATTCTAGCTCCCTATGACAAATAATAGACTAAATGGCTTGTAATTTCCTTCTTTCTGTTCTCTTTCCTTTCTTGAATAAAGATGTTACATTAGTTATTTTCCCATCCGTTAGGACCTTTCTGGAATGTAAGGAATTTTGGAAGATTACAACCAATGCATTAACTATCTTTGTAGCCACTTTTCTTAAGATCCTAGGATGCAGGTCATCTGGTCCTGGGGACGTGACGGACTTTAGGTCTAATAGTTTTTCCGACACTTTTTCCCTAATGAGGGACTCATTGCATTAAGCACTGCCAAACTCCCTTGTTGCCTATTTTCTAACCTTTTGTTTCCTCTGTCTTCTAGACCAAGTTAATAATTTTCTACCTTTTATTTTCAATTCTGCTGCTCTCCCTTCTGAATTTGTGCTCAGGTCCCCATCCTCCTGCCAGGCTAGTTTAAACCATCCCAACAGCACTAGCAAACCTTCCATGCCGATATTCATCCCAGCCTTTTCAAGGTACATCCAGTCCGGCTTGTAGAGGTCCCATATCCTTTAGATCAGTCCCAATGTCCTAGAAGTCTAGTGCCCTCCTTCCTGTATCATCTTTCCAATCATGCATTCATTTGCATTATCCTCTTTCTGTCTGCACCCACTAGCACATTGCACAGGAATAATCTGGAGATTACTACCTTTGAGATCCTGAATATTAATTTCTTTCTGACCTCCCCTAAAATCTGCTTGCAGGACCTCATCCTCCTTTCTACCTACATCACTGGATGGGTATGGATTTGTGGCTGTTCACCCTGCTCCTGCTCAGGATATTCAGCAGCCATTCAGTGCCAATCCTTGATCTTGGTATCAGGGAAGCAACATACCATCCTGAATGTAATAGTTATCATTCAGGCAAAGCAGAAGCTGGCAGCGGATTTGGCCAGTGCAGGGATTTAACCAGCAACATTAGATTATTAGCATCATGTGCTCGCCATCTGAACTAACCAGCCTGCACAATTAGCAATCCATTGTCTTAACTCTCAGTCACCTCGTCATTCCTCAATCTAATTAGCTTTAAGCTGTTATTTAAAAAATAAATCAAGTATCAGGACACATTTAAATAGCGTTTGATTGGGTGATCAACTAAGTTAGTCTAATATTATAATACTGTAGATCGCTGTCATTATCAGCTTTCAAATATTATGTGCAGTTTTGGGCAATGACCTTGAAAATGACATTGATATGTTGGGGACAGTCCAAAGAGCACCAGGGATAATTCTGGGACTTAAATCATGAGGAGAGACTCAGAAAAAAATCAAAGGAAGACATAATTCAAGACTTAAGTCTACATCTCTTAATGTTTAACATGTTATTTTACTGAGCTGTGAATTCAGAACTAGAGGACATGAATTCAAAGTTAGCAGGCTTCAGATTAAACTAGAGTTTAGAAGATTTTTTTCCTCCTGCAGAGCCATAATTATATGGAACTGATTCACAAGAAGTCCTGGAAGTTAAATAGATTAACTCCTTCGAAAAGGAACTGGAGAAATATTTAGTTTGGAGCGGTAATAGAGGTGCCAGAGAAGTCATAGAAATATGGAAATGTATGGGTTTCAAAAATTCATTATAGTCCATCTGGTTGGTTTCAATGTAAAAATTGTTCTCACTGACTAACTTATTACCTTATTTATATCCTAGTCTTCTTTTTCACAGTATAAATGTTCCAAGCTTCCACAGGCTGTCCTCGTGGCTTAGGTGCCTAAATCTTGATATCAGTTTGGTTTCCTTCCTCTACTGCTTCCAAAATTGGAATGTCCCCATTGTAGTACAGTAACCATAATGTTTCACAGAGAGTGGAATTGAATTAGCACTCTATACTGCTTGCAATTCACCAGCAAATTATGCTTTCTCTCTCTGGCTTCTCTATTGTTATCTTACATATGGCAATCCCACTGCTTATTGCCCTTCCAGTCTGATCATTTCCCACATTTGAGGTATAAACTAAGATGATAAAATATGGGGAAGATTAATTTTCTGTAGTCTATTAGGTGATTAAAGAATTGGGTTAGAGTAGCTGATACAGGCATGACTGCAATTCTTCAATTCTTAAAGTGATATTTCTGGCCTGTAATCTTCATTCTTCCCAAGAATTTTGCTAATAACTTGCAGTTCTCAAAAAGAATATGAATTTTACTTGCAGTGGATAGATATTTTTAATTCTCCTACCTTTATAGCGAAGTTTTCTAAATAAATCTTTTATTTTCCACTTTGCCTCCAACATTTTCTTTTTTTGTCTGGATTTTCTTTTTAATGACAAAGTTTAACTATGGAGGTTAGTTTATCATGTTTCTGGGAGGACCAATCTAGGGGAATATAATATGGTGCTCATGTAACAGATATTGTATTTTGGATGTAGTCACATTCATGTAGTATGGGCAGAAGTGCAAATATGTGTAAACAAGGTCCATTAACCTATCATGAGGAAATGGTGACCAGAAATCATCACCAAGATATCAAAGAAGATTCAACATCTTTATTTATAGTTATATGTTTTTCTTTATTTGTTTTTGTTTTTATAGTTATATGTTTATGTTACTATTACTTGAGGCAAATACATGCCTGATTCAAGCAGAGTTCCACAGTGGAAAGATAAATTCTATTCTTTCCTTTTTGATATGATTGGATTCCTAATCAAGTGATGTATTTAAATTTGATTTATGGAGTGATGATGAGTGGTAAAAATCCAAAATATTATAACCTGCTCTTCTCTTGGCAGATGCTTACTAACCTACCATATCTTTCCAGCATTTCTTTTTATTTCATTTTATGTAGGACTTTTAATACAAAAGCAAACTGCTGCAGACACCAGGAATCTGAAATAAAAACAGCAAATGTTGGAATTGCACAGGTCAGGTAGTCTCTCTGGAGAGAGAAAAACAGTTAACATTTCAGGTAGATGACTTTTCATCAGGTTAGTCTTGAAAAAAGATTATTGACCTGAAACGTTAAACTCTCCATAGCTCCTCCCTGACTGGCTGAATATTTCCAGCATTTTCTGCTTTTGTACAGAAGCTGCAGTACTAAGGAATCTAGGTGTTCTTATACATGAATCACAAGTAGTTAGAATGCAAGTATAGCAAGTAATTGGGAAGGCAAATGGAATGCTGCCCTTTATTGCAAGGAGATGAAGGATAAAAGCAAGGAAGTCTTCCTGCAACTGTACAGAACATTGATGATACGGCACTTGGAGCACCGTACAGGTTTGGTCTCCAAAAAGAAAGATGGATATACTTGCATTGGAAACGGGTCAGAGAAGGTCCACTAGGCTGCTTCCTGGGATAAAGGGCTGTCTTGTGAGGAAAGATTGAGCTGGTTGGGGCTATAATCATTGGAGTTTAGAAGAATGAGAGATGATCTTATTGAAACATGCAAGATTCTGAAGGGGCTTGACAGGGTGTTTGCTGGTAGATTTTTTCCTTGTGTGGGGAATTGAGAATTATTAGGCATGGTTTAAAATAAGGGGTGTCACATTCAAGACGGAAATAAAGAGAAATTTCTCCTGAGGGTCATTAGTCTTAGAAATTTTCTTCTGCAGAGAGCCATGAGGGCTGGGTCATTGAATATATCAAGGCTGAGTCAGATCAATTTTTGATAAGGTTTTCGAGGGTTATGGGGAGTAAGCAGAAAAGTGGAGTTCAGGCCACAGTCAGATCAACCATGATTGTATCGACTGATGGAGCAGGCTTGATGGACTGAATGACCTACTTGTGCTCCTATTTCTTATGATTTTATCATTTTATAGACATGTTGTCCAGCACAGTCGTGACAGGAATTGCTAGAAAATCTTAAGTTGAAATAGCTATGGATCTGAATTGGCAACAAATCAATAAAGACACTCATTTTAATTTTATATAAACTTTGCTATTCAGATCTATTACTTTTATTTTGTGATCTAAAATAGATCCACAATTTTATAACAGAATATCTCTAAACACTGTGAAAGCACCTTCAATTAGAGTCATAGAGGTCTACAGCACAGAAAAAGGCCCTTCGGCCCATCAAGTCTGCACCGGTCAAACAAGTACCTAACTATTCTAATCCCATTTTTCAGCACTAGGCCCGTAGCCTAGTTTGCCATGGCATCGCAAGTGCACATCCAAATGCTTCTTAAATGTTAGGAGGGTTTCTGCCTCTACCACCCTTTCAGGCAATGAGATCCAGATTCCCACTACCCTCTGAATGCAAAAATTCTACTTCACATCCCCACTAAGCCTCCTGCCCCATACCTTAAATCCATGCGATAAAAACAAAAAAACTGCGGATGCTGGAAATCCAAAACAAAAACAGAATTACCTGGAAAAACTCAGCAGGTCTGGCAGCATCGGCGGAGAAGAAAAGAGTTGACGTTTCGAGTCCTCATGACTCTTCGACAGAACTTGCGTTCGAGTCCAAGAAAGAGTTGAAATATAAGCTGGTTTAAGGTGTGTGTGTGGGGGGCGGAGAGATAGAGAGACAAAGAGGTGGAGTGGGGGGGGGGGGGGTGTGGTTGTAGGGACAAACAAGCAGTGATAGAAGCAGATCATCAAAAGATGTCAACGACAATAGTACAATAGAACACATAGGTGTTAAAATTAAAGTTGATGATATTATCTAAACGAATGTGCTAATTAAGATTGGATGGTAGGGCACTCAAGGTATAGCTCTAGTGGGGTTTTTTTTATATAATGGAAATAGGTGGGAAAAGGAAAATCTTTATAATTTATTGGAAAAAAAGGGAAGGGGGAAACAGAAAGGGGGTGGGGATGGGGGAGGGAGCTTACGACCTAAAGTTGTTGAATTCAATATTCAGTCCGGAAGGCTGTAAAGTCCCTAGTCGGAAGATGAGGTGTTGTTCCTCCAGTTTGCGTTGGGCTTCACTGGAACAATGCAGCAAGCCAAGGACAGACATGTGGGCAAGAGAGCAGGGTGGAGTGTTGAAATGGCAAGCGACAGGGAGGTTTGGGTCATTCTTGCGGACAGACCGCAGGTGTTCTGCAAAGCGGTCGCCCAGTTTACGTTTGGTCTCTCCAATGTAGAGGAGACCACATTGGGAGCAACGAATGCAGTAGACTAAGTTGGGGGAAATGCAAGTGAAATGCTGCTTCACTTGAAAGGAGTGTTTGGGACCTTGGACGGTGAGGAGAGAGGAAGTGAAGGGGCAGGTGTTGCATCTTTTGCGTGGGCATGGGGTGGTGCCATAGGAGGGGGTTGAGGAGTAGGGGGTGATGGAGGAGTGGACCAGGGTGTCCCGGAGGGAGCGATCCCTACGGAATGCCGATAAGGGGGGTGAAGGGAAGATGTGTTTGGTGGTGGCATCATGCTGGAGTTGGCGGAAATGGCGGAGGATGATCCTTTGAATGCGGAGGCTGGTGGGGTGATAAGTGAGGACAAGGGGGACCCTATCATGTTTCTGGGAGGGAGGAGAAGGCGCCATTTCCGCCAACTCCAGCATGATGCCACCACCAAACACATCTTCCCTTCACCCCCCTTATCGGCATTCCGTAGGGATCGCTCCCTCCGGGACACCCTGGTCCACTCCTCCATCACCCCCTACTCCTCAACCCCCTCCTATGGCACCACCCCATGCCCACGCAAAAGATGCAACACCTGCCCCTTCACTTCCTCTCTCCTCACCGTCCAAGGTCCCAAACACTCCTTTCAAGTGAAGCAGCATTTCACTTGCATTTCCCCCAACTTAGTCTACTGCATTCGTTGCTCCCAATGTGGTCTCCTCTACATTGGAGAGACCAAACGTAAACTGGGCGACCGCTTTGCAGAACACCTGCGGTCTGTCCGCAAGAATGACCCAAACCTCCCTGTCGCTTGCCATTTCAACACTCCACCCTGCTCTCTTGCCCACATGTCTGTCCTTGGCTTGCTGCATTGTTCCAGTGAAGCCCAACGCAAACTGGAGGAACAACACCTCATCTTCCGACTAGGGACTTTACAGCCTTCCGGACTGAATATTGAATTCAACAACTTTAGGTCGTAAGCTCCCTCCCCCATCCCCACCCCCTTTCTGTTTCCCCCTTCCCTTTTTTTCCAATAAATTATAAAGATTTTCCTTTTCCCACCTATTTCCATTATATAAAAAAAACCCCACTAGAGCTATACCTTGAGTGCCCTACCATCCATTCTTAATTAGCACATTCGTTTAGATAATATCACCAACTTTAATTTTAACACCTATGTGTTCTATTGTACTATTGTCGTTGACATCTTTTGATGATCTGCTTCTATCACTGCTTGTTTGTCCCTACAACCACACCACCCCCCCCCCCCCCACCTCTTTGTCTCTCTATCTCTCCGCCCCCCACACACACACCTTAAACCAGCTTATATTTCAACTCTTTCTTGGACTCGAACGCAAGTTCTGTCGAAGAGTCATGAGGACTCGAAACGTCAACTCTTTTCTTCTCCGCCGATGCTGCCAGACCTGCTGAGTTTTTCCAGGTAATTCTGTTTTTGCCTTAAATCCATGCCCCTGGTTATTGATCCCTCCACCAAGGGGTAAAGTTCTTTCCTGTCTACTCTATTTAAGCCCCTTAATTATGTCCCCCCTCAATCTCCTCTGCTCCAGGGAAAATAACCCCAGTCTATCTAATCTCTCCTCATAGCTCTCCAGCCCAGGCAACATTCTGGTAAATCTCCTCTGCAATCTCTCTAGAGCATCACATCCTTCCTATAATGAGGATTCTAGAATTGCACACAATACTCTAGCTGTGGCCTAACCAGCATTTTATACAGTTCCAGCCTAACCTCCCTGCTCTTATATTCTATGCCTTGGCTAATAAAGGCAAGTATCCCATATGCCTTCTTATCCACCTTATTTACCTGTCCCGCTACCTTAAGGGACCGGTGAACATGCACACCAAGGTCCATCTGATCCTTAGTACTTTGCAGAGTCCTACCATTCGTGTATTTCTGTGCCTTGTTTGTCCTGCCCAATGCATCACCTCACACTTATCTGGATTAAATTCCATTTGGCACTGATCAGCCCATCTGACCAGCCCGACTATATCCTCCTGTAATCTAAGGCTATCCTCCTCATTATTTACCACCCCCCCCCCCAACTCGGGTTATTTTATGAAAACAATCAACATTTTAAACATAAAATTAACTCATTGCCAAAAGTCATTTCGAGTTCGCAACATACTTTTGAAGTCCTTGTGAATTATCTTGTATTATTAAAAAGATCTAATAAACAAATATTTAGTCTGTGCCTGTATATATTTTGCACCTCTCTTCCCCCCGCCCCCCTCCCCCCTCCCCCCTCCCCACGGTTATTCATCAACCATTTTCCATCTGATTTATTGAAATCTTATTTCAAGTACATTGCTCTCTGTTAATGCGATATATCTTTAGAAAATTAACATGATAATTTTAAAGGTAAAATGTATTTGATTCTGTTACAGGACATATCCAATAGCGTATCATAAATACAAGATGTCACTATACACAACGTGTCGAAGGGTCATGAGGACTCGAAACGTCAACTCTTTTCTTCTCCGCCGATGCTGCCAGACCTGCTGAGTTTTTCCAGGTAATTCTGTTTTTGTTGTGTAAACAAAGAAACTTATTATGCAGATTTAATTCAGCATTTTCAAAATTTGACCTCAATAATTTACGCAAAAAGTGCCGTTCACAAATAGGGTGCAAAACATCTCAACGAATAAAGGTTTAAAGCAGCAAACAGGGTAATGCCGAAGTACATCATTTAAACTTGAAACGCGAGAAATTCATTTCCTCATAAAACACACACAAATAACTCCACATATCCACAATAACACGATCGGTCACAATCCAACCACCAATCATATCGGCCTTATTTATCACATGCCCCCGAAACAATATGGCCTCCGCCAACCGAACTTGGTGGCGTACGCCCCGCCCTCGGACCCTCCTGATTGGCCAAGTGACGATAACAACTGCGCGGGTGCGCGCAAGGGAATGTCGTTTTCCGACTTCCGATTGGTCAGTCGCATGTCAATCATAGCCGTTCCCCCACATTTCCGCTCCACAAGATTGGTTAATCCTAACTCAATTGGTGTGTTTTGGAGCGCGCGAGGGAGGCGGCGATAGTTGGTGGTTCCCCCCTTTTTTTTAAAAAAAAAACGTGTTTATTTTAAATTTAAAGCCACGATTGACCTCGAGCGGTTTCGGGATCGTTGAGAAAAAGTGCAAAAAAAATTGTCATCGCTGTTGTTGTTTTGCGGGAGGCGGCAGTTGATGGACACGCAGAGAGCTGCTGCGAGTGAAGGCGACAGCGGCAGGTCGCGGGTATTGACAGCGTGTTAGTCAGCTCCAGCTCGGGGGTGGGGGGGTGAGGGTACCGCCAGTGGGGAGGGGAGGAGGGGAGGGGGGGAGGGGGGGGTCCGGCCAACAGGCACTCCCGGGGGGGGGGGGGCATCGGAGAGGAGTAGGCCGCAGGGTGCCCGGGCACCGAGCTCCAGTCCTCGTCGCCAATATTAACTTCTCATATTGTCGCCTGCACTTTTAAAAAAAAATATATATTTTGCACCTCCCCCCCCGCCCCCCTCCCCACGGTTACTTTAACCCTTTTATTGAATCTGATTCACATATACACGGTTCAACACCCGCTGCCTCTTGCCTAAGAACACCGCTCCCACCCCCCCCCCCCCCAACACTTCTCCCGCTGCCACCAATTTTCCTGTCGGTGTGGTCGCCAGTTTTTATTTTAAGAAGATGTCGGCGGCGGCAGCCGTGGTGACAGCAGCGGAAAAAGTGGATGGTTTCACCAGGAAATCCGTGCGGAAAGCGGCCAGGCAGAAGAGGTCGCAGGGATCGTCGCAGTTCAGGAGTCGGAGCAGCCCGGTCGAGATCCTGCTTCTTCCGCCCCTCAAAGGTACTGAGATCCCTGGACTAATCCTGTTCATTTAACCATACAGAAAGCATCAGTACCGCCCCCCACCCATCCATTAAAATATCCAGCTTCGATCAACAACCCCACTCGCGCTTCAACATGCCCAGGTTTGAAGATTACCCAACACTCAACACATTAAAATATCGAAGTTCAGAAACCAGCCCCGGCTTTCTTATCCATTAAAATACCCAAGTTCAGAAACCGCCCGCCCCCCCCCCCGCAACTCGCCCATCGAAATATCGAGTTTCAGTGATCGCACACCCATCCAAGTACCCAGGTTCAAAGAATACTCCCTTCTCGCCCATCAAAATATCAAGGTTCAGAGATTACCCCTATAGCCACACATCAAAATGCCTTGTTGCACCCCTATTCACCTAAGAAGCATTGTGGTTTGAAGACCACCCCATCGTCCATTAAAGTATCCAGTTTTGAACACTAACAAATTCAGAGTCAACCCCACTTGCCTATCAAAATTTCGAACTTCGGAACCACTGGTCCATCTCAAAATACTGAAGTTTAGAGATCACGTCCTCACCTAGCAATGTACAGACCTCACATACTTTTCCTACTGGCTGGTAAGAGATTTTAATCCTTTACACATGAATATAAGTATCAACATTTAGAGACTTTTGCACCTTACTCATCCATCAATGTATTATGTTTTGGAGATTATGCCCTGTTCCCTACTTGTTCATCAAAATATCTCCTTTACAAGCATTACTGAGGTTAAAAATGTTAGCCCAACTCATCTAGAAATGTCATTGTTCAGACACCAATTGTAGTTCACAAACAGCACTCTGCATTTAGTTCCCAAGGTTCAGAATTTATTCATCCCGCGCCTCCCCAATAGTCACCAATACAAATCTGTACTTTCAGAGACTTCAGGTCTCTTTCACTCTGGAAAGTTTTGAAATTCTTTGACTTGACACTCAGAAGTATCATGGTTCAGATACTTGATCCCTTCACTCCCTCTAACCTTCAATAGTTTTGAAGTTTGAGAACTTTGCTCCCCATTTTGGCTGAGAAGTATTGAAGTTCACTGATTTCACCACTTTCTCCCATGTCTGCCTCTGATAATTTTTAATTTGCTTTCTATTGTAAAGGTAAAGATTTGGTGTTTATCCCTTCCTCAAAGATTGAGTGATTGAGATAATTTAGTTCTGAATTAAGTTAATTTAGCAATCAAATTTGTTATCTTAAGACATAGATTTGAACCTTATTGTAGTTCTTTAAATGCTTGAAGTATTGGGATTCCATTTTGAGATGAGATCTCTTGATATTGTTATATGTGCATTGTTTTTTTTGTTTAATTGTTTTTCATTCAATTCAATATGTTGAGCAATTTAATGCATACGCATTTTTTGAAAGTTTACAACTGCAAAATTTTACAACACAATGCAATGGAATTTAAAAACTCGCTATAGTGCATTATTACTTAATTGATTTTCAGAGTCAGTTTCATAAAATTTATTCCCAAGAAATAAAAACAATAATTTCTGTTTTTGTCACTGATGTAGAAAACTGATTTGTGTCTATGGTGCTAGAATAGTGAATCTTGAAGTTGGAGATTTGCTTAAAACTTATCTGTATTTACTGTACATAGTACTTCGCTTCAATGGGTGATAGTGGGGAACTGTTTGAAGTTTTCAAAAATGTAAATTAAATTTATAAATTTGTACAAGTTCAATTTTACTTCTTACGTACTTGTATAAATAGGTGGCACTGATGAAATAAAAATGTTTGTCCCGTAGTAGTCAATTAAAACTGCAATTGTAATAGAAATGAGGTAAATTTCCCCCCCCAGTTGTAATTTCATGGAAAATAAGTAGTATATTTCATATAGTTATATGTTAATTATCATTTCTCAGAGGTGAGCTTTCACCCATCTTTTTGACTTTTTCCAATGGCTGAATATGTCCTTGATATTTCCTTCCTTTAAGTATTTGCACGGAAATTGCTTACAGCAACAATGTGGTGGAATACATTCTTTCCCTCTTTTTCCTGCATGAATTGCAACTTGTCTAAAACTTCACTACTTGCAACTTCTCCTGTACTAACAACCCACTTTCCTCTCCTCCCAGCTTCATATTCATATCTTCATATTAATTATCTTGGTCTTTCTACCTCTAACTCTCAGTTTGTGTCCTGTCATCCTATACATCTCCGCATCTACTCGCTTTCCTTTTTTAAGGCACTCCTTTAAACCCACCTCTTTGACCAAACTTTTTGAC
Source organism: Carcharodon carcharias (assembly GCF_017639515.1). Lineage (NCBI taxonomy): Eukaryota > Metazoa > Chordata > Chondrichthyes > Lamniformes > Lamnidae > Carcharodon > Carcharodon carcharias. The sequence continues at coordinate 183,724,352 of NC_054468.1, forward strand.
TTCTGATCTAATATCTCCTTATTTGGCTCAGTGTCGTACTTGGTTTTGCAATGCTCCTGTGAAAGCCTAGTAATATTATGTTAAAGGTGCTATACAAATGTAAGTTATTGGTCTTCTGCCACGGCCTCTATTACATGCTTTCACCTTCCTCTCCACTCCTTTCCGTTGTCGTGTTGCACAGCATTTACCAGTCTTGGCCTTTTTTTCCTCAAATTCTTTTCCTAAACCTCACTTCCCACCTTCAGAAACCTCTGACGCCAACTCTTCGACCTAGTTAATAATCATCTCTACAGTTATTCTTTGTTGCTTAGCTTTGGTTTCTTCTCTGTGAAGCATCTTGAAATTTTTATTATATCAAAAGCATTACATAAGTGCAAGTAATTTCAAACAAACCATGTTTCCCATTTGAAGTTTAAAATTGTTTTTTGAGTAGGTGTGTTTTATGTCAAAATTCAAATAATTCTGATACCCAAATATTATAAACACAATCACCTGATTATGTAACTAATAATGAATTCTGAATAAACTGTACAGTGCCTGCAGTTACATAAGTGTATGCATAAAAAAAGCTAGGCAATATATGAAAGACAGAAAATCTTGGTAATCAAATCATATCGTAAACGTTGTTAGTAACTATTTTCTGAATGTCTCTATGGAGTAATAGATTTTAACAACTTTATCCCATATTGGATATTATGCATGCTATCAGCAATCACTATCAACAAATATCAGCAAATACACTTGTTATTAACAAAGTGTCTTTAATATGGTAAAAAAAAGGCCTGAGGGTGTTACATAATTTTAACTTGAGGGAAATGCAAATAATGTTTCAAATCGCTCTGTAATGTCTGGTACATGGTTTGATTCAGTGGCAACCTTGCAAGTAATTCATGATTTGCTGTTGTTTATTTAGGTTTCTGAAATGTAGAAGAGGCATCTTCTAATTATGCAGTGACAATATTTTGTTATCATTCTTTTATGGAATAGCAGTCTTTAAGGTTATGGAATTGCTTAAATAATTCTCATCTGCTGCAGTATTCGAGTTAGGACTGCTACTCCTTGGTACCAAGAGGAACATTTGACAGTAGTTCTACTCCTGAATATTGTCCAATGATTTCTATGTATTTTTGGTGAGGACTGGATGGGGTTTGGCCACTCGTGAGGTAGTGCTGGGTTTCTAGCATCAATGCAAGTAAAAAGTCAGCATTTTCAAGAAAGGGAGGGAGAAAATTAGTGAAGAAAAATTGAAAAAAATCTTCTGTTTATTAAAATCCTCAAATTATTTAGGCTAAACAATTGAAGTAACAGACTCTTGTTCTAGGCTAGAAGTTCATCATTGGCTTTGAAGTGCTTTGGGAATGTACTGAAGTTTTGAAAGGTGCTTTATCAATGCAAGTTTGTCTGTTTCTGTTGCTGTGTGCACTGTAAAGACCATGTGATAGCAATATAATAACGTTTAGTAAGTTTATTCTTTTCAAAAAAACAATCAGTATGTAATGACAGTTGTCATTGCAGGACTGACTTGTTGGGCCCTGTTCATATTTGCCTAATTTCAACATCCATAACTAACTTGTGCTTTCTTGACTGGTAATTGAACTAAGCAATACAAAATTAGCTTCACTTAAGATTGGAAGGTATTTCTGATTTTGTAAATACATCTGAAGTTTTCCAAAGATCCATCTTATTTGTCTACTACCTACAACACCTGTCACATTTTTTATAAAATCTATCTTTTTCTCTGTTTATTCCCTCTCTCTTGCTTGCTCTTGTTCACTTGCGCTCACAGCCATTGACTCCTGCGTGTGCTCTGCCTCTCGTGGCCATTTGATCCTCTGCGCACTCTCGGGCTCCCAAGATCTGAAACCTCAGTGGCCTGCACCTGCAACACACGTAACCCCCACTTTCCCACCCCTCTTCCCACACCCCACTCGTGACCATCCTTCCACTCCCGCACTTCTACAACCTCTGCTGCACAAGTTCCCCACAATCCGTGGCACACGCGCTGCCTGTCACCAAAACCTGTCGCACACGCTCCCCCTCGCCCCACCCCTAGCGCTGATCCTACCTTACTGCTCGCGCACACACACCTTTCCCCCAATCCACTGTTGCTTGTGTGCCCCCTGCATTCCCTGCTGTGCCAGCACCCCCCCACCCTCTGCTGCATGTGTGCTCCCCCTTCCCCACATTCCCAGCTGCGCCAGTGCACACGTCCTTCCAACTCATACCTCACATGCGCAGCCCCATGCGCTAAGTGGGCGCTCTGCCACTCCTTGTGGCACGTGTGACCCCACTGGAGACTTGCTCCCTTCCCACCCCCTAGTGGGAGTGCACTGCCTCAAAACCTTGCCGTGCACATGCGCCCTCAACCCCTTGCTGCACATGCTCCCCAAACCACACATGCTCTTGCGTGCGATCCCCAAACTCACCTGCTCTCACGCACTAAACCCTGTCTCACGTGGTCCCACTCCTGCCAAAGTCTGTTGGTGCGCAGTCATGCTGACCAAACACTGTCATGTACACTGCCTTCCCGCCCAACCATGATGCATGTTCTCCCTCCCCCGCAGCCGGCTGGGCGCGCTAGCCCTCCCCCTGGCCGGTTTGGGTGCGCCAGGTGTCCCCCACGGCTGAAGGACGAAGATGCTGCTAAAGTCATAGTGAAGGACGAGGTGATTGACAGACTGTATGTGCTAAAAATCGATCAAGAGGAGGTATGGAAAGGCTGGCAGCAATTAAATGCGATAACTTGCCAGGATGAATGGGATGCATCGAAGGATGTTGAAGGAAATGTGAATGGAAATGGATGGAAGTACTGGCCATAGTCTTCCAATCTTTGTTGGAATCAGGGGTGGTGCCAGAACACTGGAGAATTGTGAATGTTGTGCCCTTGTTCAAAAGAAGATGTAAGGATAAAATCCAGCAACGGCAGGCTAGTCACTTTTACCTTGGCGGTGGGAAAACCTTTTGGAAAAGAAAAAGCCTTACAAAAGCCATTTGGACAAGGGTGGATTATTTAAGGAAAGACAGCACTGATTTGTTAAAACAAATCACGTAGAGGGGCCCAGACAGGGTAGATGAAGAAAAACTGTTTCCGTTGGCAAATGGGGTCAAGAACTAGAGGGTGCAGACTTAAGGCGGTTAGTAAAAGAACCAAAGGCAACATGAGAAAACATTTTTTAATACAGTCAGCGATGAGGATTTGGAATACCTAAAAGTAGTGGAGGCTGATTCAATGCGCAGGGTTACGGGGCAAGCCTGAGAGTGTGATTAGCTCAATTGCAGTTGCAGAGAACAGGTGAGGACTTGACTAGCTGAGTGGCCTCCCTTTGTGCTATAACCACCCTGTGGTTCTCTGTCATTGACCCTTCAGAAATCCTGTTAGCTCTGTCTTTATTGCAGCCAACATTATAGTTTAATAAACTCCATTTATAGTTATGGAGTGAGACCTGAGGAGTTTTAACTCTAAAACTCTGACTGAAAACACCACACTGACAATTTTAATTTTTAAGCTGAAAACTATGAATCACATTAAGAAGTGAGATGACAGTATGAGTAAAACAAACAAAATATTCTCGCTGGTTTATAAAGCTTAACTCTTTGTGTTTCTTTTAAATCAATAAAATTTTGAAGTCTTCAGTAGTTTTCTAGAACACTGTAAGTTAGACCACATGTCCTTGATCGAAAGAAATGAACCCTACAGTGTCTTTTATTGGCCTTTGATTGTATAACAGTGTGGTGAGAAGTGAAATTAAAAACTGACACAAAGATCAAATTGTTTTCCTTCAGTCAAAGTGAAATTCAGGGGCATAAGGAATGCCTTACAGATTTACTGATTTCAGTTTTTAATACCCATAGAACCAAGTAACATTTCTAATGGCAGATGAGAGATCTGTGGGATGGTAAATACAGAAATTGGTTTGCTTCCAATGCTTCTTAAGTAATCCATATAAACAGGGGCTGGACAGTTCCCTTTGAAGTTCTACTTACATAATAGCCAGGGATATAGATTCTTACAGGGACATTACTGATCTCAGCCAGCTGCTGTATAAAACAATTGTAGTAAATCAGCAAGGTATAGGGGTTGGTAAAAATGCTCTAAAAGAACTATAATCTGGAAAAATGTGCGATTGACAGAACTATGTCACAATTTACTGTCAGTAACTTGCCGTGTTTGCAGTTTCTTTTCGTTGTAAGATATATATAATTTTAATCTTAATGTGATGGGCAGGTAATGTAGTTGCCGGTGTAAATAGTTATGGGATGATTAATAGGCCTGTAGCGCACAAGGTTGCAACTATTGGCTTAGAGACAAATTAGTCTATTTCTGAAAACCGTCTTTTTGATGCATAAGTTAAAATGCTGGGAAAAGTCTGCAACCTCACAATTTTGTCAATTTTACATTTTTGACGAAGACATCCAAATTTTAGACAATCTTGATGGGGTTTGTAGCCAACTGGTAGATGGGAATGTGCGTGCAGTAAATTCATTTAATGAAGTTCTTCAGAGTCTACAGAATTTTCAACAATTAGCTGGTCAACTCTTTGCAGTGCACATGTTCAATTTTGGATTGAATTAATATAACATTCAGATGTTTTTACAGGTCTAATGGCAATTATCAATTTTTCTCGGCATTATGCTTGTTTTTTTGGACTGTTAGGAGAACCTGCATGAGTGGTGAGGCAAGAGACCAATATAATGTACTATTTCTATTGTGTAACTTTTGACAATCTAATCAGTCTATAGATTTTTTAGTACTCTAAATGACATGCTGCAAAAAGAAAATCCAATGGCTGTTGGAATTTGTTCTTCATGCTTTTGCTTGATTAATATGTAACTTAGTTCAGCTGCATTAAAATGGATTGGCAGATGCTGTGGTGGAATTTTTCACAGAACTATTTATGTATGTGAGAAAAAGGTAGTTTAAAATTGAGTTAATCTGCCTGTGGAACTGTCAAACCAATTTACAATGACATTAGGACATATAACATCTAGTTAATGCAAATAATTATATTAGTAAACTGGACATCTTGTAATAAATGCCCTTTACAGTACTTGGTGCTGTACAAGTTTTACTTTAAACAGTATACAACATGTGCTCAACTAAGTTTGATGGACTTAAAAGGTCAACAAGAATTCCCGTAGCTTTATTTAGTTTTCTGTCTGAATGGATGCATCACTGCAGGCAATAGAAACAATTTGCTCAAAATAATTAGAACTTTCTTTATGTTCAATAATGTTGTTGCAGAATATTCATAGAATATTGCTGAAAAAAGACACGTCTAAGCTTCTTGTCTTGTACTCGTCAGGACACTCGCAAGAATACCAGTATAAGAGAGAAAGCAACAATTTATACTGTATGTGAAGACAGTGCTGTTTGGTTGTCAAGTGGCATTGCCATGGCGAATGCGCCACTAATGATGCCTGGCAGTTAACTGCCAAGCATTGTTTGAAATTTAAATCAGACAGCTTGACCCTGATTGGTCAAGGCATTGCCCTGAGGAATGAGTCAGCAAAAGCTGTCATTTATTTTGTTTAACTGAAACAGGTGCAATTTATGTACATGTGTTCTCTCATATTGTGTCCAGACCCCAAGACACTAGTGGTCTGTTCAAAAGCAAATTATCTGCCTACTGTCACAACTTGAGTACAGTTGTGCTGAACCTCATGCAGCTTTTGGTCAGGCAGCGAAACTATAGATCAGTTCCCAAACTGTTGGTTGCTACCCCTTTTGAGGCGGCAGAAGCAGTGAATGGGCTTGCGAGCTTCCCCCTCCACCAAGGCTGAGGCCCAGGCAATGTCCGGCCTTGCCCTAGCCCTATTCGTGTCTCGGTATTAGGATTTTTTTCCTCCTTCTCAACACCATTTGAAAATAGCTGCGTGCTGGCTAGGGCTCAGGCTATCAGCGTTGGCCAACGCGTGTGTGCGTGTGCGTGTTTACAGCTTGTGTTGGGGAGGGGCTGTTTACAGTGGGCGTGTTGGGGAGGGGGAAGATTACAGTCTGAGTGGGTGGGGTGCTTCACTGATTTTTCTGTCACTGGGGAATACGGAGAGCTTGGCTGATGCTTAAATGGCCAGTAACTGTTACATGTTCTATGCCTGGTAAGAAGCAGTACGTTTTATTCATGAACCCCAGCCCCAGGTTGGGAGGAGCACCACTCCACATTCAGGCAATGTACTTAAATCCATTTTATTCTGAAGCTGCATTGTGTAGCAGAATCCATAGTGATACTATAGCTTCTGAGACAATGAATGTTGCTTTGCTATTTGAAATCCTCAGTAGAAAATTAAAAGTTTTGATTCATCTCACATGAAAATCAGTAATGCTGAATGCAAACATCAGTTGTAGCTGCTGCCTCCTGACCAAGGTCTGTCAGTTGGAGTGGCTCAGATGAAGTAATGGATTGGCAGGTACATAAAATAACATTTTGTAAAGTATTCTAAAAATACATTTTCATATTTGTATGATATTTGTCAATCTAGAAAAAGCAAACGTTAATTACTATATACTGAATGTTACTATGCTGTTTTATTGCTGTTTTGATTTTGTTGGAGTCTGGGGTCATGTTAAGTTTCAAGTGTTAAAATGGGGTCACATTGAAAAATAGTTTGGGAAGCACTGCTGTAGCTGGAACAGTTCCAAGTCAGCATGGAATCTTGCTCACAGGCATGGTTGCGAGGTGGTGATTTAACTCCAGAGTAGCCACATCATCTATCAGCTGAAGCAGCCATTGATGCAGATGTTCTATGAGACATCGCGGTTTAATGTCCCTGTTTGTAGAGTGGGAGGCAGAGAAGGAAGAAATAGGTGCAATCAAAAGATGTTGATAGGAAAAGTAGGAACTATTATAAATTTTTAAATAATTGCAATATTTTAAAGAATTTTTATTTAAAATCCTAGACCGCCATCTTGTTGTGTTGCAAATCATTTACTTTTTTCTCTTCTACACAGGCAGATTTTTGACTGTTTCCTTCTGATTTCCAAATATCTGTTCACTGACTAAAGAGATTACAGGAGCCTTTTGTCACGAGACAGCATATTGTTGGATACCCTGTCTTGTGCACTTGCAATCTCATTGCCAGTTAAAATCATTCCATGGTAATAGTTTTAGGCAGAGAAGACTGGAACTCAACAGCACTGTGGGTGTACCTACACCACAGGGACTGCAGCGGTTCAAGAAGGCAGCTCACCACCATCTTCTCAAGGGCAATTAGGGATGGGCAATAATTGCTGGCCAAGCCAGCGACGCCCACATCCTGTAAATGAACTTAAAAAAAGACAGTCCACCCAGCACACTATCCACAGCATTCTTTTGGTGCGTTTCTAATGACCCTGAATTTGATTTGTTGTTGAGATACTTTTACAGAATCACTGAATATTTACAGCACAGAAGGAGGCCATTCAGCTCAAGTGTCGTGCAAACTCTCTGAATGAACAATTCACCTAGTGCCATTCTCCTGCCTTCTCTGTGTAGCCTTGCATATTTTTCCTTTTCAGATGATAATCCAATTCCATCTTGAATGCCTCACTTGAACCTGCCTCCACCTCACTCGGGCAGTGCATTCCAGATCCTAATCACATGGTGTCTAGAAAAAGTATTTCCTCATTTCGCCATTGTTTCTTTTGCCGATTACTTTAAATCTGTGCTCACTGGTTCTTGATCCTTCCACCAATGGGAAAAGTTTCTCCCTATCTGTCCAGATCTCATGATTTTGAGTACTTCTATCAAATCTCCTCTCCACCTCCCCTTCTCCAAGGAGAACAGTCCCAACTTCTCCAATCTATCTGTGTAACTGAAGTTCCTCATTGCTGGAACCATTCTCATGAAACTTCTGCACTCATGCCTTCACATTCTTCCTAAGGTGTGGCGCCCAGAACTGGACACAGTAATCCAGTTGAGGCCGTACCAGTGTTTTTATACAAGTTAAACATAACTTCTTTGCTTTTGTACACTATGCTCCTTTTAATAAAACCTAGGATGCTGTATACTTTATTAACCATTCTCAACCTGCCCTGCCACCTTCAATGATTTATGCATATATACACCCAGGTGCCCAGTGTTTCTCTACCCTTTTTTAGAACTTGGGAAAGAACAGGGGTCCTAACACTGATTCCTGGGGAATTCCACTATAAAACTTCCTCCAGTCGGAAAAGGATCTATTAACAACTACTCTCTGTTTCTTGTCACTCAACCGATTTTGTATCCATGTTGCTACTGCCCCTTTTATTGAATGAGCCCTAATTTTGTTCACAAGTCTGCTGTTCAGCGCTTCATCAGATGCCTTTTGGAAGTCCATGTTAACCACCTCATCCACCTTCTCTTGTTACCTCATCAAAAAACTCCCAAGTTAGTTAAGCACAATTTGCTCTTAACAAATTCATGCTGCCTTTCCTTAATTAACCCCCATTTGCCCAAGTGCTATTAGTTTTGTCCTGAATCATGGTTTCAAGAAGCTTCCCCATCACGGTGGTTAAACTGCCTGGCCTGTAGATGCTGGACTTAGCTTTTATACCCTTTTTTGAACAAGGGTGTAACATTTGCAATTCACCAGTCCTCTGGCACCACCCCTGAGTTTAAGAAAGACTGGAAAATTATGGCAAGTGCCTCTGCAATTTCCACTTTCACTTCCCTCCGTATCCTTGGATGTATCTTATCTGGTCCTGGTGGCTTATCAATTTTAGTACAGTATCCAGTACCACCTCCTTATCCATTTTAAACTCTTCAAGAACTACCTCCTCTTTCACCATGATCTGGGTAGTATCTTCTTACTTGGCAAAGGTAGTTGCAAAGTATATTTAAAGTTCAATTAATACCTCAACCATGCTCCATCCACTAATCCCCTTTTCGGTCTCTAATTGGCCCCATTCCTTTTACCATCGTTTTGCTAATTATATCTCTGTAGGAGACTTTTGATTCCCTTTTATGTTAGCTGCTGGTCTCTCTTTGTACTTTTGCTTTGCTTCTCTTATTTGCTTTTTCAATTTTCCTTTGAACCTTCTATATTCAGCCTGGCTCTTGGTTGTACTATCCACCTGACATCTGTTATAAGTACACGTTTTCCACTTCAGCTTCATCTCATCTCTTTTGTCATTCACTGAGCTCTGGGTTTGTTTGCTGTACCTTTCCTCTTTGTGGGAATATACCTTAACTGTGCCCGAACTATCTCTTCTTTCAAAGCAGCCTATTGTTCAGTTCCTCTTTTGCCTGCCAACCTTGAATTTCAATTTATCTGATTTATCTATTCTTACTCCATTGATTTTGGCTTTCCCTCAGTTAATTATTCTTACCTAGATTGTTCCTTGTCCTTTTCCATAGCCAACCTAAACTTTATAATACAATGATCGTTGTTCCTATGTGCTCCCTACTGACCACGTTCTCAAAATCCAGGTCTTGCAGTACCTCCTTTCTCATTGGACTGGAAACATACTGCTGTGGAGAATTTTCCTGAACAACTCTGGGGTGGGGGGGGGGGGGTGTCATGCTCCTCTCTGCCCTTTACACTGCTACTATCCCAGTCTGTATTCAGATAACTAAAGTCCCCCATTAGGACTACTCTCTAATCCTTGCACCTCTCTGTAATTTCCTTGCAAATTTGTTCCTTTCCCACTATTTGGTGTCCTATTGACTATACCTAGCAATGTAACTGCACCTTTTTTTGTTTCTTAGCTCAAATAGATTCTGTCCTTTTCCCCCGGGACATCCATCCTCTCTCTCCAGCACTGCAATGTTTTCCTAATCAGTGCTATCATCCCTCCCCTTTTCCATCCTTTCCAGAATATCTTGTATCTAGGAATATTTTATTTGCATTCCTTACCTTCTTTGAGCCAGGTCTATTATAGCCACAACATCATATTTCTACCTGGCTATTCCCACCTGTAACTCACCAGTCTCATTTACCGCATTCTGTGCATTCATATACATGCACAATAAACCTTATTTAGACTTTATTACTCTCTCCTTTACTTTGAACCCAGCTAAAAATGTACTATTTCCTGCTCTAGTGCTATCTGGCCGTCCTAGTATTCTGCGCACGTTGGTATTACTCTCTGATATTACCTCCTGGTTCCTACAGCCCTGCCAAGTTAATTTAAACCCTTCCCAATAGCACTAGCAAATCACCCTACAAGGAAATTGGTCATGACTGCGTTTAGGTGCAACCATCTTCCCTGTTCAGCTCCCGTCTTCCCCAGAGCTGTGCCCAGTGTCCCAGGAATCTATAGCTCTCCCTCCAGCTCCATATTTCCAGCCATGGAATAATCAGCTTTATCCTCCTATTTCCATACCTTGTGTGTGGAATCTGGAAAAATCCAGAGATTGCTACTTTTGAGGTCCTTGTTAAGTTCCTACCTAGCAACCTAAATTCTGATTGCAGGACTACATCCCTCTTTCTACCTAGTTGTTGGTACTGATGCAGATTACGACTATTGGCTGTTCGCCCTCTGTCCTCAGGGTGCCCTGCAGCTGTTGCGTCACATTGTTGACCCTGACACCAGGGAGGCAATATACCCCTCAGGATTCCCAACTGCAGCTGCAGAAACACCTGCCTATTCCCCTAGCTATTAAATCTCCTATCACTATTGCTCCTGCAGTCGCCTTTTTGATCCCCTGTACAGCTGAGCCAACTGTGGTGCCATGGATTTGGCTCTGTCTGCACCTCCTAAAGAACCATCACTTTCATTAGCATTAAGAACTGAATACTAGTTGGACAGTGGGATGCACTCGCGGGATTCCTGCACTATCTGCCTGTTTTTTCTTGCCTGTCTGGTGATCACCCATTCCCTCTCCCTGCATATTGTTAAGCTGCAGGGTGACCAATGATGAAATCCGGTGCTTGAACTGCTGCAACTAGTGACACTTCCTGCATGTATGGCTATCCAGGACATGACAAGCATCCTAGAGTTCCCACATAGCACTGGATGTGTACTTGAGAGGTTGGAGCTGCCCTGCCATTCCGATCTTTATTAGATAATAAAGTTTGCTATGACTAATAAACCTTGCTCTTTTTTTTAAAAAAAAGACTCATCAGCTACTCTCTTCCCTTCTGTTGATGCCACTTAAATGCAGGAAATCTGAATGCTTTACTTGTAACTTTGTTTTAAAAATAAGGTTTAAGTTTTAATTTCCCAGCTGCTTAGACTAACTTGCTAAAGTTTGGAGAAAGCGAAACACAGCCGCAGTACTTGCCAGCCAGTCAACTCATGGCCTTTCTGTGATGTCACAATTTGTTTTTTTTTTTCATTTTCAAACTCCAGTCTGCTGTTTCTGCTCCTGACTCTTTTCAGTTAAGTGACAGTCGCTGAGCCTTGGCCTCCAAATTATCTTCTCCCCACTGTTCCCGATTTCTAACACTTCTCTGTACACCCTCCAATAACTGAATATCCTTTTTGGAATAGAGAGACCTAAATTGCAATTTCTATTCCAGGTGTGCTTTCACAATGGCTAAATACAGTTTTCAAATGACCAATCTGAAGTTATATGTTATATCATTTGCTGTACATTCCAACCTTTATTTGTGCTTTTTAAAGAACATGGAAGCAGTGCAAAACAAGCCTGAAAGTGCCCAGCAGATCAGCCACTATCTGAATAGAGAACCAGAGTTAGCATTTCAGGTTGATGACTTTTCGTGTTAGTATTGAACAGCGTTTGATCAAGTACATAGCTAAGCAAAATGTTGGGAGTTGCGGGCAAGAACGAAGGCACTCGTGATAGGGTGGAGGGCATGACTGATTAATTGAAAGAAGGGATGCTGGGTAAGGCAAAAGGAAATAGTTCTGTGACAAATAAAGAAACAAAGGATGGGTCTAGTGGAGGTGTAAATAGTTACACTAGAACAGCAGAGAGGGAGAGGAGCATGGGAACCTAGCAGGGTAAAGTAGGTAGGCCCCAGGGATGTCGACCACTCCAAGCATCTTTCACTTTCAGTGGCTGTAGTGCAGCCATCCTCCATTATCTTTCTGCTGTTGAAGAGTTAAGGTCTAAAATTTAAGGTAGGTCATCTGTAAAGTGCCAAATAAAATAATGGCTTTGTTGAGCTTGTGTTGAACTTTCTAGGGACAATGTAGGAGGCCAAGAGCAAAGAGATCAGAGCAGGGAGTTGAGTGGAGAATTGAGGTCTCAAGCAACTGAAAGCTCAGGGTCACATGCGCTGGCTGAATAGAGGCATTCAGAAAACCAGTGACTCAATCTGTGTTTAGTCTTTCCCATGTAGAGGAGCATGAAATACAATAAACTAAGTTGGAAGTATGATGAAATCTTGATAAGTCAAACTTTGATGACACACAATTCCACTTATGTCTAAGTTATCAATCGTTCCTGCTGGCAGAATGGCAAAAGCTATAGAACAAATGCCCGTGTTTAGCTGAAATTCCACAGTGGCCGATCTGGGTTAGCCGAAGTTTTGTCTGGCGCCTGCAAGAGAAATAATGCTGAAAATGGGGATCATGTGACCAATTAAAATGAAGTGGTTGGACCTAAGTACGCTCAAATTTCTCTGAAGTGACTTGCAAAGCATGTGAGTATGGCAAAATCTGAGAGAAAGTAAAAAGTATTGTCAATTGGAGAGAAGGTGAAGTTGATAGAGCAAAATTGATAGAGGAAAACTGCAATGAAATGGAAAGCAGACATTGCGAATGAATGGGAGATTCCACCATCAAGTTTGTCCACCATTCTGAAAGCCAAGGAGACCATCATGGAACAGTTTAACAAACGAGTATTCTCTCCAGCAAGGTAGGGGAAGAGAATGAGTACCAACCCCTATGTTGAACAACATATGCTAACGTGACTCAAGGCAGCCCGTGCAGATCTCCGGCCCAAACCTGTAGGAAAGGGGAGTTACCAAGTGAAGAAGCTGGGACATATGGAGTTCTCCTATAACGAAGGAGGGCTGGACTGATTCAAGGGAAGGCAAGACGACATCTTCCACTTAGTAAGTCATGAGGGTGCTGTCATTGCAACAGCAATGATAGATGTTTGACTCCAAAGTGGTCTTGTTGAAGTCTTGAATATGTACGCACAAAGAGATATTTTTAACGTGGATGAAACTTGACTATTTGGTGTCCTTTGCCATTCTGCTCTTTGATGTTTAAGGGGGCATGCTTAATGGTGGAAAGCGTAGCAAGGATTGAGTCAGTGCTATGTTCTGTACCAACATGAATGCACCAAAAAGCTGCTGCTTCTCATGATAGGGAAGTCCAAGAAGCTATGGTGTTTTGCCAAAGTCAAGGCCCTACCCACACAGTACAAGACAAATAAAACTGCCTAAAGGATGTCCAACATTTTTGAGGCATGGGTCGAGAAAGTGGACAAAACATATCAAAGGTATGGAGTTTCTAGCAGAGACAACCATGGAAATTTATGTGCAGGTGGATGATGCTGTATGATGCGTATTGGAACTGACAGATGATGCCATCCTAGGTGCGGTATGTTTTCCAGCCAAGAAGGTGATGACCCTGAAGAACCTGATGAATGCCCCCTTGATCACTTGCTTTCCTAGCTGATGCCCTGAAGGCTGTAGTGATGCTCCAGGATTTCATACTGTCAAGCGAAAACACCGAAAAAATGTTTGACTGCATTGATGACATGGTAGACTATATCGTGCACGCCTGAGAACAGCACACTTTGCAGAGGATGATTGAGTTATTCTGGAGCTAAACCCTGGCCTTTCTCAAGGCCAACTCTCAGCCTTTTTCCAGGGCTACACAATGTCAACCATGAACAAACAGAATCAGGATCTGTTTGCTCTTCTACTGTGTTTTTTTTATCTAGCATTTGAATATGAAAATAAAGTAATGTGTTAGATGCGTTTGTGGGCATATTGGGTTACACAGAGACTCACTCAAGTGGCAAATTGGGCCTCCTTGGGAACCACGAAGCCTTGCTTTACTGGAATTTGCAGGTGGCTTTTCTGGGATTTGACTCATTGTGAGTTTACTGTAGAAATAAATTGCTGTTTAACCTGGAAGGAAGGTTTGGAGTCTTGAATGGTGGGAAAGGAGGAGGTGAAAGGACAGGTGTGTTGCTTGCATGGGAAGCTGCTGGGAAATGGGAAGTGGATGATGGAGGGTTAGATCAGCCTGTTTGGAGGAAGTAGTCCCGACGGAATGCAGAGAAGATAGTGTGTTTGGTGGTGGCATTGCACTTTAGGTAGTGAAAATGGTGGGGAATGACCTGTTTAATGTGGTGCTGGGTGGGGTGAAAGGTCAGGACAAGCTGAGCCCTATCATCGTTCTGGGAAGGGGCAGAAATGTGTGAAATGGGATGGACATGTTTGAGGACCTTGTCAGTGATGGGGAGGTGAATCTTGGGCTTGTGAAAACCAAATTCGTTTTGGAAGCACTGACATGGAAGATGACGTTGTCCAGACAGCTGAGGGAGAAACTGGGAGATTGGAATAGAGGTGGGTGGAAGTATAAGGGTTTATAGTAGACATTGATGGAGAGTGTATCCCCAGAAGTGGAAGTAGAGGGAGGTAAAGTCAAAGATGCTTTATGTGAAGGTGTGGAAGTTAGAACCAAAAGTTGAAGAAATTTTCGAGTTCTGCCAGATTTCATAACCTTATGTTTGTGTATTAAATTGCACCCTCCATTTATGTGCACTGATCAAGTTTGCCAAGATCCTTTTGAATCAGTGCATGCTACTATTTGCCACTGCTCCCAGTTTGCAGTGCTCTGCAAATTTGAAGAGTGGAACAATTCCTTAGAACCATAGAAAAGTTACAGCACGGAAGGAGGCCATTTGGCCCATCTTGTCCAGGCCAGCCCGGGGACACGCAGGTGCCCTTTCGAATCCCCCCTTCCTGCACCTGGCCCATAGCCCTGCAGCTTACAGCACTTAAGGTGCAGATCCAAGTACTTTTAAAAGAGTTTAGAGTTTCTGCCACTACCACCAACTTGGGCAGTGAATTCCAGACACCCACCACCCTCTGTGTATAAAAGTTCTTCCTCATGTCCCCCCTACACCTTCTGCCATTTATCTTGAATCTATGTCCCCTGGTTCTAGAATTCTCCACCAAGGGAAACAATTTTATCCCGTCCACTCTATCTATTCCCCTCATAATTTTGTACACTTCAATCAAGTCACCTCTCAGCCGCCTTTGTTCTAAGGAAAATAACCCCAACCTCTCCAATCTCTCCTCGTAGCTACACTTTTCTAACCCTGGCAACATTCTTGTAAACCTCCTCTGCACTCTCTCCAGAGCTATTACGTCCTTCCTGTAATGTGGTGACCAGAACTGCACACAATACTCCAGTTGTGGCCTCACCAGTGTTTTATACAATTCCAACATTTATATCCTTACTTTTATATTCTATACCTCTGCCTTCTTTACAACCTTGTCCACTTGAACTGCTGCCTTCATGGACCTGTGTACTTGTACGCCAAGATCTCTCACTTCATCTACCCCTCTTAGTATATTCCCATTTATTGTGTAATCCCTGTAACTGTTTGACGTCCCTAAATGTATGACCTCACACTTCTCTGTTAAAATCCATCTGCCACTTTACCGCCCACTCCGCCAACCCATCTATATCATTTTGGAGATTATGGCTATCCTCTACACTATCCACTACTTGGCCAATCTTTGTGTCATCTGCAGATTTCCCAATCGTGTCCCCCATGTTCACGTCCAAATCATTAATATATATAACACAAACAGCAAGGGTCCCAACACCGAGCCCTGTGGAACATCACTTGAGCCAACTTTCCATTTGCAAGGGCATCCATCGACCATTACCCTTTGTTTCCTGTTACAAAGCCAACATTTTATCCAGTTTGCCACATTACCCTGCACCCAAGTGCCTTTTTCTATATCATTTCTAAAAATTATAACCAACAGTAACTCAGCAGTCAACCTTTTGGCACTCCACTGGCAACTGGCTGCCAACCAAACCCCAGCACATGCACTGCTACAAGTTGTCGACCAACTAATTTTCATTGTGTTGCTACACTTCGGATTTAAAATCTTCTTTTGCTGAAGAGATCCTAGATTTTAATGGCAATTCAATGAGGAGTGTTCTGGAGAACAAAAGGGTGATTTTTAATGGCAATTGGTTGTAGTTGCTGTTATTCTATTTGTTTGTTTGGTAACTTGCTTTTCCTCAGCAGTTGAAATGGAAATTAAATCATGCTTGGAAGCAAGATATTCCATGATCAGTGCACAAATAGAAGTTAATTGGAGTTTAGGCTTTGAACTAATATAGCAGTGCTTAAGAATTCAGATTTCAAAACTAACCGTTGATGGGAAGAGAAAGCAATTCACAGCTGTCTATCAAACATTGATAATTTTGAATTGTGACTTTACTACTGCACTTGTTCAAAGGATATTGCATTGGCAGAATTCTTAACAGAATTGCATTAAGGTTGTTGCAAGATAAGCCTAGAAGCTTGCAACTGGGCAGAACAGAATGGTTGAAACCAAAACCAGCAAAATAGTCTTCAGGACTTTGCACATTATTAGCCACCTATTTTTCTTTCAATCCACTGATTAGTTTAAGGAATTATCTAGGTCTAAGATTTTCTTTCTGATCTGAAACTGCTAACTAATGAGGCAGTTTGCAAATACCATGTGGAAGCCTAGGGTTAGATCCTAATTTGTACATTTAAATTGGCAAGTTGTCTGCTGCACTCTGTATCATGGTAATTTTAAATCTGCTGAGCAGTAAAAACCATGAAAATTAATAATGATATGAAATATGTTCTGCATGTCTGTGAATCCTGTTGGCATAACCATGGTTTCCACATGTAGCAGAATAGATATGGCACTGAATTAGTCAGGTTCAGAGTGAAGTTCCAAAGTGAGCTAGACTCCAATTAAATAATAAAGAAGCAGGTTGCAATAGAAAAGATTAGCTTCACATAATTACAATATATTTCAGATAATATGTGAACAGGAACTAAATTTAGCTCTCAAAACTGTCGTGGAACCACTTTTTTTTAAAATGAAAATTAACTCTCGGGCTCCTCCTAGACCTAGAGCTCTGTTAGTGCAAGTACTTAGTTTATTAGATTAGTCACATTGACGTAGCTACTTAGAAGATTGTTTGGTACTGAATTCCACAAAAGCTAAGCATTTGTTTGATCAACACCTACAAAAGTGTGCCTTGACACTAGTCAACCCTACTTGTGCACTGGCATTTACATTTCCTTCTCACTGTATAATATAAAACAAGTCTTGTACCTGTTCTATGGCTTTCTTTGTTCCATATACCATCCCCTCAGTGAAGTGAGTCGTGTGCCCATCATGCCAGTGCTAGCACTCTGAAAGAGTTACTAAATAATATGAGACCCCTGCTTTTGTGTATAGCTCTGCAGATTTTTTCTTTTTAAATGGAAATCCAATTCCTTTTTGAATGTTACTATTGAATCTGCTTCCATCACCTTTTCAGGCAGTGCATGTGCTATCAACAATAACAACTTCCATGTCAAACAAAATTTGACATTGAACCATGGAAGAGCTATCAGGACAGATGACCAAAATCTTGATTAAAGAGGTAGTTTTTTAAGGAGTATCTTACAGAAGATGGAGGGTTTTAGTAAAGGAATAGCTGAGCTTGTGGCCTAAGCAGGTGAAGGAAAGGTAGAACGATTAAAATCATGGATGTGCAAAAGGCCAGAATTGATGAAGCTGAAAGATCTCAAAAGCTTGTAGGGCTGGAGGTAGAGATATGGATTTGAAAATAAAGATGAGACTTGGATCACAACTTTGAGTAAAAAAATTCTCCTCATCTCCCCTTTGGGTTTGTTTTACTAATTATTTTAAATGTCTTCCACAGTTCTGACCCTCCAGCCAGTGGAAACAGTTTTTTCATTGAATTACATAGAATAAACTAAATAAACAGGCCGTTTGGTCAGCTGGCCTGAATCAGTGTTTATGCTCCACTTAAGCCTCCTCCCATCCTTCCTCATCTAACTATCAGCATAACCCTCTTCTCCTCTTCCTCACATACTTATGTAGATTCCCCTTAAATGCATCTATACTGTTTGCTTCAACCATTCCTTGTGGTAGTGAGTTCCACATTCGTGCCACCTTTTAAGTAAAGAAGTTGCTTTCGAATGCCCTTTTTGATTTCCTGGCCACTGTCTAATATTGATGGCCTTTGGTTTTGCTCTTTTCCACAAGTGGAACCCTTCTGTGTCTACTTCATCAAAACCTTTCATACTGTTAAAGAGCTGTATTGCGTCACCTCTCCGCCTTATTCTGAGAGATCCAGCCTATTTATCAATTTCTGATTTTTCCACTTTCCCCCTATCTACTGTATCAAAACTGCTCATAATTTTGAGCACCTCTATTAAATTTACCCTTTTCTGTTCTAAGGAGAATACTCCAGAACCAGATCTCCAGATGGCTGAAACCCCTCACCCTTGTTACCATTCTCTGTACCTGTTCCAAAGCCTTTGTGTCCTTTCTTAAGTGTTGTGCCCAGAATCAGACACTAGTTGAGTTCTAACCAGCGCTTTATAAAGGTTACATTTGACTTCCTTGCTTTGTTGCTCATTGAATCCATTTATAAAACAAAAACCTTGCATTATTTTTCAACATTTGTGTTGCCAAATAATCTGCAAATCCACTGGTATAGTACTGAACTAACTTTGTTATTAACTGGATGTGAGCATCATTGGTAATGCCAGTATTTCTTGCCCATCCTTACTTGCCTTTGAGAAGGTGGTGGAGCTGCCTTCCTGAACCACTGCAGCCCATCTGGTGTAGGTACACCGACAGTGCTGTTAGGAAGGAAGTTCTAGATTTTTGACCCAGTGCCAGTGAAAGAATGGCAATTTTAGTTGTAAGTCAGGATGGTGAGTGGCGTGGAGGGGAACTTGTAGGTGGTGGTGTTCCCATGCATTTGCCCATGTTCCTTTAGGTGCTAGAGATGGCAGGTTTGAAAGGTGCTGTTCAAGGAAGTTTGGTGAGTTGCTGCATTTTGTATATGGTACATGTTGCTACCACTGCACCAGTTATGGAGGGAGTTAATATTGTGGTGGATGGGGTGCTAATCAAGTGGGCTGCTTTGTCCTGGATGGTGTAGAGCTTTTTGTTGAAGCTGCACTCATCTAGGCAAGAGGAGAGTATTCCATCACACTTCTGACTTGTGTCTTGTAGATAGTGGACAGGCTTTGAGGAATCATGAGTCGCTGCAGGATTTCCAACCTTTGACCTGTTCTTGTAGCCACTGTATTTATGTGCCTGGTGTAGTTAAGTTCCTGGTCAATGGTGACCCCCCAGGAAGTTAATGGTGATGGATTCAATGACGGTAATGTCAATTGAATGTCAAAGGGAGATGGTTAGATTCTCTCTTGTTGCATATGGTCAATATCTGACACTTGTGTGGCATGGGTGTACCTCACCATTTATCAGCCCATGCCTGAATATTGTCCAGGTCTTGTTGCATATGGGCATGGACTGACTCAGTAACTAGTTGGGGAGTTGCGAACATTGTGCAAACATCAGCAAATATCCCCACTTCTTGCGATGGAGGAAAAGTCATCATTGGTAAAGCAACTGAAGATGGTTGAGCCTAGGATACTACCCTGAGGAACTCCTGCAGGATGATGTCTTGGATCTGAGATGTTTGGTCTCCAACAATCACAGCCATTTTCCTTTGTGCTGGGGTATGACTCAAACTGTGGTGAGTTTCACCCTGATTCTCATTGACTTCAATTTTGCCAGGGTTCCTTGATGCTATACTCAGTTAAATGCTGTCTTGATGTTGAGGGCTGTTGCTTTCCTACCTCTTGAAATCAGCTCTTTTGTCCATGTTTAGACAAAGGCATTCATGAGGTCAGGAGACGAGTGGCCCTGTGGAACCCAATCCGAGCATCTTTGAGTAGGGTATTGGTGCATAAGTGTTGCTTGATAGCATTCAACACTTGCCATCGCTTTGTTAATGACTGCTGTGGTGATAATCCAGATTGAATTTGTCCTGCTTTTTATGAACAGGACATGCCAGGGCAATTTTCCACATAGCTGGGTAGTTGCTTGTGTTGTAGCTGCACTCGAGCAGGTTGGCTACGGGTGTGGCTAGATCTGGAGCAGACGTCTTCAGTACGATTGCCAGAGATTATCAGAGTCCATACCCTTTGCTTTACCCAGTGCCTTTAGCCAACAGAAATGAAAACTTCCCAATTGACACTCTTGATGTGGGCATGTTTTGTTCAGTTGTCCAACAAAGTGGGATGCTACAGTTCAGTGATTTGGGACGGGGCGGGCATGGGCGAAGGAGTTCAGCATGCTCATTCTCCCTATCCTTCACCACCTGTATCCAAATCCTGCACACCTTCATCTCTCCTTCACTTCCCTACCTCCTTCCTTTCACCCTTGCACCATCTCTCCTTTCTTCAGCATCCCATATTCCCCCTTCAATCTGTCCCTTCTCCCCTTCGCATTGTCGCCTAACCCCCCCCCCCCACCTCACCCCGTCACCTGCCCCAACCCTCCGCCCCATCTGCCCCATCACCCCGCTTCTTCCCCTCTACCACCTGCCTCACTGCACCTTCCCATCCACCCCCCCGTCCCATAACCCCCCCCTCCGCCCGTCTCACACCCCTTCTCCTCCCCGTGTTTCCCTGCCCCCCGTCTGTTGCCTCTCTCCGTCCGCTACCTCCTGCCACACCTGCCTCTACTTGCCGCCCTGTGGCCCTGCCACCCCGTAGCCTTGCCCCTCCCCACCGCCAATGGCTCTGTGGCAGCAGGGGTGGGGCAGCAGGGGTGGGGTGGTGGGAGAACGCCAATGATCATTCAGGGCCAAGCTAAAACAGAAACAGAAATACCTGGAAAAACTCAGCAGGTCTGGCAGCATTGGCGGAGAAGAGCACAGTTGATGTTTCGAGTCCTCATGACCCTTCAACAGAACACCTGGCTTAAGTTTCAAGCAAGCTTAGCAGTTAACGGTCAGCATGAGCTGGCGCATTTTACATGCTAACACCTCTATCAGAGTCCACTTGCCAACCAATCAGCATCATCTTCTCATACAGTATAAATTTGCTGTTTCCCGACGTTGGCATTTTCTTGCAAATTGTCCTGATGTGCGCAAGAGGAAAAGCTTTGTCAATTGAAGTCTCTTTTTCTTAGCACTTCTTAAATTCTTTATACCCGACTGTGCTTTATGTTGAGCGAAAGATTGTCATTCTGAATGTAATTGGAATAACTGCTTTTTATTATTCATTCATGGGATGTGAGCATCGCTGACAAGGCCAACGTATGTTGCCCATCTCTAATTGCCCTTAAGGTTGTGGTGAGCTGTATTCTTGAATGTTGCAGTCCATGTGGCTTGGGTACATCCACAGTGCTGTAATGGAGGGAGTTCCATGTTTCTGGTCAATGCTGCAGAATTGCTGTAGAAGGTAATTGTGATAGACATTAAAAATGTAGCAGATTTTCTTAAAATTTTTAATATTTATGACAACTGACTGAGAATCTCCCAAATTTTCTGTCTGTCTGTATCTATTGATTTGTTTTCTGCATGTTGGGGAGGACATACTTTGCAATTTGGTTTACAAACTGCAAAGACAGATTGTCATTGTTGAGAGACATTACTTAATCTGGGTTGTTTGCATATTTAAAATAGGTAACCAGATAACTTAATATCATTTATTTGGTATCAGGAGATGGAGCTATTAAGTTATTATTGTTAATCATATCAAGGATCCTGGTATGCAGTCTCTCACAGCTTTGCTTTGCCCTTGATATAAATGAAAGACCTGAGGAGAGGACCCTGTTGCTTTTTAAATTTATTTGGTGGACAACTATGTATCGTACATTGTCAAATCTGTGGCAAAAAGTCAAGTTCTTCTCAAATCATTGTGCTGCAGCACATTAGGGATTACTTGGTGATTAGACAAAGCCTCAGGTCTTTTTTTTTTATTCTTCTGGCTGAGAAAGCTGTAATAGTTTGATGTTGAGGTTAACAATCCATTCAACTGCTCCAGCTGATGCAGTGTGAATTGTTGTGATGCCACTAGGAATGGACCTCTGAGGACGCAAGTTCAGTATGTGGGTGTTGGTCTTGCTTATTTGAGCTGTTCCTCATGTTCCACTGTGGCTTGTGCTCAATTGATTGAGGGTTGTTCAGAATTTCTGTGGAAGATTGAAACCTGGGTCTTCACCTGAGTCAATTACCAGGTTGGCATTGGTGATGTTTTTAGTCAACCAGGAAGTGTGCCATCAAGAGGTGGGGCAGTTTGTAGATTACAGTGTGTGTTCTAGTAGGGACTATGGGATTTCAGATGAATGTGTGGATTTTTTAAGGCCCTGTGTCAATGGGAGTGCTTTGTTAACTGTCAGCCAATGGTGTTCTTTGAAGAGAATGTTTTTCACTGTGGACGTCAGGAGGTTCAATGTCTCTAGCACAGGCGGTCACTCGAGTTGTGTTGGTCTCAATGCCCCAGAAATAACCACCCCTGGAAAGCTATGGGGATTATCTGCCATGTTTGTGTGGCGGCTTTAGAGCCAGGTTGAGTACCAATAGTCTGATATTGGTTAGACCAGGTTGAATGAAGCAGTGTGTAGAGCATTGGCTCTGCTGCCCCAGGCGGTACCTGCCAGTTACCGTATGAGATTCACTCTTGTATTGACCTTGGCCCCAGTGTTCTGGAGGTGTTGCTGATAGTTCAATTTATGGTCAAGAGTGATGCCAAGATATTTTGGCATTGAGTGGTTGGCACAGAATTGGACGTGAAGTTCTTCCCTGGCTTTCGAGTTGTTCAGGTGGAAGGCTGAAACAACAGCCTTGACAGTGTTTGGTTGAAGTTTCCATTTTCCGAAGTCAGTTTCCAGAGAACATATATCTTCATGATGTTGAGAAAACACTCAAAGTTCTTTAGCTTGGAAAGCTCAGGTGTAATTCTGGATTATAGATGGTTGTCTAGGTATGTTATCAGTAAGGGATGTAGGTTAGTGTTGCACTTCTGCTACTTTTGCACCCAAAGAGTTGCAAGTTGATAGCTTTCTAATTAAGGAAGCATGTACCTATTGATTTTCCAACACTATCTTTTTGCTTTTAATATTAGGGTGTAATGTTTAGTCTTAAGTTGCACAGTCAAAGAAAGTGTTCTTTTGTTATCAAAATTCATGATCTCATCATACTTTTGGTGGTGAAGATAAAGGAGCAGATGGGAATTAGTTGTGGGGAAGAGGAGTTGAAATTTTAGTTCAAGAGCACCACGCTAATGCTCTATGGTCATGCAAAATCTGGCAATTTGGATGATGACTTGTTATACATCAAATAAATTCGAGATTGAGGCCTTCTGACTTGAGGGAATGATTATGAGAACTACACCAGGGAATGGCACAGGTAGGGAACTCTAATTGGTTGGGAACTTGGGAGCAGAAGACTGGGATATTGTGAAGGTGGAAGCCAGAAAAAGGGAGCTTGATAGTGAATTTAGGAGGAAGTTTTATGGGTTCCCATGATGTTAGTAAGACTGAGCCCATATAGGGGGAAATGGGTGGGAAGTTAGTTGAGAAATGGTTGCAAGTTGCATTGCATCAGTGATCAAAATCTTGAGTGAAGAGACTACTATGAGAAAACGTGGTTTGAAGGATGCCTGTGAGTGTTGGTGGAAAAGAGTAAGATTGTGAGAGGGCCAGTGGAAGAGGTGAATGGGATGGAGCAGAGGCAAGGAGATTAGTGATGGTTGCAGGTGATGGATTGTGAGGCTGTTGGGGCACAAGTCAAAGGAGAGAGGGTGAGGTGTTTGGAGATTGAAATCACTCAATATGAAAAGTTTATAGATATTGTGGCTGTGTAGCCATCTCTGAGGAAGTTGGCACAGAGTTTGGAGGCTACATCAGATGAGGGTTATGAACGAGAGGCAGGTAAAGGATAGAGTGTGGTGCTCCAAACGGAAATTGTCTTTTCCATCAACACCCACAAGGACCTGCTCCTGAGGGAGTGAGCATTCTGTAGTGTGGTACGGTTTAGGGTGATGTTTGTTGTTCACCAGTGTTGTCATAGGGGTCAGTGAAAAAGTAAAGTGGGATTGGTGGAGACTAGGGAGGTTAAATCTGCAAAGCTAGCTGGGTGAGATAATTGTTGAAAGTGGAGTGATTGGAACAATTGAGACAGCTGCTGTGGTAGAGTCATGACTGCTGCCACAGAAAATGCCAGAATGTGCACTAGCAGTTTAGGAGACTCGGTGTTGGTTGGTGATAGGAGATATGATGAGTTGAGTAATTGCGGCTGGGAACATTTAGTGGTTGGGGGTGGGGTAGAATAATGGTGCAGGAAAAGGGTCATAAGATCATAAGAAATATGAGTAGGCCGTTGAGCCTGCTCTGCCATTCAATAAGTTTATAGCTAACCTGGTAGTTACCTTAACTCCACTTTACTGTCTGTCCTCCATTACCCTTAACTCCCTTGTCGATCAAAAATCTGCCTTGAATATATTCAGTGACCCAGTCTCCATTTTCTCTGTGGAAGAAAATTCCAAAGTATAAGGATCCTCCGGGAGAAGAAATTCCTCCTCACATCTGTCTTAAGTGACCCTTCATCTTTAAACTGTGCCCTTTAGTCCTAGATTCTCCCATTCAGCATCTACCCTGCCTGTCAAATCCCATCAGAAGCTTAGACGTTTTAATAAGATCACCTTTCGTTCTTCTCCACTCCAGTGAGTATAGATGTAACCTGCTCAACCTTTCCTCACAAGACAACCCCTTAAGCCTAGGAATCAGCCTATTGAACCTTCTCTGAACTGCTTCCAATGCAAGTATATTCCTCCCTAAGGAGACCAAAACTGTACACAGTACTCTAGCTGTGGTCTCACCAGTGCACTGTACATTGTTAGCAAGACTTTCCTATTTTTATATTCCATCCCCTTGCAATAAAGGCCAACATTCAATTTGCCTTCCTAATTACTTGCTGTATCTGTGTGCTGACTTTTTGTGATACAAGTGTAACGACACCCAGAATCCCCCTGTACAGACTCTCTTTATTTAAATAATGTTCTGCTTTTCTATTCTTCCTGCCAAGGTGGACAACCTCTCATTTTCCCAAATTATACTCCCATCTGCCAATGTTTGCCCACTCATTTAACCTGTCTATATCCCTTTGTATCCTCCTCACAACTTGCTTTCTTACTTATCTTTGCTTCATCAGTAAATTTGGCTGCACTAGAGTCTGTCTCTTCATCCAAGTCATTAATATAGATGTTACGTAGCTGAGGCCCCAGTACTGATCCCTGCAGCATTTTCAGGTTGACAAACAGTACCTAGTAAATGACCCATTTATCCTGACTCCCTGTTTCTTGTTAGTTAACCAATCCAGCATCCATGCTAATATATCACCCCTAACAAGCTCTTATCTTGCACAGTAAACATTTATGTGGCATATTATCAAATGCCTTTCGGAAATCCAAAACCACTCCATTCCTTATCCACCCTGCTTGTTACAGCTCAAACTCTAATAAATTTGTCAAACACAATTTCCCGTTCACAAAACCATGTTAACTCTGCCTGATTATAATTTTCTAAATGTGGTGCTACCACCTCCTTAATAATGCATTCCAGCATTTTCCCAATAACAGATGTTGGACTAACTGGCCTATATTTTCCTGCTTTTTGTCTCTCTCCTTTCTTGAATACTGATACATTTGTGGTTTTCAATCCCTTAGGACCTTTCCAGAATCCAGGGAATTTAAGAAGATTATAACCAATACAACCACTATCTCTGCAGCCGTTTCCTATAAGACCCTCAAATGCAGACCATCAGGTCCATGGGACTGAAGCCTTATTAGTTTTCCTAGTACTTTTTCCTCTGGTGATTGTGATTATTTTAAGTTCCTCCCTCCCTTTTGCCTCTTGATTTCCTACTGTTCTTGGGATGCTCCTTGTGTCTTCCACTGTGAAGACAGATACAAAATACTTGTTCAGAGTCTCTGCTATTTCCATGTTTCCCATTAATAATTCCCTGGTCTAACCCTCATAGTAGGGACTGCCACTTAATTGAGCTACTCTTTTCATATACTTGCAGAAGCTTTTACTGTCTGTTTTTATATCTCTTGCTAGTTTTCTCCTGTACTCTAATTCTCCCTTTTTTAGTTATCCTTCGCTGGCTTCTAAAATTTTCCCAGTCTTCTGCACTACCACTAATCTTTGCAGCATTGTACCCCTCTTGTTTTAATTTTGATGCCATTCTTAGCCACAGATGGTACAACTTTCTCATAGAGTCTTTCTTTCTTGATGAGATATATCCTTGTTGAGAGTTAGGAAATATCTCCTTAAATGTCTGCATTAGGGTTAAGGTTCGCTAACATCTTATCTTCTAACCTGTTTTTCCATTCTACTTTAGCCAACTCGGTCTTCATACCCTTGCAATTGCCTTTATTTAAATTTCTCACCCTCAACCTGAAAATGAAATTGTCATGTTATGATCACTCTTATGGATCCTTTACTCTGAAGCCGTTAACTAATCCTGTCTACATGTTACTGAATCTAAAATAGCTTGTTTCCTAGTTGGTTCCAGAATGTGTTGTTTTAAGAAACTATCTCAATACATTCCATGAACTCGTCCTCTGGACTACTTTTGCCAGCTTGATTTGTGCAATCCATATGAAGATTAAAACCTTCCATGATTGTTGCAGTTCCTTTATAGGCCCCCATTATTTCTTGATTTATACTCCCCTACAGTGTAGCTACTGTCAAGCAAGCTATAAACCATTCTCGCCAGTGACTACTTTCTTTTGCTATTTCTTATCTCTACCCAAATGGATTCTATACTTTGATCCTCTGAGTCAAGATAATTTCTCATTGCTGTACTGATCTTATATATTTTATCAGCAGAGCTACCCCACTTCCTTTTCCTTTCTTCTTGTCCTGAAAAGTCAAATACCCTTGAATATTCAGTTCCAAGCAACCATGTCTCTTAATGGCTATCATATACTCATTTATTTCTTTGTGCTATCAATGCATCCATCTTGTTATGAATGCTGCGTGCATTCAGATGAAGAGCTTTATTTGTCTTTTTATCATTTATCCTTACTCTGACCTAATTTGTTGGTGCAATCTTATGTTTGTACTCTTCCTGTCAATTCTTGTTATTGTTACCCCCATTGCTACCCTCCACTATTGCCTTGTCCTTTCCCTTTTAATTTTTCAAATCTCCCTTCATGTGAACCCTCCCTCCACCCTCACTATTTAATTTAAAGCCCTCTCTACAACCTAGTTATACAATTCGTCAGGATGCTTGTCCCAGCATGGTTCTGGTGAGGGCCATCTTAACGATACAGCTCCCTGTTTCCCCAGTACTGTTGGCATTGCTCCATGGATTGAAACCCATTTCTCTCACATCACTGTTTGAGCCATGCATTCAACTCCCTAATTTTATTTAGCCTATGCTAATTTGCTGATGGCTCAGTAGTAATTCAAAGATCATTATCTTTGTGGTTCTGATTTTTAATTTAATCCTTAGCTGCTCATATTCCCTTAGCAGAACGTCTTTCATATACCTACCTGTTTACAAGTTGCAAAAACCAGGACCTGTTGGACAATTGCAAGGGTGAGGCTCCTCCACTGCCACCTTCTGGATCCCCATACCTGTCTCACTCATAGTCACATCCTCTTGTTCCTGATCATGGACCAAATTTGAAGTGCCTAGCCTATGTGACTGTGTCCTGGAACAAAGTGTCCAGATAACTTTCTCCTTCCCTGATGCATAGCTATGTTTGCAGCTCAAACTCTAGCACATCAGACTTTGGAGGTGAAGTTCCTCGAGCTGCAGGCACTTATTGCAGCGGTGGTTGCTGTGGATCAAACTGATTCCACAAGGTCCCACTTGTAACGGCTGCAATGCATCACCTGACCTGCTACCTTTGTTGTGTTTTATTTGACTAATTAGGTTTCAAGTCTTGCAATATTGTTCAACTGTTGTCTGTAGTTCTAACAAGTAGTTTAACTAGTTAAGCTATAAATTTAATGAATACATTTATCTCCCCAGTTTAAGCTACTGCCTAGGTTTAGAGTGATAAAATGTTATTAATTTAACAGGCAATCACCTATCTGTTCACCTAATTAAAGTTTTGAACATCATCTTCTAGAGTTTGAACAAAATATGTATAAAAAGCAGCACTTCTATCCTCCTCTGCCCCAAATTTCTCAAGTTAGGACTTGTACTTCTTTGCACTCAGGC
Organism: Carcharodon carcharias; assembly: GCF_017639515.1. Lineage (NCBI taxonomy): Eukaryota > Metazoa > Chordata > Chondrichthyes > Lamniformes > Lamnidae > Carcharodon > Carcharodon carcharias. The sequence continues at coordinate 183,752,463 of NC_054468.1, forward strand.
CTTGTCACACTCTATGCTCCCACATTCTGCAATAGCAAAACCTGTCTAGGAGGAACATAGCTGGGTGATAGCTGGAGTATGGCATTAAAATTGCTGTTCAATAAAATAACAGTGAATAGGCCAAGATGGAAACCTTAAATTACACAGACATAGGCATGACAAGAAAAGGTGTGTTGGGGTGATGCTGATAAGAGGAGGTAACTAGTGCAATATCGGGACCAATCTTGAGCAAAACCAGGAGACACCTGAGCTCGATTCTGGTTCAGAGACAAGTGGGGAGGGATGAAGGTGGTGATGGTGATCCATCTGGCAGTTAACTAAGGAGTGGACTTGGGAAGGTTGATGGTGAAGCTGATGGTGCTCTTAAGGCTAATCTAGAAGTGTTTAAGGAAGGGATGATGGGTCAATGGTGGAGCAGGAATTGACCCAGAGAAATGTTTGAGGAGTGAAATTTCATTTGGGGACCAATGGTGGTGCAGAGAGTAATCTAGAAAAACTGCGATATCCAGGAAACCAGGTGTAGGTCCAACAGAGAAACTTACTGATCCTTGAAGCACAGGTAAACAGTGTAGGAATGGAGCTATGACCAGGAGTGATTAGAAGAAGGGTAGATCAATCCAAGTAAACACTGTAGGATCCAAATTGGCAACCAGAGGAAATGTGAAGCCCAGCCCAGCCTAGGAATCCAGTGAGACAGTAGATGGAAGCTAGGAAACCAGCACCAGATTGGACAGACAGATCTTGTGGTATTGCGGATGTTTAATCTCAGCTGACCCGCACTGTTGCCTATCTGATTAATATTTTTGCTCTCAAGCAGTAGCTGGTTCCTAACTGATGTGTTGTTGCTATGTTACAGTAACCATAGTGATTTTGATGTCATAGTCTGCCCCATGGCATTTTGCCACAGTTTTTAATCCCAGCTCATAGAAACTTTAGCAATCAAAGTTTATTTTCAGCACAAAAACTGTGACCCATCAGGTGTTTAATATCAGCAAACAGGTTCATTGTTATGTAGGATATTTAATCCTAGCTTGATGTATTGGTACATGAAGTATTTAATCGCTTGCTGCTGGTCTCCATTTTGAAGACCAGTGGAGAAGGATATGAAGGTACAGCTTGATGATGACAATTAGACTTTGGGGTGATTAATCATTGCATTTATCCAAAGCACTTTGGATTGTAAAGTGTAAACTATAGTTTCAGATTAGGGATCTGCAGTCAACTGATTCATTTCTGGAAAATGCTGTATGCTTTGTAAGTAACAGTGGAACATTAATGTGAAGTGGCATCTGCATCATACGCTGACAGAACAGCAAAGCTTCATTGCTCGGATGCAATTTTTTTTGTTGCTGCTTGTTTTTAAAGCTGCCTTGTTTCATCATGTTGTCTTTGCATAGGTAACCCTTGATCTTGTCACTTTCCAATTGGGTATAAATAAAGGAAAATAAAACGTGTGCTCTGAAGATGAATGCGCATTTCAATCTTTTAAGAAAATGTGTGTTAGAATGTGTTTGTTTTTACAGAAATTATATCTAATTTTACTTGTATGCTTTACCTCTTCTTGAGCGTTATAGGTAATCACGTAAGATGTTAAACTTGACTCTGTTATCTTACATATGAATTATGTGTCAATTTCTTTTGAAAATAATGAGCTATAAAATAAAATAATGGAACTTGCCATTTATTATTTTTCCTTGTTACCAATTTCACCAGGTTATATTTCAATAGTACATGGAAAGGTTTTGATATTTAACATCATATTTTAGGAGCAGTGATTTAATTGGAGGAGGGGTTTCTTTTTGTATTACAAGTAAAGTTACTTGAGAACGGCAAAATGAGTTGAAAATCTTGGAAAAAGAAAAGAAAATTGACATCAGTTGAAGCAGCTGCTTCAGCCACACTTTCCTGGATAGTAAACCTCATGGTGTTATTAACGGCTGTAATACTTCGTAATGGCATTGACAGAATGGATTAAAAATATCCTGTATATCTTGGCCCGGTGGCTTTCAAATATTCTATGTGGGTGATCCCTTGCAATTATTAATTCATTTGTGGAGATTCCCTTCCTGGCTTTGAAAAATAAATACCTGTTGCTGAAGAAAATCATTGATAACATTGCAGCAAACATTTAGAGTCAGAGGGCATGACTTTCCTGTCTACTTCAGGACCTTGCCATCGGGCTCAAGCGGGGGTCAGAAGCCTGCACTGTCGGAACGGTCACTGATGTGTGATTTCCCCCGAATTTGCCAATTAATGGCTGGAGGGGGAGCTAGCTGTCCAATTAAGGATGGTAGGTGGGCGGGAACCCAAAGCTGAAGGGCCATTAGGAAACCCTCCAGCTTGAAAGCAGCAACAGGATGCTGTGGCAGGGGGCTGAGGGAGAAGGCACCCCAAAAAGGAAGCACACTCTTGACATCTCTTTCAAATTTAAAATAAAAAGGCCTTTGCAGTTGAGCCACCACTGTTGCGGGCAGGGGGAACCCCTCCACAGAGTAGCCTGTGGCTGCTGCAGAACCTGGGCAGGCAGAGAGGGCCTCAGCAAGCCTGGAGCATATGTCTCCAGGCAGCGCTCAGTTCCCAGTTCCCTGTGGGAACTTGGAGGCTGACTGGAAAATCCCAGAAGGTCTCTGACAGCAGATCTTAATAGGCCCTTAAGCAGCTCAGTTGGCTACTCACTGCTCAGAAAGTTGTCTGTGGGCAGGAGGGGGGCAAGAATTGTTATGCCAGCTGGCGGTGTGAAATTCCATGCCTGCCCACCTTTGTACCCACCCCTGAGATGAGCTAACAATCTAACCCAAAGAGTAATTATACACAGAAGACCATTCAACCCATCAAGTCCATGCTGGCTCTATGTAGAGCAAGAGCAACCCATTCCCCAATTATATTCTCATAGCCCTGCAGTTTTATTTCCCTCAAGTTCCTATGCAGTTTCCTTTTGAAATCATTGATTTTAGTTTCCAACATCCTTGTTGGCAGCTAGCTCCAGGTCATTACTATGTGCTGTGTAAAAGAAAAAAAGTTCTTCCTCACACCCCTGTATTTCTTGCCCATCCCCTAGTCCTGGTGCAATCAGGTAATGGGTACAGCTTTTCTTGTCTAGCTTATCTAAACCTGCCATAATCTTGTGCACCTTTTTCAAATTTCCTCTCAATCTTCTTTGCTGCAATGAAACAACCCCAGCCTCCCCAACCTTACCTTGTAGCTAAAATTCCTCATCCCTGGAATCGTTCTGGTAAATCCCCTCTGCACGCTCTCGGGAATTTTCACACTTCCTTTCTAAAGTGTGATGACAGAACTGGGCACATTATTTGTGGCTGAATCAGAGCTTTATAAATGTTCAGCATAAGTTCCCTGCTTTTGTACCCAATACCTCTAGTTATGAAGACCAAGATCCCATATGTTTTGCTAACTATTCTCAATATGTCCTGCCAGCCTCAATGCACGTGAAACCCCAGGTCCCTGTGTCCTCACACATTCTTTAGAGCTGTGCCATCAAATATATTGCCTCTCCCTATCCCTTCTGCCAAAATACATCCCCTCACAATATTAAATTCAGTCTGCCATTTGTCTGCCCATTCAGCGAGCTTATTTATGTCTTGTTGCAATTGGTTGGTATCATTTTCACTGTTTGCCACACCTCCAAGTTTTGTATCAACAGCAAATTTTGAAATGTTATTCTACATTCAAATATCAAAGTAGAGGCCCTAGCACTGATCCTTGGGGGAACACCACTGTCTACCATCCTCCAGTCTGAAAAACAACCACTTACCATGAATTGGTTTTCTATCCTTAAGGCAATTTTTAAAAATCCAAGCTAAAACCTACCCTCTTACTTCATGAGCTTTAATTTTGTTAATCAGTGTTTTGTCTGGTACTTTGTCAAACACTTTCTTAAAATGCATATAGTGTTACGATCCCTGTAGAGACCGATAACTTTTAGAAAGATTTTCAAATTTCCAGTGACTGGAAGGGTCACTCGACAAGGTTTCAAGACTTTATTGTAATAAGCAAATTAAAAGCAACTTTGACTAAATACTAATTTTGTAAATAATTTGTCCTTCAAACCACAGAAAAAAACCTCCCCCATTTAACTTTTAAAATCCCATGATAAGATTGTACTTTGCACTCTCTCAAGTGGACGCTTCATTCTCCAGGCACCAATCCAAAGTGACTCTAAGCTCTCTAGGGCTTGTCCCTTTTTTTTCTTTTCCATATTGGTAACCTTTAATCCCCGAACTGATTTTTACAGTGAGGATGACCCCGGAGATTCCTCCCTCTAACCAAAACTCGGTGAATCTTCCAGCCTTGTTTAAATCCTCAAGAACCTGGTCTCTTCAATCTGACCACGAGCTCCCACCCACGTGCTGCATGGTGAACAATAGAAATTGGTTGTCCCTATCTCTCTCTGTTCTGTCTCTCTCAGACTCTTGCAGATTGACCTGACTCTGCCAGGTTCAGTGATATCTTAAGAAAGACCCTGTAACCTGATACTACAATGGCTTCCTATAGATTATTCCCATGGTAATGTGAACCACTTGGGCCATGTATCCAGGTAGAAATGCAGATTAGGCCCCCAACTCCATTCTGGCTTGGAATTAAATAGAGAATGTCAAGTATAACCATTTACAAAACCTGACATAGCTAATGCCTCCCTGTGAAACCTGAAGACTAGCAGTCGATTCACGGTCACCGCAGCTGCTCTGGTGATTGTTTACAGGTGTGAGTATCTTGGAAGAAGGTGCAAGACAACCTGCATGCCCCTTTAACCTTTAACAACCAAGCCACCCAGGCTTGTTGTCATTCAGAATTCAGAACAGGTCACATGACCCCCTTCATTCCTCCATTTTACCCTAAAGAGACAGTTCCAAAACATCATAATCTTACAAACCTCATATTTGTAACAATAGGCAACATCTACTGCAATTCTCTTTATCAACCTTCTTTGTTGGTTCTTCAAGAAAGTAGTTCAGTCAAACACAATCTGCCTTTTATAAATCTTGTTAATTAACTCAAATTTTGCTGAGAGATATAGAGATGGCTTACCAGTCATTAATAAATAAAGAAATCTGATCACCTTTGGCCCCAGCCTATCCCATGGGATGTCAGTAGCTCCAAGAGTTCAGGAGACTTCAGTTCAAAATCTTTGACTATGCTCTTTCAGCTCTTTGGTCTTGCAGAGTATTATTGTAGCTTAGTTGAAAATTATATCACTAGATGGGGTGTCTTCTTAATTATATGTTTCATTTCTTGGTTGAGGTGGGTTGAAGAGTGAGGAAGCATAGACAATGTATTATCAATTGAACATGGTGACGGACATACTGTTGAGATATTAGGATACTTTCGGGTGGTGTGCTTACTTCCTTTCTGAGAATGCCTTTTTGACCAATGTATTTTTTTAAGAGTTGGTTAAAATGTTAGATGCTTTATGGTGTAATTGGAGCCAACTAATTAATGAAAGTCACTTAATATACTGAATAACTTGAACTGGAATTGTATTAAAGTCTCCAATTCTGTTTTGTTCTGACTGTTTAATTTGAATGACTGGTTAGTTTTTTTTTTGCAAAGAAATTGTCTTTAACTGAACAGGATAGATTTGTTTACCTTTGGGGCTAAATAGACATTCATGTATGATTCATATATTCATACAAATACCTTTCGTCAGAAATACAAGCACTTACCTCACTTGCATGACTGAAGAAAATCCAAGTATTGGGCTGAATGGCATTCTGTTCACTTGAATATAGCAACAAATTGTATTTATATAACATCTTTAGTATAATAAATATCCCGAGACATTACACAGGAGTATTACCAACAAAATTTGACACTGAACCACGTGAGATATTAGAATAGTAAAATACAGTGATGCTGGATATCTGAAATAAAAGCAGAAAATGCTGGAAATGCTCAGCAGGCCAGGCAGTGTCTGTGGCAAGAGAAACAGGTTTAATATTTCAGGTTGATGTCATTTCATCAGAACTGAAAAAATCAAATGATAGGTTTTAAGCAAGTACAGATGCAGGGGAAGAGGAGGAAGAACAAATGGAAGGGTCTGTTTATAGGTTGGAAGGCAGGAGATAAATGATAGAAGGCGATAATGGTACAAGGCAAAAGGAAATAGTAACAGGACAAGTAAGGAAATAACAAATGGGTTTAGAGGAGGTGTAACTGGAAAAGCAGAATCATCACCAACAACTGCTGTCCAAAAAAAAAAGGGACATTTATTTTATTATAAAAGGTTTAGGAGTGGGGTGGAAAATTAAAATAAGTGAAGCTCGGGGTCACACTTATTGACTGAAGTGTCAGCTCTGGCTCAGTTAGTAGCACTCCCACCTTTGAGTCAGAATGTTCTAGGTTCAAGTCCCATTGGAGCTTGGCATGGTAGAATTTCAAATTCAGTTTGGGGGCGAACAATTCTGGTCTCAAACCAGTGTCTTCAACTTAAATAAGGGCAATTATAGAGGTATGAAGAAAGGGTTGTCTAAAGCGGGCTGTGAAAATAGACTAAGGGGAACATCATTGGATGAGCAGTGGCAGACATTTAAGCAGATATTTCATAATGTTCAGCAAAAATTTATCCCAGTCAAAAAGAAGGACTCGTTGAGAAAGATGAGCCATCTGTGGTTAACAAAGGCGGTCAAGTAGAGTATCCAATCAAAAACTAAGGCATACAAAGTGGCAAAAACTAGTGGCAGGCAAGAGGATTGGGAATTTTTTAGGTGCCAGCAACGGATGACTAAAAAGCTAATAAAAAGGGAGATTATGAAAGTAAATTGGCAAGAAATATGAAAACAAATAGCAAGAGCTTCTATGGCTACATAAAAAGAGAGTAGCTAAAGTGAGTGTGGGACCCTTGGAGGATGCAACTGGAAAATTGATAATGGGGAACAGGGAAATGGTACATAATTTAAACCAATATTTTACATCGGTCTTCATGGTGGAAGACAGTAAACACTCCAAAGATGTCAGATAAGCAAGGAGCTAATGGTAGGAAAGATCTCGCAACAGTCTCTATTACGAAGAACAACGTATTTGAAAAACTAATGGGACCAAAGGCAACAAGTCAACAGGACCTCATGATCTGCATCAAAGAATTTTAAAGGAAGTGGCAGCAGAAATAGTGGAGGCATTGGTTGAAATATTCCAGAACTCACTGGATTCTGGGAGGGTCCCAGAGGATTGGAAAACCATTAATGGGACGCCCCTGTTCAAGAAGGGAGGGAGACAAAAAGTAGGAAACTATATAGGCCAGTCAGCCTAACATCTGTTGTTGGGAAAATGCTAGAGTCCATTATTAAGGAAGAAATAGGACATTTAGAAAAGCTTAACGCAATCAAACAGAGTCAACATGGTTTTGTCAAAGGGAAATCATGTTTGACAGATTTCCTAGAGTTCTTTGAGGATATAACAAGCAGAGTTGATAAAGGTGAACCAGTAGATGTAGTGTATTTGGATTTCCAGACGGCATTCGATAAGGTGCCACAAAGGGTTATTGCACAAGATAGGAGCTTACGGTATTGGGGGTAATGTATTAGCATGGATTGAGGATTGGTTAACAAACAAGACAGAGTCGGGATTAATGGGTCTTCTTGAGATTTCAAAGATGCTAACTAGTGGAATGCCACAGGGATCAGTCCTAGGGCTTCCAATTATTTACTATGACTTGGAGGAGGGGGCAGAGTGTAATGTATCTAAATTTACTGATGATACAAAAATAGGTGGGACGGCATGTTGTGATGAGGCCATAAGGAATCTGCAAGGGGATATAGACAGGTTGAGTGAGTGGGCAAAAACTTGGCAGATGGAGTTTAATGTAAGAAAGTGTGACTTTGGTTGGAAGAATCAAAAGGCAGTCTATTATTTAAATGGAGCGAGACTCCAGAAAGTGCAGCAGAGGGGGATCCGGGTGGTCTTGTGCATGAAACAAAAAGTTAGCATGCAGGTGCAGCAAGTAATTAAGAAGGCAAATGGAATTTTGGCCTGTGTTGCTAGGGGGTTGGAGTTTAAAAATAGAGAAGTCTTGTTACAACTGTAAAGGGTGTTGGTGAGGCTGCACCTGGAGTACTGTGTACAGTTTTGGTCCCTGTATTTAAGAAAGGATTTATTGGCATTGGAGGCAGTTAAAAAGAGATTCACTAGATTGATTCCTGGGATGAAGGGGTTGACTTATCAAGAACGGCTAAACAGGTTAGGCCTTTATTCATTAGAGTTTAGAAAAATGAGGAGTGATCTTATTGAAACGTACAAGATTCTGAGGGAGCTTGACAGGGTAGATGTTGAGAAGATGTTTCCACTAGTCGGGGAATCTCGAACTAGGGGACATAGTTACAGAATAAGGGGACACTCGTTTAAAACTGAGATGCGAAGGAATTTCTTCTCAGAGGGTGGTGAATATCTGGAATTCTCTGTCCCAGAGAGTTGTGGAGGCTAGATCACTGAAAGCATTTGAGGAGGAGGTAGATGGATTTTTGGAATATTGGGGAGTTGAGGCTCCTCTGCCCTTTCAGGTAGATGTAAAATTCTCATGGCAGTATTTCGACAAAGAGGAGGACAAATTATCCTTGATGTCCTGGCCAATATTTATCCCTCAATCATCATCACAAAAACAGATTATCTGACAATTATAACATTGCTGTTTGTGGGGAATTGCTGTGTGCTAATGAATGCTGCATTTCCTACATTATAACAGTGATTATATTTCAGATGTATTTCATTGTCTGCAATGTGCTTTGAGATGTCCTGTGGGCTTTTTTTAATGGAGATGTTCTGCAAAACCGTCACCCAATCTGTTTGGTTTACCCAGTGCAGGGAAGACCCATTGTGAGCAGCCATACAATAAACTAAATAGAAAGAAATATTAGCTGTTTTACCTTTTCAGGTGGAAAAGTTGGAGGTAAAAGGGCAGGTGTTTCATCTCCTGTGCTTACATGAGTTGCACTGGGAATGGGATGGTTGTTGGAGGTGATTGAGGAGTGGGCCCAGGATATCACTGAGGGAATGGTCTCTTGAGAGTGCTGAAAGGGGAGGGGAAGATGTTTGGCAGTGGCAACATGGAGTTGCGGAAATAGCAGAGGATGATGCATTGAACATGGAAGCTGGAGGACTGAAAGGTGAGGGCAAGGGGTACAATTTGGTGGTTCTGGGAGGGAGGGAAAGGGATGATAACAGAATACAGGAAATGAAATGGATGTGATCAAAGACCCTGTTAACCACAATGGGGATGAATCCTCAAGTGAAGCAAAGGAAGATGTATTGTAAGCACTGGTATGAAAGTTGGCAATTGGCATCATCAGACCAGTTGTGACTGAGGTGGAGAAACCGGTAGAATGGGATATAGTCCTTACAGGAAACAGGCTGTGAGGAAGTGTAGTCAGGGTATCTGTTCCCCTTGTTCTCACCTTCCAGCCTCTACATTCAACAGATTATCCTCTGCCATTTCCACCACCAAACACATCTACCCCTCTCCTCTCCTCCCCTTTCAGTATTCCAACATCGTCATTTCCTTTGTAACACCCTGGCCCACTCCTCCATCACCCCCAACCCGCCCTCCGATCCCCACAGCATCTTGCCATGCAAATGCAGGAGATTGAACACCTGTCCTTTTACGTCCTCCCGTCCTACCTGTCCAAGGCCCTACTCCTTCCAGATAAAATAGCGATTAAGTTGTGCTACTTTTAGTTAATAAATTCAGTCCTCACAATGCATTCTCATCTATGTTGCGAAGAACATATTTAGATTGGCTGACTGCTTTGCGGAACACCTTTGTTCAGTCTGCAAGCATAACTTCAAGTTTCTGGCTATCTGTCATTTTAATTTTCCATCGCCCTCCCACTCTGACCTCCATGTTGAATAAAGAAAACTGTAGAGTGTTGAGTTGAAAGATGAGGTGCTGTTTCTTGAGCTTGTGTTGAGCTTTATTGGAACACTGTAGCAGGCCAGACACGAGAAGGGAAATAGAAAGCAATGAAAGTGAATAAAATGGAGAGACAAATGGAAATCCCATTGGAGGGAAGAGCAGATCTTTTTCAAGGTGTGCATTCCTGGAAGTGACAGTGAATTAAACACCAGTACAAAAACTAAACACTGCAGATGATGCAAATCTGAGATAAATGCAGAAAATGCTGGAAATAGTCAGCAGGTCAGAGAGCATTTGTGGAAAGAGAAACAGTTAACGTTTCAGTTTGCTGATCCTTCAGCAGAACTGAGGAAAGATGGAAATGTAATAGGTTTTGAACTTACCAAGTGTGGTGGGGGGGGGAAGAAGAACAAAAGGGAAGGTCTGTGATAGGCTTGGAGGGCAGGAGAGATTAAATGGCAAAAGGTTTCATGATACAAAAAGCCAAAACAAAGTTGTATTTCACCCTTAATCACCAGTTTTATCAGTGTATTGATTGCATTCTATTATATTTGGAAGCTACTAAACTTGTAATCAATTTTTTGTTGTACATCTTAATTAGTATTAATGATTAATATTAGATCCTAATGGTTTTTACTTAACATTGATTATTAATGGCATTGAAATTTAATATTAACATGTTTTCATTTGAATTGTTTGTTATTAAGCCTCATTTGTTATACTGCAAATGCATTGATGTATTACTGTGATGTATAAAATTTTTCAATTTTTCTTGCATGCTTAAAAAGTTGCAAGTGAAATAATTTCTGCAGAATCATGCAGTTGAGATGTGGTTATTGTCATCATCATCACATTGTACTTACTGAATCCTTCCAAATAAATGTGGCTGAGCTTTTCACTCAGATTACATTGGTCTGAATGTCACTAACTTCTATTATGTAACATGGCAATGCAGTAAACAATCACCATTTTCGGGATGATTGCACAGTCCAGTGTATTTTTGACATATGTTCTAAGAACAGATTTGCTCAAAGATGGTATGCATTTTAATCTAACCATAGAAATTGCATTTGATAGTATTAACAAAGTGTACGTTTTCAGGTTGTTTGTCAAATGAGGATGTTGTGGTCTGATTTGAAATATATTCATTGAAACTTTTAAAATATACCCAGATTTTGACCTGGCCAACATATGCATAGTTATTTTTAACATGTAAAGTGTTTCTTTTTTTAATAAGGTTTTTAAAAAGAGAGAATGCAAAATGGTAGTTATTTACCAGAGCTGTGTTGCTTCTCTTAGAAATATTTTAAAAATTCTTCCACGGGCTGTGGGCGTTGCTGGCTTGGCCAGGAATTTTATTGCCCATCCCTAATTGCCCTTGAGAAGGTGATGGTGAGCTGCTACCTTGAGCTGTAGCAGTCCATGCGGTGTAGGTACGCCCACAGAGCTGTTAAAGCAGGAATTCCAGGATTTTGACCCAGTGACACTGAAGAAATGGCGATATAGTTCCAAGTCAGGATGGTGTATGGCTTGGAGGGGAACTTGCAGGTGATGGTGTATTTTAAGTTTATTCTTGATTGCAATGAAAGTGTTGTTACAGAAAAGTGTATTTCTATTATTGCAAAGTTACTTGAAATCCAGAACTTAAAATTTTGTGCCCAAAATGGCATTCATTCAATTTAAATTTGATTTTTTAAAAAATGTTAATTTGTTTCAGTGTGGCACTGGCATTAAAAGATACACTGAGTAGAACCCCTAGCAAGTTTTAACTGTGGTTTCAATGTTTTTGTCAAGTATTTCAATCATGAGATGTTTTGGAACATCAATAAAAGATATTTTGAGAGTCACAAGGTACTTGCTCCAAGCTGTTTGCTGAAGCAGCTTGGATTCATTGCTGGAATTAATTCCAGTTTTGATTGAAACTTGCTGTTCCGAGAGGTTGACCTCAGAACGCCTGTAGGGTGGGGCACGTGAGTGGAAGTATGACATCTAGTTTTGAATACCTATATACAATGCCATGAGGGGTTGACTGGTCGAATGTGTTAAAAATCTTAAGTCTGCCTGCAATTCTTGCCCACAAAACTAGTCCTCACACCTTTGCTTCAACTTTTCTATTATAAATTTCCACATCCACAATTATACTGGAACCCACGTATATTAAACTCATTACAATTACACCTTTCTATCAGTAGGGTGTTGTAGTGTTTACATGTACACACACACCATACACACAACACAGTGTACGTATATATATAGACACACACACACACACACACACACACACACACACACACACACACACAGTGTACGTATACACACACACACACACACACACACTATGTATACACACACACACACACACTACACACACACAGTGTATGTACACACACACACACAGTGTATGTACACACACACAGTGTATGTACACACACACACAGTGTATGTACACACACAGTGTATGTACACACACACACTATGTACACACACACACACACACACACACACAGAGTATGTACACACACAGAGTATGTACACACACACAGAGTATGTACACACACACAGAGTATGTACACACACACAGAGTATGTACACACACACAGAGTATGTACACACACACAGAGTATGTACACACACACAGAGTATGTACACACACACAGTGTATGTACACACACACACAGTGTATGTACACACACACACAGTGTATGTACACAAACACACACAGTGTATGTACACAAACACACACAGTGTATGTACACACACACACACAGTGTATGTACACACACACTATGTACACACACACACACAGTGTATGTACACACACACACTATGTACACACACACACACTATGTACACACACACACACACTATGTACACACACACACACACTATGTACACACACACACACACAGTGTATGTACACACACACAGTGTATGTACACACACACTCACTAAGTGCACACACACTCACTAAGTGCACACAAACAGTGTACGTGCACACACACACAGTGTACGTGCACACACACACAGTGTACGTGCACACACACAGTGTACGTGCACACACACAGTGTACGTGCACACACACACAGTGTACGTGCACACACACACAGTGTACGTGCACACACACACAGTGCACGTGCACACACACACAGTGTACGTGCACACACACACAGTGCACGTGCACACACACACAGTGTACGTGCACACACACACAGTGTACGTACACACACACAGTGTACGTACACACACACACAGTGTACGTACACACACACAGTGTACGTACACACACACAGTGTACGTACACACACACACAGTGTACGTACACACACACACAGTGTACGTACACACACAGTGTATGTACACACACAGTGTATGTACACACACAGTGTATGTACACACACAGTGTATGTACACACACAGTGTATGTACACACACAGTGTATGTACACACACAGTGTATGTACACACACAGTGTATGTACACACACAGTGTATGTACACACAGTGTATGTACCCACAGTGTATGTACACACACACACAGTGTATGTACACACACACACAGTGTATGTACACACACACACAGTGTATGTACACACACACACAGTGTATGTACACACACACACAGTGTATGTACACACACACAGTGTATGTACACACACACACAGTGTATGTACACACACACAGTGTATGTACACACACACACTGTATGTACACACACACAGTGTATGTACACACACACAGTGTATGTACACACACACAGTGTATGTACACACACACACACACACAGTGTATGTACACACACACACACACACACACAGTGTATGTACACACACACAGTGTATGTACACACACACAGTGTATGTACACACACACAGTGTATGTACACACACACACACACACAGTGTATGTACACACACACACACACAGTGTATGTACACACACACACACAGTGTATGTACACACACACACAGTGTATGTACACACACACAGTGTATGTACACACACACAGTGTATGTACACACACACACACACACAGTGTATGTACACACACACACACACAGTGTATGTACACACACACACACACAGTGTATGTACACACACACACACACACACAGTGTATGTACACACACACACAGTGTATGTACACACACACACAGTGTATGTACACACACACACAGTGTATGTACACACACACACAGTGTATGTACACACACAGTGTATGTACACACACAGTGTATGTACACACACACACTATGTACACACACACACACACACACACACAGTATGTACACACACACAGAGTATGTACACACACACAGAGTATGTACACACACACAGAGTATGTACACACACACAGAGTATGTACACACACACAGAGTATGTACACACACACAGAGTATGTACACACACACAGAGTATGTACACACACAGAGTATGTACACACACACACAAACACAGTGTATGTACACACACACACACACAGTGTATGTACACACACACACACACACACAGTGTATGTACACACACACAGTGTATGTACACACACACAGTGTATGTACACACACACAGTGTATGTACACACACAGTGTATGTACACACACACAGTGTATGTACACACACACAGTGTATGTACACACACACAGTGTATGTACACACACACAGTGTATGTACACACACACAGTGTATGTACACACACACAGTGTATGTACACACACAGTGTATGTACACACACACAGTGTATGTACACACACACAGTGTATGTACACACACACAGTGTATGTACACACACACAGTGTATGTACACACACAGTGTATGTACACACACAGTGTATGTACACACACAGTGTATGTACACACACACAGTGTATGTACACACACACAGTGTATGTACACACACACAGTGTATGTACACACACACAGTGTATGTACACACACACAGTGTATGTACACACACACAGTGTATGTACACACACACAGTGTATGTACACACACACAGTGTATGTACACACACACAGTGTATGTATACACACACACAGTGTATGTATACACACACACAGTGTATGTATACACACACACAGTGTAAGTACACACACACACAGTGTATGTATACACACACACAGTGTATGTATACACACACACAGTGTATGTATACACACACACAGTGTATGTATACACACACACAGTGTATGTATACACACACACAGTGTATGTATACACACACACAGTGTATGTACACACACACAGTGTAAGTACACACACACAGTGTATGTACACACACACACACACACACACACACAGTGTATGTACACACACACACACACACACACAGTGTATGTACACACACACACACACACAGTGTATGTACACACACACAGTGTATGTACACACACACAGTGTATGTACACACACACAGTGTATGCACACACACAGTGTATGCACACACACAGTGTATGTACACACACAGTGTATGTACACACACACAGTGTATGTACACACACACAGTGTATGTACACACACACTGTATGTACACACACACTGTATGTACACACACACTGTATGTACACACACACTGTATGTACACACACACACACTATGTACACACACACACAGTGTATGTACACACACACACAGTGTATGTACACACACACAGTGTATGTACACACACACAGTGTATGTACACACACACAGTGTATGTACACACACACAGTGTATGTACACACACACAGTGTATGTACACACACACACACAGTGTATGTACACACACACACACAGTGTATGTACACACACACACACAGTGTATGTACACACACACACGCAGTGTATGTACACACACACACAGTGTATGTACACACACACACACACAGTGTATGTACACACACACACACACAGTGTATGTACACATACACAGTGTATGTACACACACACAGTGTATGTACACACACACACACAGTGTATGTACACACACACACACAGTGTATGTACACACACACACACACAGTGTATGTACACACACACACTATGTACACACACACACAGTGTATGTACACACACACACAGTGTATGTACACACACACACAGTGTATGTACACACACACAGTGTATGTACACACACAGTGTATGTACACACACACACATTATGTACACACACACACACTGTATGTACACACACACACTGTATGTACACACACACACTGTATGTACACACACACACTGTATGTACACACACACACTGTATGTACACACACACACTGTATGTACACACACACACACTGTATGTACACACACACACACTGTATGTACACACACACACAGTGTATGTACACACACACACTGTATGTACACACACACACAGTGTATGTACACACACACACAGTGTATGTACACACACACACAGTGTATGTACATACACACACACACACAGTGTATGTACACACGTGTACACACACACACACACAGTGTATGTACACACACAGCGTACGTACACACACACACTGTACGTACACACACACACTGTACGTACACACACACTGTACGTACACACACACACAGTGTACGTACACACACAGTGTATGTACACACACACAGTGTATGTACACACACACAGTGTATGTACACACACACAGTGTATGTACACACACACAGAGTATGTACACACACACAGTGTATGTACACACACACAGTGTATGTACACACACACAGAGTATGTACACACACACAGAGTATGTACACACACACAGTGTATGTACACACACACAGTGTATGTACACACACACAGTGTACACACACAGTGTATGTACACACACACAGTGTATGTACACACACACAGTGTATGTACACACACACAGTGTATGTACACACACACAGTGTATGTACACACACACAGTGTATGTACACACACACACAGTGTATGTACACACACACAGTGTATGTACACACACACAGTGTATGTACACACACACAGTGTATGTACACACACACAGTGTATGTACACACACAGTGTATGTACACACACACAGTGTATGTACACACACACAGTGTATGTACACACACACAGTGTATGTACACACACACAGTGTATGTACACACACACACAGTGTATGTACACACACACACACAGTGTATGTACACACACACACACAGTGTAAATGAACCCACACACACACAGTGTTATGTACACCACACACACACAGTGTATGTACACACACCACACACAGTGTATGTACAATCACACAGAGTAAGTACACACACCACACAGCAGTAGTATGTACACAGAAAACACAGTGTATGTACACAACTCACACACAGTGTAATGTACACACCACCTTAGTACACACACACACACAGTGTATGTACACACACACACACAGTTTGTATAGTACACACAACACAGAGTATGCACACACACACAGTGGTATGTACCACACACACACATTATGTAATGTACACTGTACACACACACAGTGTATGTTCACACAATGTATGTACACACACACACTGTATGTACACACACACACACATTGTATGTACACCACAACATCACAGTATGTACACACAACACACACAGTGTATGTACACACACACACAGAGTATGTACACACCACAGAGTATGTACACACACAGACAGCTATGTACACAACACACACAGTGTATGTACACACACACAGTGTATGTACACACACACAGTGTATGTACACACACACAGTGTATGTACACACACACAGTGTATGTACACACACACAGTGTATGTACACACACACAGTGTATGTACACACACACAGTGTATGTACACACACACACAGTGTATGTACACACACACACACAGTGTATGTACACACACACACACAGTGTATGTACACACACACACAGTGTATGTACACACACACACAGTGTATGTACACACACACACAGTGTATGTACACACACACACACAGTGTATGTACACACACACACACAGTGTATGTACACACACACACAGTGTATGTACACACACACACACAGTGTATGTACACACACACACACAGTGTATGTACACATACACAGTGTATGTACACACACACACAGTGTATGTACACACACACACACAGTGTATGTACACACACACACACAGTGTATGTACACACACACACACAGTGTATGTACACACACACACAGTGTATGTACACACACACACACTATGTACACACACACACACAGTGTATGTACACACACACACACAGTGTATGTAACCACACACACAGTGTATGTACAGACACACACACAGTGTATGTACACACACACACCCACCGTGTATGTACACACACACATCGTAAGTACACACACACACTGTAAGTACACACACACTGTAAGTACCACACACACTGTAACGTACACACACACACACTGTACGTACACACACACACACTGTACGTACACACACACAGTGTATGTACACACACACAGTGTATGTACACACACACAGTGTATGTACACACACACAGTGTATGTACACACACACAGTGTATGTACACAACACACAGTGTACGTGCACACACACACAGTGTACGTACCACCACACACACAGTGTACGTACACACACACTGTAGTGTTACACCACACACACACTGTACGTACACACACACACTGTACGTACACACACACAGTGTACGTACACACACACACACAGTGTATGTACACACACAGTGTATGTACACACACACAGTGTATGTACACACACAGTGTATGTACACACACAGTGTATGTACACACACAGTGTATGTACACACACAGTGTATGTACACACAGTGTATGTACACACACAGTGTATGTACACACAGTGTATGTACACACAGTGTATGTACACACAGTGTATGTACACACAGTGTATGTACACACACACACACACAGTGTATGTACACACACACACAGTGTATGTACACACACACACAGTGTATGTACACACACACACAGTGTATGTACACACACACACAGTGTATGTACACACACACACAGTGTATGTACACACACACACAAGTGTATGTACACACACACACACAGTGTATGTACCACACACACACAGTGTATGTACACACACACACACAGTGTATGTACAACACACACACACACAGTGTATGTACATCACACACACACTACACAAATGTACACACCACAGTGTATGTACACACACACACAGTGTATGTACACACACCACAGTGGTATGTACACACCACACAGTGTATGTACACACACACAGTGTATGTACCACAACACAGTGTATGTACCACACACACACAGTGTATGTACACAACACACAGTGTATGTACACACAACACAGTGTATGTACACACACACAGTGTATGTACACACACACACAGTGTATGTACACACCACACACAGTGTATGTACACACACACAGTGTATGTACACACACACAGTGTATGTTCACACACACACAGTGTATGTACACACCACAGTGTATGTACCACACACACAGTGTATGTACACACACAGTGTATGTACACACACACAGTGTATGTACACACACACAGTGTATGTACACACACACAGTGTATGTATACACACACACAGTGTATGTATACACACACACAGTGTAAGTACACACACACACAGTGTAAGTACACACACACACAGTGTAAGTACACACACACACAGTGTATGTACACACACACACACACAGTGTATGTACACACACACACACACACACACACACATTGTATGTACACACACACACACACACAGTGTATGTACACACACAGTGTATGTACACACACACAGTGTATGTACACACACAGTGTATGCACACACACAGTGTATGCACACACACAGTGTATGCACACACACAGTGTATGTACACACACACAGTGTATGTACACACACACAGTGTATGTACACACACACTGTATGTACACACACACTGTATGTACACACACACTATGTACACACACACACTGTATGTACACACACACAGTGTATGTACACACACACACACAGTGTATGTACACACACACACAGTGTATGTACACACACACACACACACAGTGTATGTACACACACACACACACACACACATTGTATGTACACACACACACACACAGTGTATGTACACACACAGTGTATGTACACACACACAGTGTATGCACACACACAGTGTATGCACACACACAGTGTATGCACACACACAGTGTATGTACACACACAGTGTATGTACACACACACAGTGTATGTACACACACACTGTATGTACACACACACTGTATGTACACACACAGTATGTACACACACACACTGTATGTACACACACACAGTGTATGTACACACACACACAGTGTATGTACACACACACACAGTGTATGTACACACACACACAGTGTATGTACACACACACACAGTGTATGTACACACACAGTGTATGTACACACACACTGTATGTACACACACACAGTGTATGTACACACACACAGTGTATGTACACACACACACACAGTGTATGTACACACACACACACAGTGTATTGTACACACCACACAACACACACAGTGTATGTACACACACACCACACAGTGTATGTACACACACACACACAGTGTCATGTACAACACACACACAGTGTATGTTACACACACACAGTGTATGTACACACACACAGTGTATGTACACACACACACCACAGTGTAACACACACACACCACACAGTGTATGTACACACACACCATATGTACACACCACACAGTGTATGTACACACACACACAGTGTATGTACACACACACACACAGTGTATGTACACACACACAGTGTATGTACACACACACACACAAAGTTATGTACACACACACACACAGTGTATGTACACAACCACACTGTATGTACACACACACAGTGTATGTACACACACACAGTGTATGTACAACACACACAGTGTATGTACACACACACACACAGTTATGTACACACACACACACACAGTGTATGTACACACACACACACAGTGTATGTACACACACACACTGTATGTACACACACACACACTGTATGTACACACACACACAGTGTATGTACACACACACACAGTGTATGTACACACACACACAGTGTATGTACACACACACACAGTGTATGTACATACACACACACACACAGTGTATGTACACACGTACACACACACAACACAGATGTTCTGTACACACACAGTGTATGT